>NW_009649165.1:578032-651387 GCF_000708025.1 Charadrius vociferus
TAGGGAATGTACCACGCAGGGACACCAACAGGAATTTTATATGCTTTGATACAGATCAGGATACGGTTCTTGTTCTTGGACCCAAACTAGCCAGAAGTTTGAGTGTCTCTGTCCAGACCTCTTCAAGATCAAAAGGATTTCTAAATGTACAAAGCTTGTTTAATTAAAATGTAAACTCAAATGATTTATTAAAAATGACTGTGTAAGACAAAATAGCTATAAACAGGGAGAATGGAAATGGAGAAGACAGAGGTTATGAACAAATTTTCCGGTGTTAAATTTTTGCTTCCAGGGTTGGTTTGAGTCAAGTTAATGGCTTTCCGGTTTGTGATAAATTCTGCCGTTCTCATTGGTCCACAGAAAATTTCTCTTTCCATCACTACTCAGAGCTGAAAATGTGGCTGTTCCATTCTCCTCTCTGCAATTTCTTGGTTTCCTATTATTCTGTATTCTTTTTTCTAGTGTCTCAATTAACTGGCAATCTGAATGCTTTTCTCTCCTGAGCATGCTCAAATACATGCAAGGAAAGAGGCAATCTCTCCTCTCTTTGTGACCTGGTCAATTACTTTTCCTGTAAGGAATATAATACACAAGGTGATAACAAATGCGCGTAACAGATACCATCCACCACACCTCTCAAACCAGTTAAAACTGCTCATTAGCAGCCCAGTGGTAAATATCTCCAGCTTTTATACAACTCTTAAGTCTTTTTTTTGATTTCTTCTTCACAGGTCCTTAGCAACTGATGTTACAGATCCTCTTAGACATTTCTTAATTTAGGTGAACCAAAGATGGATCAGACATGATGCAAGACCCATCCACCCTCACTGTTTTTCTGCTTAGCTTGGACAAGGACATTCAAAGGATGTGCAGTACACTTTGCTCTTAATTTTCCAAGCAATGGAATTACAAAAAAGTCTTTTACTCTGTCTGATCCTCTTTATGGGCATATGATCTAAGAATAGATTATGTACCTATTTTGAACATAATTTGCAGCATCTTATGAGTTTAACTTAGGCCCTAATTGTTGTATTCAATTTCACTAGTATTTGTAGTTTATGGCAACTATAAATGGAGCTACAGAATTTAAGTTATAAATGAGTCACAAGCATAAAACAAATTTCTTCTATGATCTTAATATGCCTAGCAGGGTATCAGGGTTGTGCTTGTATCTACGCCCAGTGAATTTAAGTCATTAATTTCCTGGGTGATGCTGCTAGTCTTCAGCATAGAGAAGATAATGGACTCCTTTGAAACAATGAACTGACCTGAAAGTAGGTGATCGACTGAACTCCAAGCTGCCATCACAAAGTAGAAGTATAAATTATTTGTCTGATAGTTACAGAAGCACTCCATGAGGAATTTTGGATGGTTCTGGAAACTCCTGCTGTGACTAGTCCAATTTGTATGCATAAGTGTTGATGAACATCATGTGCAGTGTGACCCAGAGATTTCCAGGCAGTTCCTGCTGGTGAAGTGATCAAATTTTACATAGACACTTGTAAATAGTCTATTTAAGATATGTTTTGTAGGTAGTAAAGATGATCAATAACAATGGATTATGCATATGCTGGAGTGTTCACAGAGGACTGTGGATTAAAAGAACTGAGCAGAACAGCAGTTTGGAGAAATTCATCCAATCCAGCTGACAACATCTGAGCAAGGACACTTACAACAGGTCACTGACCAGACAACTGACCATGCTATTCAAGAGATATGTTTTCCTGTATGAACATTACCTTATGCCAAGAACCCAAAATATTATTAGAGCAAAACAAAACACTCTTTCTATGAGTGTTTGTCCAAAAAGGCATATTAATATAAGGAAAAAAAATGAACATGAATATTCTCCAGTAACTAAAAGAAATAGATGTTCATGTATGACAATAATGGGATGTATGTACACGCAAGTAGACTATCCTTATGTACAGTTAAAGAGTTTAAATGCTTCCAAAACATCCTTTTTCTGCAAAGGAATGATGAGAGGAGGTTAAATGACATACTGAAGTAAATATAGCTCTTCACCTCTGAGGAATTCACCTTAATTTTAGGTGCATTTTTACCGCAGTTCCACCTGAAGTCAAATTCTGGCAGACCATGCCTCTGAAAATGCTTGTAGGATTTATATCCACAGCAGCAGCCCAACCTAACAGCTAGCATCCTCTAAGAATGGAAGGATGAGTTCTAAAATAGCAACAGTGGTGCTACCCCTGACTTTACTTTGCTGCACAGAAGATACGCTTCAAGAAACTCTATGGCTTTATAAGTGATTAAGCCATTTATAGCTACTAAAATGGCATGCAAACTTCAGAATAAAACATTGTATGATCAGGAAACTATTCAGTCAAGACAGTTCCCTGAAATAATAACCAAGGAAGAAACTTTCAATCTCATTAGGAAGATTGAGATAATTTTGGTCAGTCCTAATTCTGTCTTAAAGTATTATGAAGCAGAGGCAGTATCCTAATGAAATTCAGGATACGCTTCTATTAGCAGAATTCTCAGCATGCTTCATATTAGTTACTATGAACCTCAGAATATTTCCTGTTTTCACATTACTCAAGATGATAATTCTTCTTGTCTAGTTTGCAGAAAAGGAAGCTGAGGGGTGACCTCATTGCTCTCTACAGCTTCCTGAGGAGGGCAAGGGGAGAGTGAGGTGCTGATCTCTTCTCCCTGGTATCCAGTGACAGCACACGTCGGAATGGTTCAAATCCGTGCCAGGTGAGGTTCAGACTGGACATTAGGAAGCATTTCTTTACTGAGAGGGTAGTCAAACACTGGAACAGGCTTTCTAGAGAGGTGGTTGATGCCCCAAGCCTGTCAGCATTTGGACAATGCCCTTAAAAACATACTTTAAGTTTTGGACAGCCCTGAATTGGTCAGGCAGTTGGACTAGGTGACTGTTGTAGGTCCCTTCCAACTGAAATACTCTATTCTGTTCTAAAGGATGATATATCCACTGTTTTGCACTGATTATATCTTGAGTTGGAGTAGCATAACTAGAGAAATGTTTATTAAAAGGGAGAAATTTCTTTCTCTCTTCTTGATAACGTTTGGTTTAGGATTTTTTTTGACACATCCCTAAGTTGTTATATGATTCTCAGAAATTCAGACCCAGAGGGAAGTCGTTACAGGTCCCACCACAGACCTAACCTAAGTTCTGTACAGCAACATCTTTTTATCTCTCTTTATAATAAAAGCCTTAAATCACTTGTAAATAAAGACTGAAGATAAAATAAAATAAAATAAAATAAAATAAAATAAAATAGCGAAAGTTCCAGCTACTGAAGAAAAGGAAAAGCCAAGTATTTGAAGGAAGATAGTGACAGATACAGATGAGGTAGCAGATGAACTTACATGTATTGTATGACGGAGGAAGGATCAACGGCACAAAACCCAGGTAAGGATACTTTCCTGGGAACTATGATATCTACTAGTTAGGTTATAAGGAATTTGTAATAGAAGCAGAAGAGTCCCCACTCACAGGGTGATGTAATTGTTATCTACTTAGTAAATGCCTTATCCTAATAAACCTCACTCTGTGCCTCAGACTCAGAATCTTATTCCTTCAAGGGCTAGATAGTGGCAGAGGTTCTGAACACGACAGATATTATCAGAAAGGAATTAATGAATATTAGCAAAATTGATAGGTTTATGGAACATAGGTCTTTTACTACAAAATGCATATTATATACCGTACTTAGAGGCTTAGCTGAAAAAGACAGCTATGGATTTGTGTTCTGTGAAGCTTATTTCTCCATTCAAGATCTCCCTTTTCCCACTCTCATACCACACAACTAGGAATTCACGTATTCCCATACCAGCACTGTAACTTCTTTGTAGCGCCTCAGAAGGTCCCGTGAATTTACAAAGATTCAGAAAAAAAGTTGTAGCTCTGGTGTAGCAGAGTTGAAGATAAGCAATATTTCCAGTCCTGCATTTAGGTACTATTATGTGTCCTGAGGTGGGACTTTGAATATCATATAAGCTGATGTGAATGAGAGGGATCAGCATGTTCACGTGTGAGAATGTCAAACCACGGATAAAGATAACTGTGTTAAAATAATAAGTCTAAACCTGTAAAATCAAGACAGCTGTGACTTTGTCTTGCTTGAAGCTCATCCAGCTAAACCAGGATGAGCCTTATCCTCCCTGGGTAACTTGCACTACTTTGCTACTGAAAATAATTTTTCTAATGTCCAGATGAACCAGCCAAGTTGCAATTGGAGACATTTATTCTTTGCTATGTCATCTTTCAGTACCAAGAAGAGTTTGGTTCTGTCACTCATTACGGAAAATTGTCTCCATCGCCTCTTGACCCGTGAGATGAGCATCCATGGTCTATTTGCAACATTTATGTGTATTTGTAACTTTCTCTCCATAGCCATATTCCATACATATAATCAGGATTTTGTATTTTTGGATGGAGAGTAGTACATAAAAATTATTCTTTGCCTATTTATGAGCTTTACTACTTCTATACACATATGCATGCATGAGTGAGACAAGATGTTGCAGTTCAAAGCTAAAAAAAACCCAAACCCTAACTATATATGTATTTTTATCAATATTAAAATCTATAATTACATAAAAGTTAACAATGCTACATATATCTACTAATGATCAGCACATGATACAGCTGACTGTTTTTTCACAAGAAATACATCAACATGTTTTTCTTGCTAACCTATTTTTAATCATCCTTATATTTTAAGCAAGAAAGAGTATGAGAAAAAATAAAGGAAATTGAGAGAAAGCTTGAAGCTAACTCAGAAACAAGCAAGGGATATTTTATTTCTTGCTTTTATGCACTGCTACATCCTTTTAATTTTCTCCTTATTGCTTTTATGTGCAACTTTTTCTTCTACATTTTCCGTTATCCACTCCATAGCATGATGAAGTGTTGAATACTGAAGTTTTTACATGCAGAAAGGAATGCAATGACCTCAAGTAAAGGATGAAAGTCCGGGCAGGTAGGCACTATTTAATACCTTCTGCAAAAAAACCCACAAAGTTTCATACATTGCTTGAATCATATATTAAAACAAAATTGGTTTAATTATCATCATTATTCTTAATTGTCTTAATGTGATCACTTTTTCTCACTGCTCTTAAGCTTTCCAACACTTTTATTAACACCAAAGACTGGAACATCTTGATTGAAATAGAGGTAACATCTTCCTTCTAGCACACAATTATATTATTATGGTAAAAAAGTGAAATGATTCCTCAGTGTTCCAAAGAAACAATAGCTCTGACAGTTAAAGACTATTAATGACATCTCATAATTTTGTGAGACTGCCATAATTACTTCTGTCTTCACTATATCTTATTAACAGCCACATTTACTCTTTTTACTTCTCACTCCAGTTTCTTATATAGCAAGTGGCCAACATATGTTGAGACATTAAATTTTGGAAAAACTGTTTCATTATTCTTCAAAGCAATTCAATCCTACATACTTGATTAGATACTGCTATGTCTGAGACTATTTTAAGTTTCAGACTATGCTTAAAATTTAAAATAAAGATTTAAATGTCCCTTTTAATAAATCATTGCACACTTGGCTGGGACATGAATGTGTTACACCAGGAAATTTGTTACTAATCTACTACCAGTTATTAGGCTGATATTATAGTGCAGAAAGAAATTGTATAGATAGTAAAAAAGTAGTATTAGAAACAGTAATTCAAGCCTAATGAAGCAACATTAGCACTTTTATGTTGTACTTTCTAATTAGGAAGTCTGTTAATGAAATTGGGACATTTACTTAATTGCTGTGAACAATTATTTTCAAATTAAGCCTAGCAATTAAATAGCATGATTAAACTCATGGTACAGGCTTTTTAGTAGAGATACGGTATCTCGCCTGCTGTATTATGCATGGCAGTCAAAACTGCAAAAACCTTCTGATTCGCCAATGTAAATTAAGAGCAATGCCATTTCATTGAGAACATGAATGAATATGCAAAGAGGGAAAAAAACCCACCGTCTATTATGGAGGCCAAATAACAGCCAGATAAACTATTGTAAAAACTAATTATATTTGTGATATTTTTTCCTGATTTCTTCTATACAAGGGAGGGTCAAGAAGCATATAAATTCATCATATTAGCTTGCATTCCATGTACCAGACATGATTCTATGATGAAATAAAACACATTTTCCAGCTGAAGCCACAGTTGGTGCTGAAAGCTCTTTAAACCATTAGATCTCTCCTATCACCTCACATCAGGAATTTTACTGGTGAATGTACTGAGGTAATTGAGTAATCTGAACTAGTTTTATCAGCAGTAGTAAGATTGCAAGGTGATGGGTATGATTTCATAGGACATACATGTTTCCTTGAAACTACGAAACACTTATGAGACTGTTCATTAATACAAGAAGACCGGATCTGACATTGTGTGTCACATACGCTACAAATCCTGTTGCATGCTACTGTGTGATTCCAATAATAAAAAATACCTTGAAACTTGGAAATTGATTTTATCAATGTTTAGCAAACTAGCTAAGGGGCATACTAAATATATATGATGATTGCAGTATTACAGTCAGAGGGAGAAAGAAATATGAATAGGAAGAAAAATTGAGATTGTTCTCTCTTTTTTCAAATAATATTTAGGTGCCAATTTTTTTTCCTACTAATAGCACACAAAAATTACACTAAATTTAAATAATAAATATTCCATCCTTTTCACAAAGACTTTGGAAAGGGATTAAAAATAACCTACTTAACAGCTTTTGTTTTCAGATAAAAATCGATCCTACAAAAATGCTAAATCTCGCTTCATTACAATAATTCAGCACATGTTTAGCTATTATTCTTAAGTACTTAAGGAAGCACATAGAATCAAATGGGATCTAAACATTAAGCACATTCTTAAATGGTTTGATCAAGGGCCTACAAAGTGAAGTTTCAAAATAACCAATAAGAAAGGATATATATATTAAACATTTAAAAATAAATAAATAAATAAAAAGTTTGAATAAGTTTGGCCTATGATTTGAACTTATTTTTCCCAGCTCAGAGTCTCTTTTAACATGGTAGGTTGTCTTGGATTCATATGTCACTCAATATGAAATAAAATGTGAAAAGCAGGAAATAAAAATAGGATAAAGTGCAAGGTGAAGAAGAATTAACACACAATCTCTTTCACATTAAAAAGAAAGATAAATATTGATTATATTTTGCTCACTATTTGAAAGTGTCCAGTTGAAGACCTGAGACATTCATTTTTTGAAGTCCTATGTTTCATTACAGCAATCATCCCAACCATCTATCTATCTATTCAAAATTTCTGGTTAATGGCAAAAGCGCTTCTGTGCTTCCTTTAGAAAAATAAGACTAACACTGAGAGATGGCTTTCCTTTTAATAATTAAATGAAAAGAAATGCAGTCACTCTAGCAATGTATAATTTCATATATCATAAGGTTTCACACAACATACTCAACAGAGTTGTTACAGAAGTAAACACATTTTTCAGGTTTGAAATGAACATGGAAAAGGGAGTAACCTATGATTAAGTGCTATGAAAAAAAATGAAAAAGTTAATTATTGTCAGGAGATTAAAAGTTTATACAGCTTAATGTTCAAAATTGCCTGCCACCAAGGTAAACATCTTACATTAAAATCAGGATCTCTGCAAACACTTCTGTCATGTGAATTTATTTTATACATTTCTCCCTTTCCAACTGATCAGTGTTTTTCCTCTCCCAACAAAGTGCCAGAGCCCCGAGTGCACCAGAGGGCTCTGCAAGCTCAGCGTGTATCGGGCCCTGCACCCTGTGCTCCGCGCAGCCCGTCTGGGTGCCATGGTGGGACCTGGGCTGCAGCCACCAGGCAGGAAACAAGTGAGAGGTAGCCAGCAGGGGCCTTGGCGGGGGCTTCCCTGTGTGCTCAGAAGCCTCCTCAGAGCCCTCAGGCCTGCTTTGGCCATGGGCTCACCCGACCTGACCAGCCTCTCCCCTGCCTGGCCCATTCTGGCACCCGCCATGTCCTCACCTGGTCCCCCAGGGGCCTTCCCAATAGAAGTTACTTATGCGATGGTCATCATCTCCCACCTGTCAGGGATAGAGCCCGTGGAGCCAGCCCCACAGTGCCCCTGTGCTCCAGACCTCCGTGCTCTCTTCACTGCAATGGAGCCACTCTTTGGGAGCCTCGGCCTATATGGCTGCCTTCCTGGGCTGGCTCTGCGCAGGAACATAGGGCGTCCGTCAGACATGGTTGTCATCCTGGAGGGACGCCTGCCAGAGAATCAAAAGAGCATATCCAAACCCATGAATGAGCTCTATACCACCTTCCCCACCACTGATAATGGAGTCCCACTTAGGTAGGGGGTGCTCTCCGTCCCCACCTGGAGATCAAAAGCTCAGGCATAGGGAGTGTGTTTTTATTCTGGTATAAATGGCCATCACATGGCCACCTGCCCCAACAAACCCTGCTGTGACCACTGAAAATGGGCACAGTTGGAGGCGTGGGCACTAGAGCCCTGCCTCACAGTACACCTTCCTTCATTATCTCAGGTGAGCGCACCATGTAAACCACTGCTCTGCTGGTTGCAGGGGCGTGCCATACTTTTGTGGCCTTTTGGTTTGCGCAAAGAGCCAGGATTTCCACCCGGTCCCAGCCCACACCCCAACCACAGTCATTGCCATAGATGGGAGGAGAAGCAAGGAGGTCCCATCACCTGTGAGACCATTCCCCTTAGGGCAACTATGGCACGCACACACTCTGAGATTATTTGCCTTTCCCCATCCTGCATGACCCATCTTTCCCATCATCCTCACTCTGCCCTGGAGGTAGATACACAACCCTATCATGGACTACCTGCAGGAAGGGGATGCCCAGAGCTTGAGGGCAAAAGCCAGGGGTCTCTCCGCGTTGCTTTTCCCCAGCACAGCACCCTGCATCAGCTGAGCAGTTGTCTGGCCACACAACTGTCACGGTTACTATCACTAGACCGTTATGTGGGACTGTGCTCTTTCTTCCAGGCCACTGCCCTGCTTGCCCTGTTGTTGGTCTTAACCCCCTGCTTGCCTCCTCTCGCAGAGCAGAAGCATCTTTCTTCTCTGAGACATTAATACACCTACAGAAATAATGTTTTGGGATACTTGGAACAGTCTGTCTTTTCGGAGAACTGTTAAAGAAGAACAAACATAATCACAAAGGGGTATCGTTAGTATGTGCTAAAACATTAGACAAATGTAGCATAAATTTCCACAAACATGCTACTTCAATATATTTCCATAGAATATACCAGGCTGGAAAACACACTGGTACAATTACTGATGTCATGATTAAAAAAACCAAAGCATATATTACTTTATCTTCTTTTCAGTACAGAATAATTAGACCACAGATATCTAATTCAGAATAAAAACAAGTTATTAATATCTTCAAAGTAGGATAAGACATATATACATGTGTATTTTCTATTTTAAAGCCTAATTATATAGCCATTGTCAGAGACATAAAAAACAAGGTCAATATACTTTATAGTATGTTCTACTAGATGAAAATACAGTAGACGAATTACAATTATCTATGACAGACTTTTTAAAGTATCTTCAACTTGAGCTTTCTTACCCTGTAGACCTGTAATGCATTGTATTGCCATTGGTAACAACAGGCCACAGGCTTCTTACTGACTTTGCAAGGTCTCAGGACTTGTCAGGCTTGCTCTGTCTGAAATTTTCTTAACCTGCCTGCAGCTTTGTTTTGCTTGGTTTAGCTTAACTATCCTCTTTTTAGTTGACCAGGTGTAGCTATGGCTAATTTGTTAACTTTTGTTTATGTTTGTATGGTGTGATGATAGTTTTATACAGATGACAGTAACAAGCAGTTATTCTAGAATGAGGTATTTATTACTCTAATATAATGTTGCAGTATAGAGAAATATAGGCCTGGTATGAGAGCAGAGAGCTCATATCAGGAGTGTCCTCATACCAGGAGATACAGGATGCAGCACAAGGGAGTAGTAGTACGGGATGAGAAAAGATGGGACACAAGCTGGACACTGGAGACCGCATGGCTATAAACAACTCTCCAGTGGTCAGGTAAATTCATTCAGACTGGATCTTGACAAAGTTGGCTTTAGGGGTAACAAAGAGAACACCGAAATAGTATCTAACATCCACAAAAGGCACCATATATAGTAAATGCAGATCTGATTCAACACAAGATTCCTCTGGGCAAATGAGTCCAGATGCTGATGGCTCACTGTAACATTCCACCACAAACACCAGAACAAAGCCACCTACAGTTAGGCCAAGAGGGGCAGCAGAAGGGAAGCATAACACCAGGAAAACGGGTAGAAATCAAGAAAACCCTTTCTCTTTTTATACAGGGAGATAAAATCCCAACTAGCTCCACCTCTGTGACTAAATTCATACAGGACCTTTGGAAAACTCTCCCTGCTTCCTCATTCTCCCTCCCTCCCTTCCTCTCCTGGCTGTTCGCATACTTATCTGGGGGCAGATATTTTTAGAAAAAAAAACAAAACAACAGAAAGCCAGACACACTTATAAAGACAGCCAAGAAAGTAAAATCAAAGCAAACCAAAACACTTCACTTAAGAGTACAATTGTGTCATACTAATCCCAGAATAAACAGGTCCTCCTAACACTCCCCCTACTTCAGCAGCAATTACAGAGTTGAGAAAGTTGGTTTTCCAGTGGGGACCACACCTTTGGGATCTGGAGTCTTGCAAAAGTATCAAGCAAGTTGAGTAAGAGCTTGGAAAATTTAAAGAAACCACCAAGTTTCAATTTTTCTCCCCAAATGCCATAAACTCTGCAGGAGTGTGGGCAGGGTTGCTAGTGGCAAATAGACTAAGAGGAGAATCAGAATCCACAGGCAGAAAATGAAAAACTAGAAACTGAAACACAGCGAATCAAGCTAGACTAAGAGAGGGAAGAATTCCAGAAGGATTTGCCGCTCTACAACAAGTTAGAAGGGTTATACAATATTAAGAAGCGTGTGGATGAAATGGGGCATATATAACTGAAAAATCAACAATTAAAAGACAAACTTAACTGCTAATACTAGAGTTGCTAAGGAGACCTGAGCAGCAGTCCAGGCAAAGGTGTGGGAACCCCAGGTCCTGTAGGAGCAGGGTGCAGACCTGAGCCCACAAAGTGAGCATGACAAAGCTAGAGGATGGTAGAGCTGTGGGTGAAGCCCAGCCCTGCTGCATCCCACACTGAGACCCCTCCCTTACGAGAGGCTGGCTCAGTGAAAATACTAACCTTTGCTCCAGGGTATGAGGAACTGGACACATTTAAAACATATTCTGTAGCACCAATTACTACTTGGGTCTCTGTAAAAATGAAAGTGGAAAGGATGAGAGAGACAGCCGCAGGCTTTGTACTGAGTCTGCAAGGCCTCAGGACTTGTCAGGCTTGCTCTTTCTGAACTTTTCTTAACCTACCTGCAGATTTGTTTTACTTAGTTTAGCTGTAACCACCATCTTTCTAACTGACCAATTAGCTCTGGCTAATTTGTTTTACTTTAGTTTATCTTTGTGTGGAATGACATGAAGCTCAACGAGGACAAGTGCAAGGTCCTGCATGTGGGCCAGGGCAATCTCATGCACAGACAAAGGCTGGGCAGAGAATGGATTGAGAGCAGCCCTGAGGAGAAGGACTTGGGGGTGTTGGTTGATGAGAAATTCAACATGACCAGGAAATGTGTGCTCACAGCTCAGAAGGCCAACTGTATCCTGGGTTGCATCAAAAGAAGCATGGGCAGCAGGTTGAGGGAGGTGATTCTGCCCCTCTACTCCACTCTCATGAGACCACACCTGGACCACAGCAGCTCAACATAAGAAGGACATGGACCTGTTAGAGGGACTCCAGAAGAAGGCCACAAAGATGATCAAAGGGCTGGAGCACCTCTGCTATGAAGACAGGCTGAGAGAGTTGGGGTTGTTCAGCCTGGAGAAGAGAAGACTCCGGGGAGACCTTATAGCAGCCTTCCAGTATCTGATGGGGGCCTACAGGAAAGCTAGAGAGTGACTTTTTACAAGGGCATGTAGTGATAGGACAAGGGCTAATGGCTTCAAACTGGAAGAGGGTAGATTTAGAATAGGTGTTAGGAAAAATATTTTCACTATGAGGGTGGTGAGGCACTGGAACAGGTTGCCCAGGGAAGCTGTGGAGGCCCCTTCTCTGGAAGTGTTCAAGACCAGGTTGGATGGGGTTTTGAGGAACCTGGTCTAGTGGAAGGTGTCCCTGCCCATGACAGGGGGGTTGGAACTCGATGATTTTTAAGGTCCCTTCCAACCAAAAGCATTCTATGATTCTGTAGTTTTATAGTTTTATAAATGACAGTAACAAGCAGTTATTTTAGAATGATGTATTTGTGACTAACATAATGTTGCAATATAGAGAAATATAGGCCTGGTACGAGAGCAGAGAGCTTGATAAGTGCAGACACAGGATGCAGTACAGAGGAATACAGGCGTGGGATGAGAAGAGATGGGACACAGGTTGTACATTTGTAAGAGACCGTTATGATGTCTCAAAATTCGCTTACCACAAGCAGACCAGCCATATCCTGTTTGCACCAGGGGCCAGAGGCACCCAAAACTTGCCGAACTAAGCTGCAAGAGGTGCAAACTAAGCTGTAAGATGCGCCAAAGTTGTCCACCAATGTGGTGTACATGACCACCAAGGGGTACAACAGGGGCAACTGTCTTCCAAGATACTTGTTATGACACACAACCAACTGCCAAAGAATGGCCAAGCAAAACTGGCCTCTATACTGATTGGGCAAGTATCGAGCAGACTTTAATTATAAATTAGTACCATGTCCCTCCACAACTGGGACTCCGGAACCCTCGCCATTGTTGTGACCATAATATTCAATAGAAATACCAGAAACAAAACCTAAATTATGGCTCCTGAAAATCTTTTGTAGATATGCGAACCAAGTACGGTATTATGACCTTAATGTAGTAAAAATATTAAAAGAATAAAAACTGTGCTGTGAAAAGAAGAACAATTATACTCACAAGTATTAAATCAACTTCCTTAGCTGACTCCTTACCCCTTCAAATTAACACAGTCTTTTAGTTCTGCAATGAATTGATAATTCCAGTGTAACAAAGGAAAAAACTTATCCATGTCTCGTACTTCAGCCTTCCTTTTGTGTGTGCGTGTGTGTGCATATATGTGAGAACAGATTAATCAGGAGTTTATAATTCATCATCTAATGATCCTTATGTTCTGGAATTTGAAGTATGGAAAAAAATGTACTGAATTTCTACCTGAATACTTTTTTTTAATATATATGCCATAATATTTATTTTCCAAACTCGGTATTATAATTCTTTTTAATAAAAATATTAATGGATCTAGTTGAGAAATAAAAAAAGGGTACTCATAAATTATCATAGCGTGGACTTTTGAGTTTAATTTAACTTAGGTTTATTTCTTTGCTGTAATTATTTCAGTAAGATAGAAAGAAGAGCTTCCAAGAGAGAATTCAGAATATTTTACTAGGGTGGCAAGGGCCATACTTCAGGAGCCTTCCTTTCCTTAAAATGATTAGAACTGTTAGTGTTTTGAAAGTTGCATATAGAAGCCCTATGTATAAGGCAAACTCTTACATAGTTCAAAAGAATCTTTACACTAAAGCTGTCACAATTAAAGCATAAGACAATAGACAGACCCTAACAAATCAAAATGTACAATGCAAAAAACAATATTATTCATCACAAAAGACTAATTCACAATATTTAAAAAATATTAAGGATGGATAGTACTCAAGAGGAATATTGTAGGTTTATTTCTGCAACACAAAAACTAGCAGGCATTTTAATTTTTTTAATTTATTTTTTTAAAAAGGAAAATTACGTTTCCTGGTGTAAAATGTTGGCAGCTATTCCCCTCTTTCCTTTTCTTTTCTTTTGCAGATAGGCTTACCAGCTAGTTTAAGTTACAGCAAATCCACAGACACTCTAGCTATCAGCATCCATTTTTAGTGTAATCTCTTAGAACTGTAAGTAAAGTTGTAGATTGTGCAGTGACTCCATTACTAGTGTGTGATCCACTGAAATTCTATTTTGCTTTCCAAGCACAGTATTAATTGTGCATAGGCTTCATGCTGGTTCCCAGACGAGAAGGTAAATCTAAGCGAAGTCTGAAATATTCACATATGCCAATCTGAGACTGGTTCACAGTGATGATGTGCAGTCACTGCCCATGGCTTTGGTGTTGGGTATTTTTGGTTGGTTGAAGGTTTTTTTGAGGAATTTCTAAGCGTGATAACCTCTGGACAACCTCCACAAAAAGGGGAAAACTGTACTTTCTTTTCTCATTGCCTTTGAAGAACAATGGAGACCAACTGTGCCCTTTTGGGGTGATTTCTTGTAAACTGCCTTGCACACTGAGAACACTACGGAATTAATACATTGACCTCAGTGATAACCCAAAAAAGTAGTTGCTTTTTCATACAAGGGCAAGAAAGCCCTGAAGTTTACCTTATTTTTAGATTGGTAGTTGCTTGTCTCTTGATTACTGGTCAATTAAATCTTTCAGAAGGGCGGGTTTGTTGTTTGGTTTTTTTTTTGGCGGTGTGTTTTTTTGCAAAATCATTTAAAAGATCATATCTTTGCAGAAACAGATGTCACTTGGAAGCGTTGTACTGCAAAACTTGGACTTAAGTATTAGTTGTATCCTTTCTGACCTGTAATATAGTTGATGACCCAAATTTTTACAGTATTTGTGACATAATGGTAAGCTTTGTAAAGTGCAAAAGAAGTGGTGGAGCAAGTAAAATTAAGAGGTGATTATATATATATTTGTACACATTAAAAATAATAATTGTAGATAATCTACAGCTGAATATTATGTAACTGAGTTCTTTCCTCAACTCTGTTTGCAAGATTAGTGCAAACTATTTAGACAAACATATTTGCGTACCATTTTGGGTTATCACATTTTGTCTAAATCATTGTCTTGTAGCATTTGTAGCGTTTTTTGTTTATGAAAAGTCACAGGTACAAATCAGAACATTGATCTCACTAGTATCACTCTTTACGGCAAGAGCTACATTACACAGTAGATATGACTATGCCCATATCTATACCAGTGTCGATACCATAGATATTCAAATATTTGGTATTATCACAGATAAGAAGTAGTTACATTATAGACAACAAACAGCAATGGAGAGTTTTAGGTAATTAGTGCCTCTGAAAAGGTCATGTTAGGGCCTACTTTCTAGGGGTTTGTCATGGTTTCAGCTGGGATAGAGTTGACTTTCTTACAAGCAGCTGGTATAGTGCTATGTTTTGGATTTGGGATGGGAAATAGTGGCAGTAAAACACTGGTGTTTTTCATTGTTGCTAGGTAGTCAAGGCCATTTCTACTCCTCATACCGCCCCGCCAGCAAGTAGGCTGGGAGTACACAAAAACTTGTGCTACCAAGTAATCTGACACACAAAGGCGGTAGGCAAAACCCAATAATTCTAGAAAGGAGAAGTAAGAGCATGAGAGGACCAATGGCTGGGGGAAGGGACTGTGTAGAGGAGAGGGAGATTACTTCAATAGAAATACCGTAACAAAGGAAGTGGTGGAGTGAAATAAAATTAAGAGGTGACTACTTCAGTAGAAATACCTTAAACCAAACTTTGAAAAGGCATCTAGAAACTGTAATAAAGAATGAATTCCAGCAAGACTAGAGTAGCACAGTTTAAGATTACAAAGGTAAGTATATGGAGGTGGCTTGTGTATACTGCCCTTCCCGCTCAGCATTGTTATTTGGGTGTGCCAGGCTATCTCATCTATATGAGATATTAAAGCATACGGGATTCTTTGCTACACTTTTGACAGAGAATTATGCAGAGTTTTATTCAGTATCTTCCTGAGACTACCATCTTAGTCATGACTTAGCCTTGGTTTCTAGAAAATCATTAAGTCAGGCATTGACACATGTTCATGTATCAAAATCCCAAATCATCCCAAAAGATTATCTATGACTATCACGCTGTTGAGCACAGCTAAACCTACAGGAAGACTGTAAGGAGGTTCACTCTGGAGCTTTGCATGTATCCCATGCAGACATTTGTTTCAATATTCAGATGTTGCATCACAGAGGATGTGCTGCAGGTAAATGAGGTCCCCAAAGGCAGAGTATCTTACTAACATCCCAAACTGTCTCAGGAGCTCTTAGATTCTCCTTGCTCTTTCTATGCCATTTAAGGACTAGTGCATTCTGAAGACCATTACTACTTCTTTCACTTGATATCTTCCCCTTCTCTTCTTTCCCAAGATCTCTCTTTTTAAATGGGTTCTCCCCTAGTTTATATTATCAATAAATATACCGTGAATCCTAAAATAAATAAATAAATACTAAATAAATTATCAGGGTAAGCAAACATAGGACTTTTTTGCATAACAGGCAGTTCCTATTGTAACCCCGCTGCCTGCTGGCTATTCTATATTTCCCTGGGGAACAGTATTTACCTGAACTTTTCTGTCAGTTCTTTTCTTTAGGACAAATAATTGTGCTATACACTGAGTGAAAGCTGTTTGCCAGACAATATTGAGACCCTTCCTACAGCATTTTTTTAGAAGATGATTTCCAACTGAAAAGGCAGGAATCTTTCAAAAAACAAGTGCCTCATCATAGGCCTGTAACTAATCTGTGCTGAAATTCATGCTCACTGGTCTGGATTCCCATCCCTCCCCAGAACACCAACCTACTCCAGTACCTAGATCTTCTCTTGAGCAAAGAATTCTTGGATCCCTTCCCAGCCCTGAATATTTACCTTGCGTGTCCTTGACATTGTCCCTATCGTACAACTCATTTATTCTCTAAGATCTTCCCTCCCAATTCTCAGACCTAATTATGCATTCTCTAAAATAAACTGCTGGGTCCCACAAAACTCTCAACCCACAAATCTTTGTCTCTTTTCTTCTCTACTAACTTATCCACAGTCTTTACCTGTACAAGACATCATTTGAAGAGGGAATTCTTCCTAGACCGTACTCAAGACTCAGGGGGAGGGGGAGAGGTAGAGGTAAGCTAGATCATTCCACTTGGATTGGTCACCAAGAGACTGGAGAGACCTATTAAACACACAGTGTGCTTTACTAATGGAAAATTAAGACAGTAGTGGCTATCGAAGTTTCCACTAGTGTGACTATCGGTCACTGTAGATAATAGGATGGCTCTTACACACTTTCAGGCAACAGATTTCAACCTGCAATACTCTGTCATTTCCCAGTCTGCACGTTCTCTTCCCTCATTTGCATGTGCCACTATTTAGACACTCATTCACAGGAAGGCTGTCAAAATCACAGTTCAACAAAAGAATACAGTGTTAGCTACTAAGAAAATGTTCAAAATGCAGAATTTCACAGAAAAAGAAGTATTTTCAAATGCAATTCACAGTTTATATATAGTAAGAAATGCCTTGCATCTTGTACATTTTCAGAGTGCTGTGCTGAGCAAAAATCGTACAGTTTCCCTGCGATAAGGTTTGCACAGCTCCCTTGCAATCATATTGAGGGAAAGCATTTGCTTAGTTACAGTGTCAAATCTCCACAGTTCCCAGAATTCAGCTGCTGCCCCTCAACTGCGTCACAGCAATAGTACTAAACTCATAGAAAACATCCATTAGCATCGCTATTTATGCTGAGATTTTTAATGGAAAAATTTACATCATGTCATTATACTTCCTTGCCTCATATAGTCTCATGTTGATGGATAATCTATACTTAGTAATTTTAAATGTAAGGAACTAGAGGGGGGCGGGGTCAGGAATGACAGTTAACCTTGAAATCACGTGGCATTTTGGAAATGGATGTGACCAAAAAATAAACCATTGTAATTTTATTTACCTTATGAGAAACTGTGGTAAGACCATAACTTGTTCATGCAGTTTACAACACCCAAAATCATATGCAGAAAACAGTCCTCCTGACCAGCAGGTATGCATAATAAATACGGTGCTGCACTAAGGCACAAAAGTAATGGATAATGATAACTGATAGGGTTTTCAAGAACTTATTGCTTGTGATATTTAACTTAAATAGAAATGTTTCATCATCTTTTTATAACTCACGTTTTTACAATTTGCTTAAAAGAAATAGCAATAAAATAACTAAGATATATTTTACCAAGTCATTATCTATAAAACCTACAAGCTAAACTCCAGATCTGGAAGTAATTCTGCTAGATCCTTGCACTTGTAAGTGTCTCTGTAACATCAGTAGGACTCCCAGGGGCCCACTTCCACAGAGTCTATGGGAGTGTATCTGTATGTTTTCTGTGTCTGGGCAAACTATTGGTACGTTTCCTACACTACACAGAGCTGCAAAAAAGCTTTTTGTTCTTTTCATCCACAAGTTTATTGGTAGGAATGTAAGCAGTTAAGTAATGCTTACGGGGCAGGTAAATATTTCTCAAAAAATTTTCACATTCCTTTTGGGTTTGGCAGTTACAGATTATTATAAAGGTCTTTCTCTAGCGTGCCTCAATAAGCACCGAGCAGAGTATCAAATCAAGTATGTTATTTTAAAAAAATATTTTAAATTCTGATTAACTAAACCTGATTCACCAGAATTGTCATCTCTCTTCCGTATTCCTTCTGTAAATAGCATTATTCTAGTATAGATGCAGTATGATAATTTTAATTTTTCCTAACAATATTTCTTGTATATAAATGCAACAAAAATGTATGTCCCTGAAAAAAAAGCAAATTAAATAACAGCAAACTAGACCACATGGAGTCATTTTTAAAGGAACGTAACTCCTGGGCAGATGTGACTTGCCTTTGCTGCTGCAGCAATGCACTGCTGACCCATATTTAGTTTGTTGTCCACCAGGACCAGTGGGTCCCTTTTAGCAAGGCTGCTCCCCAGCCACGCACATCTAGCCTGTAGTGGGCTTTCTGGTTATTTCATCCCAGGTGCAGGACTTTGCACTTTTCTTTGTTAAACTTCATGCTGTTCTTGCAAGCTTACTCTTCCAGCCTGCCCACATCTCTCTCTAAGATGTCTTGCCCTTCTGATGCATTCACCTCACCAACCAGTTTGGTATCATCGGCATACTTGGTGAGGGTGCTTTCAATCCCATCATCCAGATCAATTATGAAGATGTTGAACAGCATGGGGCCCAGTATCAATCCCTGGGGACCCCACTTGTGACAGGTTGCCAACCTGAGTAAAAGCCATTGATTACCACCTTCCGGGTGTAACCCGTTAGCCAATGTCCTACCCACCTCATAGACCACCTGCCCCATCTGTACCTTTCCAGTTTGTTCAGGGAAGGCTGTGGGAAACAGTGCTGAAGGCTTTGCTGAAGTCCAGGTAAACAGGTTAAGTAAGGAGGTATTTTTGCTCCTATACAATATCAGTAAAGATAATTCTGGCTATGATTTTGGTGCTTACTTTTCCAACTGAAATGTCAGAAAACTGAGAAGGCAGCAGATAAAAGTTTAAAACACATTTTGTGTGTTGGCAAGAAATATTTTGTACAGGAAAGCATAGTGCAGGAAAACTCAGTACATGTGGCTTATGACAAAATAAAAATAGATAAAAAATGAGAAGTAATTATGTTACAGTGTCTAACTGCCTTCACAGAGAAAGACATGCTGGACACTGGAGCGTGTACAGAGGCTACTAGCCTCTGGAGTCTTGTAGCCAAAGGCAAAAAAAATCATAAAGAGAAATTAAAATCCAAACCAATGATGAATTCATTTGCAGAAGGGTTTTAAGAAGTATGAGAGGCAGAGAGCGAGCATCCATCCAACAATAAAACTTGTCTGTTCTTATATCCATGAATGCACTCTGGTCAGTCGTCAAAATTCCCTTTTTTCCATTCCTTTTCTGCAGTACCACCACGGCCTCTCTATCCTTTCTTATTGCTTCTCCTCTGCTGGAATGAAGGTCTGAGCGTTTTTCCTCCACTTAAAGCTATCTCAACTCCTCCTAATCCAGCACCCTATCCGCCCTGTGCTATACCAGATGTTGAGCAGTCTTAAGTCTCTGAAGACCTAGGCATTTCATATTCCCAGATCTGGTAAGGTAAGAGAAACAACAATCAATACTTTGTCATTGCAAGATGGCATGCTGTTTTGGTTTGTTACTGTATTAATTTTGTTATTGGAAAGACTGGAGGGAAGTGAAGAAGATCAGTACACTGAATATCGTTTCACAACACGAGCAGGTGTAACAGTAGTTGAGGACGTAAAAATGAGGGAGCAGGAATATTACTTAGTCCAAGCTTGTCGTGCATCTGTTCTTTTGCAAACACCATTTAGCTGAAGAATGTACGAAATAAACATTCTACAATGAAAAAAAACCCCACCAAACAAAAAACCCAAACTCCAAGAAATTATATTTTTTTCAAAAATAGAGGAGAATCATGACAGGTACACAATGCTGCTGAGCCAGTGGATTTTCCTTATTATGAGCCGCAGTGGAAGAACAAAACTACCTACTTGGGAACCAAAGGGGAAGCAGCCCAACCTGCAATGGATGGGTTGCAATGGAACACTATCTGTTTTTAAAATGCCATTTATTGCTGATTGGTTCAATTTTCAAGTATTCTGAGCAGTGACTCCTTTTGTGTTTTGTGATTTGCCTTTTCAGATGTGCCTGCTGATTCTGCTTGGATAGCACTGCTGTACAGCTCATAGTAAATTTAGAAACCACATTGATAAGGGATTTACAGTTTTTAACAGCCTTTAAAAGTTATGCTAATATTAAAACCTTTCTATGATTAATACTGACATAAAAGCCTTTACAGAATGTGTTTATATAGAAAGCTTTACAAATATTTTACTGCAAAGAAAGGCCATGAAAATATTTTATTGATGAGACTGTAAAAAACCCCAAACTTCCATTGACTTCATATATTAATTCACCACAATACTAAACCGCAGTGTGCCCTTTGGAATTTTCAGTTTACAATAAATACATTTTTGTTCTGAGATACCTTCCTCTACGCTTTCACCTTTTCTACCCCTCCTCCTCCAAATGACTAGGGGCTGAGCATACAGCAAGAAAGGAAGATAAGAGGGGGAAGAGGCAGTGTAAATACTTAAACGGTAAGCACAGTGTTGAACATACAGCAATTTACTAGCATTTTACCTTAACTAAAAGGATAAGATAGAAAGGATAGAAAGGACAGATATTGGCAGTGGTCACCATTTTATGCATCTGACATTAGGCTGTCAAGTAGAGAATGAAGAAATAAATTTAAAAAAACCCAAATGCTACCTGTAAACTTTTGTAGAACAAATTATCCTTTACAACAAAGGTTACCGCTGACATGTTTGCTGTTCCCTCAGCTGTTCTACTGGCAACCTAAATGCCAAAGTGCAACAGCTAGATGTTTCAGTCATACTATGTGAAATCTCAGTAATGTTTGCATGAAGTAAACATCTTCTGGCCATTGCTTACCTCAACTTGAAGGAATCATCAATCCAACTGCCTTTACAGTCCCTTGCATCATATTGTCTGGCATGAAATGAAGGTTTCTTATACCATAATCTACTCTAACTCTCAATAGTATACATACATATGGGTAAAGCATTTCAAGACGCGTTGTAAGGATATCTGATATTTTCAGAAGCAGTCTTCTGGTTCTCAAATTTTATGTAGAAGTATCTAGTACTCTGTATGAGCTCCGTGCAACACATAATATCAGCAGGTGTGCTACCGATATAGTAAATCTAGAACATCTTGTTCTGTTTATGGCTTCCTCAGCATTTCTGAAAATAGTTTCTTAAAAAACTTTACATTAATAAATTTATGTACAGTTAAATATAACTTGAAACATAGAATCATTTAGATTGGAAAATACCTTTAAGATAATTGAGTCCAACTGGTAACCTAACACTAACAAGTCCATCATGAAGCATGCCCCTAAGCACCGTGTCTACACATATTTTAATACCTCCAGGGACAGTGACCCCACCACTTCCTTGAGCAGCCTGTTCCAATGATTTACAACCCTTTCAGTGTAGAAATTTTTCCTAATATCCAATCTAAACCTCCCTTGGCACAGCTTGACAACATTTCCTCTTGTCATATCACTTGTTACTTGGGAGGAGAAACTGACATACACCTCGCTACAACCTCCTTTCAGGTAGTTGTAAAGAGTGATAATGTCTTCCCTCAGCCTCCTTTTCTCCAGGCTAAACAACCCCAGTTCCCTCAGCTGCTCCTCATAAGACTTGTGCTCTAGACCCCTCACCAGCTTCATTGCTTTTGTCTGGACATGCTCCAGCACCTCAAAGTCTCTCTTCTAGTGAGGGGCCCAAAACTGAACACAGGATTTGAGGCGTGGCATCACTAGTGCCAAGTACAGTGGGACAATCGCCTCCCTAGTCCTGCTGCCCACACTATTTCTGATACAAGCCAGGATGGCATTGGCCTTCTTGGCCACCTGGGCACACTGCTGGCTCATATTCAGCCAGCTGTCAAGCAACACCCCCAAGTCATTTTCCACCAGGCAGCTGTCCAGCCACTCTTCCCCAGGTCTATAGCATTGCCTGGGGTTCTTGTGACCCAAGGGCAGGACCCGGCACTTGGCCTTGTTGAATCTTATACAATTGGTCTTGGCCCATTGGCCTGTCCAGATCCCTCTGTAGAGCCATCCTACCCTCAAGCAGATCACTACTCCCACCCAACTTGGTGTTGTCTGCAAACTTCCTGAGGGTGCATTCTATCCCCTCATCCAGATCATTGATAAAGATATTAAACAGAACTGATCCCAATATTGAGCCCTGGGGAACACCACTTGTGACCACCAACAACTGGATTTAACTTCATTCACCACAACTTGTTGAGCCCACCATCCAGACAGCTTTTTACCCAGCTAACAGTATGCCCATCCAAGCCATGAGCAGCCAGTTTCTCCAGGAGAATGCTGTGGGAAACAGTGTCAAAGGCTTTAGTAAAGTCCAACATGCACAGCCTTTCCTTCATCCACTGAGCGGGTCACATTTTCATTGAAGGAGATCAGATTAATCAAGCAGGACCTGCCTTTCATAAACCCATGCTGACTGGGCCTGATCACCTGCTTGTCCTGCACATGCCATGTGGTGGCACTCAAGATGATCTGCTCCATAACCTTCCCCAGTACCAAGGTCAGACTGACAGGCCTGTAGTTCCCTGGATCACCCTTCTGGGCCTTCTTGTGGATGGGCATCACACTTGCTAACCTCCAGTCATCTGGGACCTCCTTCATTAGCAAGAACTGCTGATAAATGATGGAAAGTGCCTTGGTGAGCACTTCCGCCAGCTCCCTCACTACCCTTGAGTGGATCCCATCCGTCCCCTTAGACTTGTGTGTGTCTAAGTGGTGTAGCTGGTCGCTAACGATTTCACCATAAATTATGGTTATTATGATTATTTTTCGTAATAATTTTTCATGAATCTTTGGAAGTGTTCCAGGACAGACTGGAAAAAAAAAAAAACCAACAAAAAAACCCCAACAGAAACCCCCAACAATTTCTCTAGAATTTTCAATTTCAATAATGCACAATTTGGTTAGTTTTCAATACTTATTTGGGATGGCATCCAGCATTTATACGATCCACAGAGTAGTAGAGATTGTATTGGAAGTGTTTCATCTGGGAAAAATGAAAAGCAGTCCTGGAAAGAAGATGGCAGGCCACCAGAATATGGTAGAGAAGCACATGTGCATACATAAGTAGGAAATGTAAAAGTCATTTTGTATAAAAAACGTTCTTTCATAAACCAGTGGAGGTAAGCCTCAGCTTGTTAGTATTTCCCATAACACTTCCAGCAGAAGCATTAACAGAATATTTTCCAACCTCAAGGATATCAGGCAAAATGATTTTCAATCTGTTTCATCTACTACTGCGATTAAAATTACATCTGAGAAAATTGATATAAAAATCCAACTTGATTCAACATACATTTAAGATTGCATGGCCTATGTTCTTGACCCACTTGACTGGTATAATGCTAGCTCATAAACTAGATTTAATAGGTTTTTCTGGGTTTTCTATTCAGTCACAATTAGAGGAAGTTAATTTTTATTTTTTTTTTTTAGGGAAACATTCCATCAGAAAAAGCTGCTTCAATCTTTTTTGTCTACTACTTCAATTAAAATTATAGCTAAGAAAATTGATATAAAAATCCAACTTGATTCAACATACATTTAAGATTGCATGACCTGTGTTCTTGACTCACTTGACCGGTATGATGCTAGCACATAAACTAGATTTAGTAGGGTTTTCTAGGTTTTCCTAACGGCATTCCATCATTGTAATATTTTGTAGTATATACGATCTATAAAATAAAATTCTGCAATCCTTTTCATGTAACAGTAAATGATGTGCTGAGGGAGCTTTTCTTTTAAGTGATACTGACCAGAACATGCTGTGTATAAAGTTCTTTTTACACAGGAGACATAGTAAGTTGGTGTTGAAACAATCAGTGCTGGCACAGCACAGTGTAACAACATATCAAACAATATGACAATGCAAAATAAAGGGAGCAGGGGAAAGTGGAAAGCTAGAGCATGAAGTCTTTAATGACATGTAGAATAGGAATCGTCCTCCTTTTCAGTACAGAAACAGAAGGGCAGTAATTGGGGAAAGTGAGAGGCATGTTTACAGTCAAGAGTGTATTGAAGCTCTAGGTCTGGATAAGAATCTATCAAACTTGTCCAAGCCTGTTTTATGGTATTTCAGCATTTCCAATTCAAGCTGTAAAGCAGGAATTAAAGTAACACTGTCAGAGACTAAAAAGAGCTTAACATAAAGTTGGATTCTAAACATGAACACCATTTTAAAGGTCGATCATTGCATTCTTTGTGAACGGATTCATCAAAAAATCTTACAGGATGAAATGAAAGCAAATTAGCTCCTTATAAATGCTGTTTAAAGACAGTGCACAAAAGGGAAAACAATCAAAATGCATATTCTATCTCTTTTCTCTTTGTTGTCAATTGTGCCAAATACTGCAGGTGCCATCAGAAAAACCTGGTGAAAAGAAGCATGCTCTGCAATACCTTGCAAAAAGGGCCACTGCAGGTGGAGATAACAATTTTCTCTTGAAGCTAATGTTATGCAGGCACCTTTGAGTACAAAAAGAATCAGTTCTAAATAAATTCAATGTGATAAGAATTCAATACGAAGAAGACTCAATATGAATGTCAGATATATTGCATTGAGTTCCTGTTTAGAGACAGGAAAAAAAAAAAAAACAACCAAAAAACAATGTCTATTTATTTTGACACTGTCTAAAAAGAAGTCTTTGGATGGATTTACAGAATCCATGTCAGCACTGATCCTGAAAGAATCAAAATCATTGACAAGAAAAGAATAAAATAAAAAGAATGATAGACAGATACACATCAAACCCTTCATTCAGGAAATGGCAGGACCAGACATGTTGGCTGTCTTCCAGTTTCAGTGTCTGTTTTCATTCTACATTATTTTGATTTTCTCTTTCTATAATTAAATATTTTGTAAGTGAGGTGTGAGGTAAACGTTGTGTCTGCAATAAAGTAGAGCAATTCCCCCATCAGTGGAGGAATAAGATGGAATAAAGTGGAATGAAGCTGAGGCTTAGTCCTGAATTAAGGCAGTGAGACACACTAAATTCATTTGTGTCTCTCTTTCCCTCCCCCAAATTTCTACTTAACATTCTCTTTCTGATTTTATCTTAGGAAAAACAGTATAGACAGTGGCTATTAGCCTGAAACAGAGACATTCTGATCTAGATACTTATGAAAAACATACCATGTTTCTGAACTTAGTTTTAGTCTGTAAAACAAGCAGATTCTAATGAAATAAATTTTTAGTCTTTTCCAGATTTGGGGGCTTACATGAAGCTTTTTTTTACGTATCCAAGTACTTCACTCATCTCCTTAATGCTAAAGGCTGATTGCTATTTCCATCTTCTGAAACTTTGATACCAGGAGTCTAAAGGAGTAAGTAAAAATCCATACATCCTCACTCCATAGAGTTATCTCGTCTCTTCCTTATCAGCATTGACTAATGGCAAGGAACTTTCATGGAAGAGCAGAGGCTTCTAGAGTGAATATACAGTTCTTTTTGTAATAGCCACATTTTGGTAAGAAATGCCCCCAAAAGAAAAATACTAGCTTCGTGTAGTTATTAACCAGCACGCAGTGGATGAAACATGGTATTGACAGCCATGAATCATGAGATCTACTAAAAGAAAAAAAATAACTGAAAGTCAAACTATGCAGCATTTAGAAACTCAGACTAAAGAAAAGAAGAACTCAGCCTAGAGGGTAAACCAGATTTCAAAAAGAAGAAAGAAATGAAAACATTGTAAAGGGTACCAAGAAATGAGTCTGCATGCAGAGTTAAGCATGGAAGATAAAAATACGTCAATGATGGTAGAGTCTTTTCTCTTTCATTGAAAAAGCAATGAGAAGCGAGTAAGACTGATGTTAGAAATAAACCTGAAAAACATACTTACAGCTGGTAAAGGTGTTTAATGAGTAATGTAACCCTCAAGAGAATGACATCCGGTTCTTCACTTGAAACCAAGAAGCAAAAGGTGAAATAGACTAGTTATAGCTGCCCTTCATATAGAACTTCTGGAATGGTACAGCTTCCTTAATTAAAGACAGACTCATAGTATCAGCTAACAGGAGCAATGGTTTTGAGAAAGAGACCTAACAGAACAGTTACATACAACAAGCGAACTTCCTTCAAGAGAAACAAGTGCAACTAAATCATCCAAGATCAAAAAAACAGATGCAGTGAAGTTACTTTTAAGCGAGAGACATAGCAGTAAAGACACCACAACATAAAGCTCAACACACTCTTGAAAAATGTCATGAGAATCTGGTAAGTGCTCAGGCCTGTGCAACCTCTGTCCTATTCAGCTTCATTGCTGGCAAGTTTAATGATAGTTCAAATATATCTGCTCTACACTACTGCCTCAGCGTAAGTATTTGTAGCTACTAGTATAAAGTTAAGGTCAAACTTAAAGAATATGGGAGGCAGAATGGATAGCCCAGTCAAGAACATAGAAAGAAATACAAAACATTAAGGGAAGAATGCCCAGCAACGGAGCAAGACAGCAGAAAAAAAGCAACATATAGAGTAAATAAAGACTACACACCTGCAGCAGAGGAGAGCATCCGCAGCGGGACTCTAGCACATGCAGACATCTCCAATATGCACACTATGCAATAAAAAAGCTGTCAACCATCCAGCTGCCATATTTACAGTCACGCTATTGGATCAATGACCCATTTCTCTTCAGCTGCATTGTAAAGCCAGCAGCAATGTAATCCCAATGATATGAAGCTTTAACAGCCTGGAAGACTGTGACCAAAGGTTAGGGGATGTACAATAAAACCTTTCTGTGGTGGGTGGATAAATTCAGGCTGTCAGTAAAAAGCCCACAGAACAAGACATGTTACTGCAATGAGTTTATAACAGCTGACACACAGAGGTGCTGGAAGAGGGAGGACATCACTGTAGTTTCTGTTCAGCTTTCTACTAGAATACAGAGAGAATATATCCTCTCAGTAAATTCACATGGAGGGCAAACTGCATTGTGTACATCCACAAAAATGCAAAGATAAAGCCAGTGAAGAAAAATTAGTAAGCCTGTAAGGAAGAAGCGGGTTTCATCCCTTGAGACTAGCACAGAACTCATCAGTGGACATGTAACAGCAAGACAACTTTAAGTAAACTGAGAATCTACATTGAGACATAATTCCCGATTTATCCATAGCAACATCATTCACAATGCTTGCGACACTAAACGTGTTCTGACATTTTACACATGATATGTCAGTTTTCCTCATGTCTTCTCAGTAGATATTGCGGGACATGAATCCACTTGTAAAATTATTCTAAGAAAACACAAGAATGACAGACAGTCAAGATTATAGCTCATGATCTTATCCTGTAATAGAAAGAAATATCAAGGAAAAGGCAATCCAGGACTATGGACAACCATAAGACATCCACACTACAACTACTTTTAAATGGCTGCCAACATTTGAATAACATCCTAGAAGAAGACAGGCTAAAACAGATACAAGAACATAAAAGCAAGAATACTGAATAAAAACAAAGGGACATCTGGAACCTTTTTCTTTTTTTTTTAATTTTTCTTCCCTTCTTTTTTAAAATCTAAAGATAATGTTTGGAAAAGCTGTGTGATGCTTCATTGTAGAACAAAGGGAGCAACAATCAAGGAAAGTGAAAGTTTCAGTTGGTCCATAACTTGCAGCACCTGTAGTTGGCTGCCTGAAATAATGAGGAGTTGAACGTGCTCCTCACACATGTCATTACTGCATAGGCTGGAGCTCTGCCTAACATTCAGGCTGGATGCCTTGAGAAGTGACTAATGAGAGACTTATATGCTTAGTTATCAGTATATAAATGAATTACTACTGTTCTCAAATAGATTTTTTGGCCCGCAACAATTTACAGGTGAGGAACATTACTACAAAGGTGGTATCTCTGTATTTGATAGCCCTCAATGGATATCAGTGGGTTATTCAATCACCCTTTGGACTGAAGTGAACCTTTACGATTTCTACAGCCTTTATTTACTTTAGGCGAAGAGTCCAAAAGGCATACCTGTTGACTTCAGAGAGATTCCAGCCAGAGAAACTGAGAACCACTAAAGAAAGCTAAATAGAAAAGATTTGAAGAGAGTCCATTCACTGAGGGGAATAACCAACTATTTTTTCAGATTGTATGTGTATATATTAGAATTCTTTGAACCCTTCAAACAGCTAATACCCAAAGTACAATGTAAGAATATTTATACACAGTAGAAAAAAAAACTGTTCAAGAGGTACTCTTACTGATACTGGGTGCTACTAAAACAGCCATAGTTAAAGTATAATGTCTTAAAGTATTAAAATTTAGGCAAATTTGCATTTGTGAAACTTCCCCTAGCTGCCATGAATACTTTCAAAAAGCTCCTATAATTACTTGCTCAAAGTCATGCAGCAAGTCTGGGTAGCAGGGCTTCCTAGATGCTAGTTAGTTTTTGAACCACCAGCTTCTACTCTGAATGGGCACAATTATAAGCAGATATATTTGGGGTGAAACTATTAATCACAAAATTTTCAGAGAATCTAATATCCATAACACAAATCTGCTCAATCTTAATACCGTGTTTTCCTTAAAGAATCATAGAATGGTTTGGGTTGGAAGGGATCTTAAAGATCATCTAGTTCCAACCTCCCTGCCATGGGCAGGGACACTTTCCACTAGACCAGGTTGCTCAAAGCCCCATCCAACCTGGCCTTGAAAAGTTCCAGGGATGGGACATCCACAACTTCCCTGGGCAACCTGTTTCAGGGTTTCACCACCCTCACAGTAAAGAATTTTTTCTTAATATCTACTCTAAATCTACCCTCTTCCAGTTTGAAACCATTACCCCTCATCCTATCACTACGCTCCCTGCTAAAAAGTCCCTTCCCATCTTTCCTGTAGGCCCCCTTTAGGTACTGCTATAAGGTCTCCCCAGAGCCTCCTCTTCTTCAGGCTAAACAACCCCAACTCTGTCAGCCTGTGTTCACAGAAGAGGTGCTCCAGCCCTCTGATCATCTTTGTGGCCCTCCTCTGGACTCACAGAATCACAGAATGGTCAGGGTTGGAAGGGACCTCAGGAGATCATCTAGTCCAACCTCCCTGACCAAGCAGGTTCACATACAGCAGGCTGCACAAGACGACGTCCAGGAGGGTTTTGAATGTCTCCAGTGTGGGAGACTCCACAACCTGTCTGGGAAACCTGTTCCAGTGCTCTGCCACCCTCAAAGTAAAGAAGTTCCTCCTCATGTTTAGATGGAACTTCCTATGCTCAAGTTTGTGCACATTACCTCTTGTCCTAACACTGGGCACCACTGAAAAAAGACTGTTCCCATCTACCTGGCACCCCCCTTTAAGTATTTATAAGTATTGATAAGATTCCCTCTTAGTCTTCTCTTCTCCAGACTGAAAAGTCCCAAGTCCCTCAGTTTTTCTTCATAAGAAAGATGCTCTAGTCCCCTTTGTAGCCCTTTGCTGTACCCTCTCCAGCAGTTCCCTGTCCTTGAACCGAGGATCTCAGAACTGGACACAATACTCAAGATGCAGCCTCACCAGGGCAGAGTAGAGGTGGAGGATGACCTCCCTCGACCTGCTGGTCATACTCTTCTTGATTCACCCCAGGAAGCCATTGGTCTTCTCGCCTCCAACAGGTCCATGTCCTACTTATGTTGGGGGCCCCAGAGCTGAATGCAGTACTCCACATGGAATCTTACATGAGCGAAGTAGAGGGGCAGAATCACTTCCCTTGACCTGCTGGCCACACTTCTTTTGATGCAGCCCAGGATGCGGTTGGCTTTCTGGGCTGCAAACACACATTGCCAGCTCATGTTAAGTTTCTCATCAGCCAACATACCCAAGTCCTCCTCAGGGCTGCTCTCAATCCATTCTCTGCCCAGCCTGTATTTGTGATTGGGATTGTCCCAGTCCGCGTGCAGGACCTTGCACTTGGCCATGTTGAACTTCATGAGGTTCATACAGTCCCACCTTTCAAGCTGTCCAGGTCCCTCTGGGTAACATCCCTTCACTCCAGCATGTTGGCTGTACCACACAGCTTGGTGTTGTCAGCAAACCTGTTGAGGGTGCATTCAATCCCACTGTTCACGTTGCCAACAAAGATACTAAACAGTGCCATTCCCAATACTGACCCCTGAAGAGTGCCACTCATCACTGGTCTCCACTTGGACATCTTTGAGTGTGGCTACCCAGCCAATTCCTCATCCACCGAGTGGTTCGTCTATGCAATCCATGTCTCTCCAATTTAGAGATAAGTATGTTGTGTGGGACAGTGTCCAATGCTTTGTACAAGTCCAGGTAGATGAGGTCAGTTGCTCTTCCCTTATGCACCAACACTGTAACTCCATCATAGACAGCCACCAAATTTGTTAGACATAATTTGTCTTTAGTGAAGCCATGTTGGCTGTCACTGATCAGTTCCTTATTTTTGATGTGCCTTCGCATAGTTTCCAGGAGGATCTGCTCCATGATCTTGCTGGGCACAGAGGTGAGAATTTTAAATCTCCTCTGTGGTAGAGAAATTATGGAGATACTTCCACGGACTTCAAAGTAAGATTTACTAGTGATGGGCCAAAGGGAAAACCAAGGCATTTATAATAACATCTTTACCTTTGAACTGAAGGATAGCAAAACTGCCACTTCCACAGAATTGTAACCAAGATAAAACAACTTCAGGGTTTACAGTGACAAAAAATACATCATGACTGTGGCTGTTGCAGGTAGTTTGGTAAGTCCTGGCAAACTGAAAATGAGAGAAATATCGGTTCTCTATTAGCTAATAAGTACACATCCAGAAACTTCACTGAATCTAAATAAGATCGATGTGCATAACATTTACCAACTAAGGTATGTGACCTTTACTGAATAATGACCTGTATAATAAAATGGTTGCTGAACTGGATCATGGAATGAGGTAGTTTGTAATAAAGACCACGTTATTGCAACATTATACTTGGGGGGCAGGAAGTAGATAGGTCAAAACTGTGATGTTATTTAACTCATATTGTCTGTTTAATCAATATATTCCTTAATAACCATAATGATTACACCTACATCAAACTAATACGGAATGCTTTTCTTGGCTTAAAGTAAACTTTTTCTATGAAGAACAAGTACTAGAATAGATTAATGTAACAATGAGAGTATTCTCAGGAACCACACAGTACTTTTACTCCCCCCTCCATTTTTCACTTGATGCTTTGCAACTTGCCAGGCTTAGAATAAAAATAAAAAATATCTGGCCTGACTGCTTAAAGTGACAACCTTTATCAACTGATACTCTTCTGTCACAGTAGTTATGCTACACAGCAGAGAGCGGATCCTTTCATTTTGAGTGACAGAATCAAAAAAGTCATTGGAATATTTCCACTACTGATTTCTGAGCTACTGAGATCCAAAAATACTAGTGCTTGCTACTCATGAGCATGTTGACAGAAAAGCACATTTCAAAAAGCTCTTCTAACATGAATAAATACATAATATCAGCAAACAAAACCTTTACGACTTTGCTGTGCCGCCCTATTTACACTCATCCACTATTAGACCGGACTACATATCTGAGGATGATTTGAGCCCAAATTACAGCTTATTATTGTCTTTCAAAGAAAGAAAAGAAATGGAGAGTGCATTAAGGGCCTAATTTCATCCTCTCTCATATTAAATACAATGTACACTTCTGAATATGAGGAAGTATTCAGAAATATTGTTCACAGACTGAGGCAAATGAGCGGAGGAAGCTGAAAAAAAATCTTATGGTTGTAAAAAAAGGTATTCAGGTTATAGATTTTCACGTTTCCAAGTTTATGGAAAGAGAATGTACAACAATAGTTTAAGAGGAAATGAACACTTGTACTGTTTAGGAAAGGAGCCTAATAAAATAGTTCAGTGATCCATCGTTGCTGCCTACAAAACACAGTTACACAGGTAAGAAAAATGTAACATAAAGCTAATATTGTTATGTGCAATATCAAAATAATATTGTCCCACACAGGTTTGAATTTACTAACTTATTCAGCCACTAACCTTCATATTAATGGATCATGTAGTTGTGTAAATACATTGAGACTGTGATCCTTTATCACCACTAGGTAATCGTACAGAAGCTATGTTACACAGCAGTGAATGAATGACATAAGAATGTAGTTTGCAACATGTCAGAAGGCATAAAGACAATTTGCAATGTTTTTCTCTCTTCTTTCCAATAGATTTTCTCATTAAGGTAAAATTATTCTTGCTAGGATGACTTCCTCTGTTTAAACTCCTTATTTCAGAGGTCATTCTTCAAAGGAAAAATGTAAGTGCCTATACTAGACATAAATTTGTTCCATGTATGCATTGAAAGGATACCTAGGACTAATTTTGTGCATGTGATTTAGAACTGTGTTCATGTTTTAATTTTTATCATTTTTTTCAGAGAGTGACTTTGTTAGTTTTTTCAAACAGGTATAGTTGGTATTTGTTGGATTTCTTATGAAACTGTTCAATTCTTCTAAATTGCTTTATTCTGTTTCCATGTATGTATTTTCCATTTTTTTTGCAAATGTATTAGTTTTATTATGCAAAGTCATATCATATGTGAACATATTCTCAAGAAGCATGGTTATCATCCAAAAAGTGTCAAAATGCGTATTTTTGCAGCTACAAACCTAAAACTATAAATACATGGCTGGAATGATTTATTAAGTGAATGATAATATGTTCATAAGAGTAATTCATATTTACTGTACTCACTATCATTCTTTTTATCCATAAAAATGACTGTTCATATTTATAGGTTTTATAAGGCAATTTTCCTCTCCCTCAGAATTTAACATCTCTGGAATAACATTAGTGGCAGCTTTTAGCACTCTTTTTTTTCTCAGCAGTCTGCTTTTCTGTTACAATTCAGTGGTTAGTGATTTTCACCCTGCTTGAAAAACCTTTGTTGTAACACACTGCTGGTCAGCCAACAGGCAGATCAGAAGTGCTACCCACTGAATGAGTAGTTGCCAACAAAAAGGGAATTACTCATAGCAAACCAATCTGTTTTTAAATGGTAATTCCCAAGAAAATACTTAGATGCCTTGAAATGTCACAGCATTCTGCTCTCAAAGATTACCGTTTAAATTGTACTTTTCCCAATTAATAGATCTATGCATACTATGTTGCCTTCGAAATAATTTTTAGTGTAAATCTTTGCAATTATTTTCAGAGTTTGTAACTGGCTGAAGTTGGGTTTATTTGACAGGTTTTTGGGGGTTTGCATTAGTGACTCAGAGCTGAAAAAAACAGTCCCGTACTACCTCTAGTCCTCCAACACCACCTGGATCCTTTCCCCTACCTGAAAAATATAACCTAACTCAGCCAAGCATGATGGTCTAAAAAGTGCTATCAGAAAGTCCTGTTTGGACTTGGACTTTTATAGCTGAACGCTTAAATGTGACTTCTGGCTAATAACTATATAAATAATCAAGGAAGAAAAAGAAAAGTAAAAACCAAAAAGAAAATCCATAATGAAGACACAAAATCCTGCCACTTGTAGTACCATGGTTTCCAGTACAATTCTTTGCTCTTATCCAAAAATATGAATACCAAAAATCTGAATGAAGGTTAAAAAGTCCATTTTAAGGAGTATTGAAAAGATTGCACACTGCATCGGCACAGTCTCTGCAAAGCTTTATGTAACCTGATAATAGACTGAACAGGTTAGTCTTGTGACTCATGATGCAGACTGCTTCAAAGCCAGTTAAAAATTTCCCACACCCAGTCCATTTTTAGTAAACCTCATCTGCACCCTCATCTGTGCCAGTACAGCCGTTACTGAGGACACACTGTAAAACAAAAAATGGAACTTGTAAGAATTAAAATAACCCGCCTTTGGGGTTATATTTAAGATGGACCTTTTGCTAATATGGTGTGTAACACAGCCTATAAACAGTAACATTAACACAACTGTCATGGCAGTGACAAGTGGCCAGAGGAGTAGTAGGAGCTTCTTAAGCTGGCTTCGCCATCAAAGCCAAGAACTGTATAAATACCTACCTTCCTAGTCCAGCCTTGAAGGCTGACAGCAGAAGATACTAGTCGGGAGAGGAAGAGAGGGTCCATTTGTTCAGAAAAATTCGTTGACTGGACAGGTAGGGAATACAGAAATAGGAGTCATATATACCTCAAGGATTGTAGCTATTCTTTTTGCTATTGAGCATATAGCCTGTATTTCAGCATTGAATGCAAGCAGACATGAATCCAAAGTGATGGTTCCTCATCTGATTGCATTCAGACTATTAGGAATGTGTGAAAGGCAAATCTAAAATGCAAATCTTTTGGCTTAAATCATTTCTATGTTCTGCAATAAGCAATGATAAAAACGGTCTCAAGCTATATTTACTTTACTTAAAATGTGTGAAATGTTTAAAACCAAACTCAAGTATAGATGGCATTAGCAAATTGAATGTCAGTATAAATGTAATTAAGCTTAAATAGATGTTAGCTTTGTCTGTAATGATCTTTGTTATTTGTTGTATTCAATGTTACAGTATACAAATATATTTTCAAAGGTTTTTTTATTGGATACAATGCATTTGATTTGCCTCTGTTTGCGTTTCATCACAGTAATTATTGTAGGAAACAGAACAAACATTGTAAATCATCAGTTAATGAAAAATGGGCTTGTATGTTTCACTCAAAAAATTCATTGGATTTTCCCCATCCAAAAAAATGATGAGCAATTTTGAAATTAAAGAGACAAGAAAATATATCTCATCAATAATGTGTAAAATCAGAATAATTTATTCCTCTGATTATTTGAAGGTATAAGATCTGCAATGGCTCTATAATAGGACCACTATCAGCCAGCTTTCAGAGAATAGTAAATGCAGAGTGAAAGCACAGAAAAGTTCTAAAGTTCTTTTGTATCTTACTTTGTGGTTTGTTTTTGGGTTTTTTTTGCCAGAGACATAACATAAATAAATATTCAGCTGAAGGGAACGAAATATTTCCTTTTTGCTCAGAACCAAAGATTAGTGCTTTTCGACACTCTAAAATACAGAATGGACTTGTATATTTCCATATTAAAATCTCGATAAAGCAATGAAAAGGTAAGTAAACACATATAAACTCATTTTCAGGAATGCACAGGTAATTTATTTCAATGCACTTTATCTGGGGAGCTTATTTGGTGAAACATGCATTGGTTATCTTATTGATGTTTAGTTTTCTTTCTAGTTCACAAATACCCTATACAGGTTATCCATAGCTATGGGGATAGGGTCTGTGCTTGAGGCATTTGTGGACTCTGGAAGCAGTTTGGCTTTCAAATTTTTAAAGCTCTCCATACTCCTTCCCTTCTCATCGCAATATCTCTCAGTCTATGGAGCAGACAAACTACAAAAATTAAGATTATAAAATGGTTTGGGTTGGAAGGGACCTCTAAAGATCATCTAGTCCACCCCCCTGCCATGAGCAGGGACATCTATCACTATCCATCAGGTTGCTCAAAGCCTCATCCAACCTGACATTGAACACTTCCAATGATGGGGCATCCACAACTCTGGACAACCTGTTCCAGTGTCTCATCACCCTCATCATAAAAAAAAAATCTTCCTTATGTCCAATCTAGATCTACCATCTTTCAGTTTAAAACTTTTACCCTTTGTCCTGTCACTACAGGCCTTGGTAAAAACTAAAATGATGTCAGTGAAATGGCTGTATTTGAGCCTATGATTCCAAACCCAGTATTAGAACCATACAGCAATACAGGAAAATATAATAGCCGCATGCTGTTAATAAAGGAAATGGCATTAATGATGTATACTGGAAAATCTCAGCAGCAGCATTTGTTTCCCTCATTATACAATTCTCCACGCATACATACACGTAAACAGGCTCAAGGAAGCAAGCATGCTTTAGTCAGAGCACTCTTCCCTCTTTCCCTTCTCAATCAGATACAACAGCAGCTCCTACAGCAGGTCCATGCACACAGGCAAGAAGTAGATCTCTTTCCTCCCTTCTCTCTTGAAACTGAGTTCTGTGGAAGAAACAGCTGCTTTGGGCTTTCATACAGGCACGTAAAGGCAGATGCACCTTCAACAGCCATTCCCTCCCTCTTCCAAGAGAAAGTATCTGTAGCTTATCATGATGTTCTCTGTGACTGCGCACGTATAAGCTCAGCTCACTGAGGTTCCATAACAGCTCGCAAATGATAGCAAAAATACTGACTTTTTTTTTTTTTTTTAATTCAAAAGACAAAAAGCAAAAAGAGCCCTGAATTTTAGCAGAATTCAAACCTGAGGATTTTTACCTCAAGAGATGAAAGCTTTAGAGGCTGCAAGAAAGCACTCAGAAAACCCTACCTACTGGATCTCACCATCTGTTTTCTCCTAAAGCAGACATACAGAAGATATAAACAAATTTTGTCCCTAACAGAAATTCTTGGTGAAAAATGTAAAGTCATCCTATTAGTTAGATAAATAGGATGTTTTTACATTTATTCTTTACATTATAGGGGTGTGTGGTGGGAAAGACAGGAGCCTACACAAAACATACATACAAACACACATTAACACTGCAAATATGTAATAACTGCCCAAAGTTACATACAAGTTTGCATTAAAAAACCCAACAAAACTGAAATGAAAAGGTCCTATTAAAAGATGCATTTTGAAAATACAAGGCTATGCTCTTGCAGTTTTTAAATGACTCCTCTAAAACCGTAAGTGGTATATTGTCTGTTCTTCTTCCCATTAGCATATGAGAAAATGGAAATTTTTGCTTCAGGGAAAAAAGGAGGAGAAAATGAAGGAGCCTTTCCCTTTCTGCTTTTGTATTGCCAGCACTGGGTCCCCTCCCCCATCATACAGCCTCATTTGGTGCTTTGGCAAGTTGTTTCGCTGTGTCTGAATGAAATCTTTGCTCTTTCTGCTCCATTAACATTACAGGTGGAAATTGTATCAACTCGAAGTGGCTTTAATGTACATAATCTGCCTCTTTCTGTCTCTCCTTGTTATACGGCTATGTAGGCGCCCTTTAGTTAGGCATACTGCTATCATTTCAAGGGCAATGGCACATGCAAGTAAGTACCTGGGTCCCTTGCTGGGATTTTAAATGCATTAAATTAAATGGCTTTTCAGTTTCAGCACAAGAGTTTGGGAACAACTTAAAAGTTTCTGTATTGGATGAGTCACCGTGTTTTGTTACCACAGAATGACAAACATCTGACAAATGATAACCTGCCTAGAAATGAGGATACTACTGAAATAAACATTCCAATCTCCCCACAGAAGCAGCATTTCTGCAACATAGATTTTCTTTTCTTAACTATATTCACGACTGAATAATGGAAAAGGCTAAGGAGACATTAATCTGGTGTATTTTATAAAGAAAAGAAAGCGATGGGGGACTCTGAAGCTCTAATGGCAATTTGTGCACTTTATCTGATTACTCTTGCAATATAATAAAATACTATGAGAAATTATTGCATTGTTATGATATAAAAAGTATTTTCAGGGAATTATAATAAACAAGAAGCACAAAACGCATTTATTACATTTTATTGCTGTGGCTTCTTTTATAGTTAAAAATAAAAATCATGAGAGACATTCAGAAAGATGACTTATGCAGGAGGCATTATGACTCATAGGCCTTACAAAACAGATGGGACTTTTTATTAGGGTTGGGCAAATCAAATAACAAGTATGCTGAATAGCATACTTATCAGATATATCGATGACAGGAATACAGCTTTATTCTCTCTATGCCTTTAGTAATTTCACAGCAGTGCAAATTCATTCACTTCAGTGGGACAACTCTGCAGGTAGATGTTAAGAAAGATTTATCTCATTGCTACATATAAAGAGCTGTATGTCAAAAAGTTCTCCTGATCCCATTACTTCTTACATTTTTCACAAACAACCATAACTAACTTCAACCATTTCAGCCCTTTTCTCCAACTTTTTGTATGAGATTTTCTGTTATTATAGAACAAAATCATACAAATACTTAAACGAACAGCCATTTTATTCTGATTACTAGTATAACTGAAGTTAACTAGGTTGTTCACATGATCAAGGGAACAAATACATATATTCCAAATCACATCCACAGAGAATCAGTTGCTCTTATTTCTGTTCTGTGGTTCCTCCCATGATGAACATAAAATTCTGTGAATATCCTATCATGCTCGTAGCAATCTGGATAGTAAGCTTAAAAATTTGAATATCACTGGTTTTGTATAAATTTAATTCTACTAAAGGGATAACATTTTCAAAAATGCTTAACAAGTTTACATACCTGTTCCCATTGTCAGAATCTAGGTTAAGCACTTAAGCTTTATTTGGAACCAACAGTTGTCAGTGAGACTTAATATATGACACATCAGAAAGCAAAACTCAGGTATTTAAGTGTGTCCTAAATTTTCATTTGTGTAGTACGGAATTAAACAGTATGAAAAAATGACATACAAAGCCATCCGATATGAACATCATTAAAAAAAAAAAAAAGTTCAGATTCTTCCTTTCCTGATCCCTAAGTATTCTCTCTACCTGTTCCTCTCCCTGTACAATTTTGGAAATCTTACATACTCAATAAGGCTGCCGTGTTCTGCTATTCGCTATAAAAACAATGTTCAGAAATTGAATAGAATAGAAATAGAACATGAAATTTCCAAACATAGGACGAACAGAAAAGAGATGTAATGATTCTGTAGGCATCAGATTTCCTAAAGGAGAAGAAACACACACCTAAGCTTATTAAATTTAGCTACAAATCTCGGGGGAAAAAAAATCACTAGCTTCAGCTGGTGCCAATGGGAATTTGATTATAAAACGATATGTAAGATTTTTTTTCTATTCTTAGGAATAGATTGGTAGACAGAAATAATAACACCTAGAGCTGAGAAGTGGAGGAAGCTTTCCACTGTCATTCTCTTTACCATTTATATTACACAACAAAGTTTCACAAGGATGTGTTTGGGAGATAGTAAATATCATATCTTCCTCTTTTAGAATGGGTAACATAGATATGAAGAAACCTCCACTGACTTTGAGGCTGAATGCACCAAGTTATGCACGTGTCTGTGCTACGAACAATCAAACAAAGCTGTATGGGATAACAGATGTTGTTGTACTGGGTATGACCACAGTTTCTTCCTCTCCAGCACCAGGAATAACAAAGTTGGAATCATGCTTCCCAGAATGTCTTGCTTGTCTCACGACTGTGAGATTGTTTGCTCAGAGGGGGCGTCACATCCTCTTCATGCCTTTTGCTCACTCCGAGGATAACAATCTGCTACTGCCACTAGTTTTGCTCAAGTTGGAGAATGATGCTTGAAGATTTTGAAGATGTTGAGCTCCAAATCTGCACAGAGACTTGGAATATATGCAGGTAGATTTTAAGTTGGGGGGTGGGGTGTTTTGGTTTGGGTTTTGGGTTTTTTTATACCACTTTGAAAAAACATTTTTCTTGTCAAGGAATATAAATGCACTCATCAATCTAATTTTCTACTACAGTTGCAGTGAATTCACAGGAGTTCTAATAGGGCTTGAGCCGATATCACAGAGGATTCCACACCTAACTCTGTATCTCTAAGAAGATGAACAGCCTCACACTTATAGAACTCCTCTTAGTTTTCTCTTAAGAAAGACAGCATAAATGGGATAATTATTCTAATGTTTCTGCAGAAAATTAAGAATTCGTGCCACGGAAAGCATGATAATGGTAGTTGCACTATATAGAAGGGGTTCTTGTATTTTGGAACTCAATGGATTTGCTTTCCTATTTCTGGCTTTATCACAGATTTCTTCTAAAAAAATAAACCATTCACTTTATCTCTGCATGTCACAAATACCAGTTTTTCTAAATAATGGGTATTGCCATCTCTTTAACCATTTTATCTCTTTAGAATTTCATCTCTCCAAAGAAACAACAGTGTAAGTGGACACTGAGACAAAGAAAGGAGTACCACACTCCTCAACAACTAGGCCAGAAGAATCAGTCTTAATTCATTCTCTGCAAAGAGCAGACAGACAAAATTAGTTTTTATATATTAACCCTTGTAAAGGTCCGCTCTTCATAAATCTGCACCGTTTCAGATCTCATGCTTTATGTGAGGTTTCAATGTACCATGGTAGCCCAAATAAGTTTAGGAGTAAGAGTATTAACACGTACATTACATTAAAAGATGTTACAACAGCATTAAGAGGATGAAGTAATGTTCACCAAAATTAAAGCAAACTTATTTCCATCACTGTGTGACCATGTTATGTTCTATGTATTTCTAGATTTCACTCTGTCTTTTTCCCCGTGGTATCTGCTGCTTCATTGAACTAGTTTCCTTCAAAAAAAAAAAAAATGCATGAAAAGTGGCTGTTTACAGTAAGATTTGTACTTCGTATATTGTAGATACTGGAAAGTTTATAATGAATGAGGCGGACGACTTCAGAAAAAGCACATTTAGGAAGTTGAACGTGATCCCGAATAAGCAGATTTTCCTTCTCTCCCATTCACAATGCCCAGAGTAACGCAAGATTTATTACTTATGCTGGATCCTTAAAAGTAAAAACCTGAGTTCCAGTCAGAATCCTAATTCTCATTGGATTTCTCATTTATGGAATTTAAACATCTAAATAGCTATGAGGATCTCACTCATAAACCACCCATTTTCAGGAAGTTAGTAATTGTCTGTTCCTGTTAATTTGCGCATCATAGAGAATATTATATACTCGTAATTGCAACTGTGGCCAATATAAACATTCCTCAAACTGATGTAACATCTAGTTATTTTAAAAGTGTAGAGAGAATTTTGAAAAACTAGATACTGATGAATTGAATTTGTTATCTCAAGCTTGCAATTATTTCTGACAATTTTTTATCATAATATTTGTTTCTTCATTCTCAGATAGTTTTCTGGAATACTGATAATAAAAATTGACCTTCCAAATATCCATGAAAATTCACAAATTATTAGGTGGGAAGGAGAGAAAAATCTTTGTTGATAGTTTGTGTAGTATATTCACTGCAATAATAATTTTGTTTTCACTGTAAGGCTGGAAGAGATCAACTAAATAAGGCCTATACATAACAATAATAATACAACATAGAAAGAAAAGTTTAGGAGATAAAGTGAATAATTTCTCTAAAAGAATAAAAGCAGTATGTTTTCATGCAATTAATAAATTTATACCAAGGTAAATAAAGGTTAATGAGCAAATTTTAATTCTCAGATTTCCCAAGTTTCAGGTTTTGGTTTTCCAACCTTAATTTGTTTAAAGGTATTGCAGATATAGAAAAATAAAATGGTTTATAAGCATATCATTGCAAATATTAGTCTTTGCTTTCCAAAAGAAGGCAAAAGAAGGAACGTGTATGCTCATAGGTGACCAGATTGGGGAACATTTCCTGTGTAAGTATTGCATCACCATCATGGCCCAGCAACTTAATGCTCTACCCACTTAACCATCTGTCCTACCCTACATCTAACATTTTAGCTATTTAACTTCAGAAACGAAAATTCTAACCAGTAATGTTTCTCGTTAATGTAAAATGTGTAATTATTACTTCCACATAAAAAGATAAATATCATCATCCATTTTAGGTATATGAATTAGCTCTGATGCTATAAAGACTATAATTCTTACGATGAAGCAAAACAGTTAGAGGAATTGATGATAAGAAAGAACAGTAACTACACTTTCTCCCCAGTTACAGTCACACCTGCTTAGAGATTAAATTGTATTTTTATGCTACATTAAAACAGCATTTTCTACAGGAATGCATTATGTTTCTGAAAGGCAATTGCAAATGCCTTTGTGAACTCAGCATTATTTTGTGTTTTACAGCAAGCATTTGTTCTAGTGTCAATTAATCTGTAACTCCATTTCTGAGAGAGAAAAAAAAAAAAAAAGAAGAAATGTCACTCCGAGCACCACCCATATACTCCTACTCTATGTGAACTTTGTTGTGAGGGTTTTATCATCCTTTGCAAGCTCCCGAATCCTGAACAAAAGTTTAATGTAAAGTTGATTTGAATGCAACCTCCTACCATTGTCACTCTCACCCAACTTTCAGTCTGAGAATTCAAATTTTTGTCTAAGCACTCCAATATCCCAGCTGCTGTAACAACTATGCCAGTTCTGAACATCAAACTTGATTACACAATTAATACAAATTATTTTATTTTAAAGGTAAATTTGCCAGCATTATTTTTGCAAAAATATTTTCTTCAGGAACAACTGCTCATTATTTCTGTCAAACCTCCTTTGCCACGTCACTGAATTTCTTTTCATCTAGCTGCCTTTCAAGAAATTAGAAATTTAGCTAGATATTACCAGGCTGTTCATTCTCTTCACATCTCAAAGGACAACTGGGTGAAAAGAGTTGCAGTGAACATGCAGTTACTACTTTTACTATGAGATCTAATGGAGAAACTGAATACGTTGTTTAATGTCTCCTAGAATCAAGAAACAGCATGAAAACATCTGTTCTACAACTCTGCACCACAGGAAAAGAGATTATAAAGCCATTCTAGCTGGCTGGAGTAGTTCCAATAATTATAAAAGGTCATGGGTTTACCTGGTCATTCTTCAGTTTGTCAGATATGGTTTTGAACTCCTTGGTGAAGAAGACAAAACAATTCAGTTCATAAAGTTCAAGCAAAATGGCTTTAATGGCTTCAAACTGGAAGAAGGCAGGTTTAGATTAAACATTAGGAAGAAGGTTTTCACTTTAAGGGTGGTAAGGCACTGGAATAGGTTGCCCAGAGAGGTTGTTGAGACCCCATCCCTGGAGGTGTTCAAGGCCAGGCTGGACGTGCCCTTGGGCAACCTGGTCTAGTGGGAGGTGTCCCTGCCCATGGCAGGGGGGTTGGAACTTGATGATCTTCAAGGTCACTTCCAACCTAAACCATTCTATGATTCTATGAAAAAAAGCTCAGTTGTTCTTAACAGCTCAGAATATACTAGACACATGGCAAAGACAAACCCAAAATGACTGTTCTTGTCAATGCATGCCACCAGCCAGGTAGTCATACTCATAGGTGGATTAATTTGACTGTTTTTCTTTAACAATTATTTGTTGGTAGATGTGGTAATTCAATACTTTTGAAGATCCCTATTGGCACTGGAGATATTCTAAGAAAGATTTGCTTTGCAAGGACAAATGGGCTCTCTCTCACATCCGCAATCATAATATCACTACCTTTGTTCTTACAATAGCTTCTTTTGTGCGCACTGTACAGAGTTCATACACTTTTAATCCTGGCTGATTACTTTCATTGATTCTAAGTATTAAGTACTAAGTATTACAAATAGATTAACAATACTGTAAGTACAAAACAATATTATATGATGCTCTAAAACTGCCAGCAATAAAATCTAATCTTAATACATGACTAACCCTAAGAAGTATGATACTAAAAAAGATGAAAACAATTTTCAGGAATCAGTATAAGAGCTTGAATCAAAGAATCCTCTAAATGTATCTCACTGGCTTATTTCCTGCTAGGTATTTTTGTTTGCAATTGCTGAAGTCATCCAATTCTTTATCTGATGGTAGATAAATAATTCTGTAACTACTTATAAAATTGTCATTCAATATATCAGAACTTTGAAAGAAATTGTCCTGGTTTGAGGTACAACAGAACCAATTTTCCTTGCACTAATTTTACTTTTCACCTAAGTCTAACAGACTGCACTCTCTGAAATTAACGGCATATTCTTCAGACAGTGTAGGCTTCCAGAGTGATAACGCTTGATGTTTATAGTTAATACCAAGGGATGGTATGAAGAGAGGCTCCTGCTTATACTTATTGCTGTAACACCCAAGGCCAGATAACTTGGTTATTTGCTCTGTTGGATGGTCTGATACAGAAAAGCACAGAGGGGTCCCACCTACGGGGAGGAGCGGACAGGACAGGTGACCCCAAGCTGACCAACAGGGTATTCCATCCCATCTGCCTCATGCTCAGTACAAAAGCTGAGGGATCAAAGGGGTCAGCCTCTTTCTTCAATGGCTGGTGTCTGAGAAGGACTGTGTCTATTCGTCTGCCTTTGATCCCTATCTGTGCATTCCTGAATCCAAATCTGGAATCCAGCTCCAGTCCATCGCTGAGTCCAGCCTGGGATTTTCCCAGATGTAATCGTCATCATGGGAGTTCAATACTGGTTTTGTATATATTGTATATATTTTGTTATTTTTGTAAGAATATTATTATCTTTTCATTCTATGATTAATATTTCAGTCAAGTAGTTTTAGTTTTCTTTTCAACCCGTAAGTCTCTCCCTTATTTTCTCTCCCTTCTCTTCTGGGAAGGGAGAGAGAGAAGTAAAGAGCGCACCTGTCATTCATTTAGTGGCCAGCCCAGCCCAAACTACAACAGCAATACACTCAGTTGCTTAGCTCGAAGAATACTAAGACAGCAAATACAATACAGCAAATTAATAAATACAAGAGACATAGTGAATTTTAATTATTTGACAACTAGTTCTAGTTACACATATAATGGGAAAACATCACATATAGGAAGTGCCTGAGCAATTACATGATGCGTTATTTTGAGCAGAAGGTTAGACTAGATGACCTCGAGAATATCTTTGCAACCTGAACTATTCTATGACTTCCCATGTAAATTCATGTGAATAATTCGTGTCATACAGTTTATATACACAAATATAAATAAAAAACCTATAGAACACTGTGGTTGCTCATTTCAATTTGAGAGTTTATTTAAAAGATCAGAATGGAACTTACCCTCCCCAAAATCCTATTAGTTACTTCATTGAAGGACCAACCCAGAACTGTACAGAGGTACTTCTAGGAGATCCTTTTAAACCTTACTGAAGATATAAGTCACTTGCAAGAGGGTTTGCACTGCACAGCATTAATTCTCATTACATCTAATTATTCAGGAACAATTGGTTTAGTGTCAATTTAATTTCTCCAAGTATTTTTGACAGGCTGTTTTGTTAAATATAGCAGTGAATTAAAACTTCTTAATTTCTATTAACATATGACTTAATGCTTACTATGTCAGTCATCTGTAAAAGAAATTCTCAGTGGACTGTGAGTCCAGGAAATTTTGTGAAAAAGAGGAATGAACTGGATTGGAATAGTTCCTAACAGCACTATTGGCTGAGTTATCTATGTAAAACAAGACTAAATCTGTTAAATTGTTGAGGTCCACATCTTTTTTTGTAGTTTCTTAGTACCGCAAGATCCTACATGGAAAACCAGACAACAATACAAAGCTCCCACAAGACTTCCATGCAATATAGTGAGACAGAAAAAAACTTTGAATACTAAAGAGATATACTTATTTTGGGGAGAGTGACTCTACATGTTATATTATCCATATATAATATTGATAGTAGACTGTGTGTTGTCTTACACATATAATTTATAATTTTATTAGTGCCAAGCGAATGCCTATTGTCCAAGAATCATGGCTTTATCCCTCTGTATTTGCAAGCTAAGATAATGTAGATCATAAGCTCTATCTTAACAAGTATGAGACATAAAAAAAAACCTGAGAGCATAATGGGTAAAGGTTCCAATAATGGGAAAGTGGTTCCAATTAAACTTTCCCCTTTATTATTTCAGGAAGATAAAAACTACAAAACACAGAAAACTGAAAAGCAAAGCCAACTCTAGACACTTCCCCTTTATTCTTCTTCAAAATCCATTAATGGTGCATGATGTGCAACCAATATTGAACACAGGCCCAAAGGACAGTGTACAGATTTTTAGTACTGCAAATGGAAAGGAATTTCTCTGAAATAATCATTTTTTCAAGCAACCATTGCTTTAAATACAAATCTAAAAAACAGAGTAAACCAGCATACCTAGTAGAAATACACCTTTTAAATGCTTTACATAAAGTTCCTTGTGTACTCATCAACATCTGTGGGGAAAAAATATTTTTAATCTGATTTTCAAAGAATTCTTAACTTATCACCTATTTACATAAGACAGAGCTATAAAACGTCCCAGTTTTCCACAAACAACTCTTCTCTTTCCTGTAATTCTCTCTGGGGCGGGGGAGGAGTATTTTAGACAGATAGATTGTGGATGACACACAGATTGGCAGAAAACAGTTTCTGTGATTAGGCTGAAGGACATATGGAACTCCCACACATGTCCATTGCAAATGAAGTATATCTATGATGAAGATTTCCAAAGCGTTCCAGATGCCTCAGACTGAATGTGCCTGTGGTTCATACGAAATTCCTGACAGAAATATTAAATGCTACGTAAACAGAAATTGGTGCACGTACCTAAAGCCATTTTAGGGCACTTTTGCATACACCCTAGACAAGGAGAACTTACAGAGAGACAAGGAAATTATTTTCTCCTTATTCGTTCTACCATCTCTGCATACTGGTAGTTAAAATGAATAACCTGCACATGTGACTTAGAGCTTTGTGAAAGTTCTTCAAGTTCAGAGGCTTATCTCACTCAGCGCATCAGTAAGAACACAGAACTGAAGGAAGCAATCCTCCACCAGATTTCCTTGGTCCTGAACAACCTCTGAACAACCTCTGAACAACTCAGGGAGACAGAAATAACAGAAACTCTTCTGATTCAAGGAACAAGGAACCAAAACTCTCACTCAGCTTGAAAAGGGACTAAGGGAACTGGTAAGGATCTAACAATGTTTTGCTATGGTTCAAACATTATGGCCGGTTTCACATGCACAGGTCATTATAGTTTGGTTACTTAAGTTATATTTCCTAATCAAACATTAACAAAGCTTTTGTATTCTTGCAAAACCTCAGAAATTCAGAGTAAAACCTCCCAAGAGTCATAACAGTAGCCTAAAAAAAAAATGATAAAAGAAGTCTCCAACACTGGTCATATTTTGACTTTCTTAACATGCAGGAGGTTTACTGTGTTTTAAAAGATACTAACTGCTAAACTCTACAGTATAAAATCTTGTAAAAGTAAATATAACAAGACTTATTATAAAACTGAAAGACAAAAATATTGTATTTGTCCTGGTTAATAGCATGAGAGCAGCACAAGAGCCAGAGTGAGAAACCATAGAGAGCAAGGAAACTTTTGTGTGTGTGCAATGGAAGTGTGTAACCTTAAGAAGCACCATTATCTTTTATATTATATTTCTTTCTCTGCTTCCTAAGAATTGCTGTCCTTTTTTTCTGGAAAGTGTTTTGTTTGTTTGGATTTTATTTATTTTAAGAAAGTACTAGCAATGAATCCATTAAGCAGAGTATCTATGGAAGTATCACACATTGTTTAAAAGTGTCTCCTACTGCTGTTTTTTTTTTATATGAATTATTCCAGCTGAAAAAAAAAAGCTTATCTTAAATTCCTCAAGCAATTTGCATTCCTTGACTTAAGCTTCTACAACCTGGTTCTTCAACTTAACACCAGCTTGAATAATCTTGTATCAGTCGTCCTCCCCAGTCTCTTCACTGCATAGCTGGTTAAGGTCTCTTCTTAATCTTCTCTTTCTGAAGAATTTGAACCTCAATTTCCTAACCTTTTTAAAATCCTTGAGTCTCAATTCTGAATGCCCTTTCCTACCCTTTCCTTTGCTGCCTCATTTCCTTAATACCTCTATTATAATGAGCTGATTAGAAGTGATCACCATATTTCAAATGTGGTCTCGATCAGTGCTGTCTTTTACAATTCCAAAATCATATCTTCTTATATTTAGTTCACATGTAACAGTCCTACTCCGTTTGAGAATCAAAGATATTACCTTAGGGTTCTTTTAATTAATTATTTTTTTCCCAGTGAGGTCTAGATTCTGATATTTTTATTCATGCTGAATGTAACTTTATTCTTCAAATACTATCTCTATCTCTGATTTTAAATGGGAGGCTAACAGAGAAAGAATTTGTGGTAGAAAATGTTTTTGAGACTTAGATGATATGTAGTCTAATCAGAATATAAAGTTTCAAATTTTCTAAATTTCTAGCTCTCCAGATTTCTGCCAGCATAATAACTAGTTTGTGCTAGAGTGGATGTATTCACATGTAGGATTATTGCAATCCGTAAAGCTGATCCTCTTGATCTTAACTTCTGCTCCCTAGGAGTCATACTGTGTATTTGACTTTAAAGTGTGATATCCTAACAACAACAACAGAAAATCTTCTGAAGGATTACTGTAGAGAACTGCAATAGAAATGTTAAAAATGGTATGAATGGAGAACAAATGGGAATGTCTGCATGTGTAAAAACCAGAAGGAACAAACCGGAGAGGAAGATTTGTAAGAATGGCATGTGCTGATGGCACCTAGATGGACACAAGATCAACACCCCAGCACACCTTGGGGCACCTAGTTGGGAAACATAACACAAATTAAAATAAGGAAAAGCCAACGCTCAGGTTAAACAAAAGATTAAGCTGTAAGAGACGACAAAAGGAAGTTAAAGAAGAAAATATGGGACATAAGATACCCAAGTAGGGAGACAAAGGACAATGAGTCCTGATGAATCAAACACGGGACAAACTATACAAATAAAAGGCTGCAATCGTTGTCAGCTTTAGGTGGCACTGAAAGGCAAACCCAAAACCAGCACACACTGCCTTGGCCTCCTAGCTTCCTACCTGTGCACGTACCTTGTCTTTTCCCTTCCTCCCACAACCCTTTCCAGCTTCTATTTCTGCTCTGTCTGAGCAACGGGAGCAGCTACAGCAACAGCCAGAAAGGTTTGGGCATATTTCCCCCAACTTGGTACCTTTCCATTTTATACATCTGTTTGAGTACTCTGCATGAGAGAAACTTTCAATCTAAACTTCTCTCAGATTTCTTTCTAAAATGTTTCCTTCCATCAATACAGAGCAAAGACAGCTCCAAAGTCAAAGAAACAGTGTCAGTTTAAAATGGCAGTGTTTCATAGAATCATAGAATCATAGAATTGTCTAGGTTGGAAGAGACCCTTGGGATCGAGTCCAACCATCTACCCTACTCTGCAAAGTTCTCCCCTACACCATATCCCCCTACACCACATCTAAATGGCTCTTTCCTGATATTTAAAATGCAGTGCTGCATGAACTAAATAAAAAAATATTTAGAAGACGGCTGTACTGGTTGTGAGGACAAGGCAGAGACAAATCAGCCAAAGCATCTAGAACAAAGCCCTCTGGGAGTCTTTTTGTGTGCTCCTTATCTCTCCCTGCTGAGTATTCTCCTTCACCCCAGATCTAATACTAACTCTGCAATTTTTATATTAAAGAATCATGGCCACACCCTGGGAATGCTTTAAAGGGTTTTCTTCCCATGTTTTCTGCTTTGTTTATTGTCTGAGAAGAGACCTAAAAAACATTAATCCTCCTGGGTTGGATGGTGGATTTCTTGAATGGGCATCAGTTTAACACTGCTTTAATTCCCCCCTGTCTAAATGTTTTCTGAGAGAATTTTTCCCAACTCTTAAACTTAGAGACTCCTGACCTGTAGTTATATGATTTAAATGTTTATATATGGATTTCTGACAGAAAATGCTTGATCTGTCTCAAAGGATAGTATCTGCAAATCCAACTTCTAAGCAGTCTGATTTCAGGTGGGTGTACCAAATGCTTTCTTTAGTTTTGGAGAAAAAGTTCTCTTGCTGCTTTAAGATGAGACTGATATTATTTCTAATAGTCTGTCCTCTTCTGAAAATCAGCATATTGTGTGCTTTCTGCTTTGATGATCCTTTAAATCTTTCCTTGAATACAGAATTTGCAAATGCCTACCAGCTCCTTCACAGTCTGACAGTGCACAATAGATTTCTGAATAATTAGCTATGCAGGCCAAAAATCTTCTCCAAAAACCAATAGCTTAAATAAGCAGCATTTGAATTGATGCACATCCAAAACTGATTATGGATTAGGGTAATCAGCAGGCACAACACATCCATCAGATGGGGTATCAGACTGTTTAAACCCACGCCTGCTTTTGATTATATTAAAACAGTTGTTTTCACCCTGTCCATGTCTCTTCAAACAGCACTTTAATACAAGGATATCCAACTTTGCCCTTGCTTAGCAATCCGATTGTTATGGTGTATCAAAACACATCTTCAGAAATATCAAAAACACCATCTTCAATAGCGCTACTCTGTTCCATACAGAGGGCACGTAAGGTGCGTGTTCTGAGAAGAAAGCGTGAGTGTACAAGCATAGTTCAAGATCTGTTTTGGATATATAAATAGCTTTTTTCATCTCTCTCTTTTTCAAGGGAAACAAAAATGAACCAAGAACAAACACAGAAAATACAGCATAAACAAACAGCATAAACTTTTGTTCTTACTGAAGAGTATTTCCACATCAGTTCCTTACTGTCATATCCTTCACCAGATTTCCCATCAGACTGTAAAGTCAGACAGAATAACTATGAATTTTACATTAACCTAGTATCCTCTAGGACTACATTTTATCAGATTGCAACCAAATCTGATCAGAAAGTTGCATTCTTTACTATGAATGAAGACCAATCTTGTTTTATACTTTTTCATGCTGGACTTACATACAGATTAGACGTTCCAAACTGAGTGGATATATGAGGAAAGGTTCTAGGCATGTTACTGCTGCTTCTGTGTACTGTCGCCAGAGATGAAAGCAGTACTTAATAATTTTCATTCCCTCTTTCTATAGGATGAATACCATTTTCTCAACAATGCATTTACACTATTGATAAACTACACCTTGCAGGGGGGGGATCACATTTTGCATGATATTTTCATGCTCTTTACATTTTAATTGTAACATACCTCTCCAGATATTTACAGTTTAAAGGATCACAGACCACACTGTGACTGTCAGACAACACTTGCAACAATGGCACTGAATGGTATAAATAAAAGGATCCTGTAACGTGTGTCAGTGAGACACATTCCTAGGTGAAATGCTAAAAAGGGCAAATCCTATTCTGTATCTTTTCTTGTGTTGCATTCACTTGTGCTTTTTCTCAAGCCTCAGAAGAGTGCACTCTATGATTAATCAGACTGTAAAAAGTTGAGTTACTCCTCAATTCCCTGCTATTGGATTTCTGGAGGATCTGTTTCAGGAACTTTGTAGGCATGGACTAAAGGATGGCCATCTACATCACAGTAGTTTAAACTGCAATTTCCCTGCAAAGCATGTCGTTATCAGACAGAGAAAAAGTTGAACTGGTATGTTTGCGATTAGTCCAAGATAAGCTGGCTAGACTAGTATGAAGGCAATACTAAATTTAGATGAGATTTCTTCATAGGTGAACAGGATTCAATTAAAAGCCCAGTTAAGCTTTACAGTGAAGAAAAGTCTAGCAGCTGAAGACATTCACGTGCTTCAGGACAGAATAGAAGGGCGCAAGTATCACATTAAATGATCAGCATAGATTTCAGGAAGAAACATGAAACTTGAAGATGTTACTGCCTACTTTTCACAATTCATTTTATATACAGTAAACAATTTAGGGGAGAGAGTGCTCAATCCAATAGCGTTTTGAAACAAAACAAATTTCGTTGGTATCTATGAACCTGAATCGGGCCCTTAAGAAAAAAAACAACAACACAACCAACCACCACCAACAACAAAAAGCCCTAATTCAGCAGTTTTACAAGAAACTCTGTGCAATTTCTATGAAATTCTTCTGTACCAAATGCAAACTAAATAATATGTTAATTATTGTTATTCTAGTTAGATTAATCTTCAACAATTTAACAGTTTATATATGAAGTTGTTGTCTGTTTATGGTTTTTTTTGCCTGTATGTAATTTTTATTTAAATTGTCTTACTTATCCCATTCATAGTCATTAAGAAAAGCAGAAGGAGAAAAGTACAAGAATTTTGAGATTTATATTCTTTTGGAATGTGAAATATTCATAGTTTTGTTTTCATCTTAAATTGAAAATAAAAGTCAAAATATTAAAAATTTGTGATTTAAAATAAACCAAATTTTAAAAAGATGGAATCATCCTCATTTTTTTTCAAAACATTTGAACGTTCTATATAATTTCATTCCTGCATTTTTTTTTTCAGTTTGAATTAGTTAACACTCAGTGGTCTTTTATACAAGACATAGCTCAGCTATTTTCTCATGCATAACACAAAACAACGATCATTATTTTATTAAAGATATAAATTCTGTATTTCTTATATACCTAAGAAGACTACCATGTCTACAAAGCATCACTAAATCAGCAATTTTTAATTTCTTTGCGAAAGACTGAGAGCTCTTTATAGTGTCCAGTGAAGATAATAGTCCCATTGACGGCAATGGTTTTGGATGAAATTCTAACTGTTGTTTTCACCAGTGACTTGGAGAGGAGAGAACATTAATTCTCAGATGGCTTCCTGAAATCTCTCCGATATAGAAGAAACTGCTTGAGATCATCTCATGAATTATAGCAGTTCCAATAATAAGTGCTGGCCCTGCTTCAAAAGACAAAATTTTGGAAGACAATCTGTCTCTCACAATGTGCTTAAACTCAGTGTTCAGTAGCTGGTGCCAACCAATCTATTCCACATAAATTGAATTGAAGCTCTCCAAGGAGATTTTCTGTTCAGGCTCCCTAGAGATTTCGTAGTTGCGAGCACAGTCCATGTCAAATTTACAGAGGAGGGAAAGACAGTCAAGTATAAACCTAGCTGGTCTTCTCAGAAACACATCAGGGAAAAAAAAAAAAAAAGTTTTTCATTCATGTTCCTTGCAACAATTTAGCCCCAGAATTACAAAAATTCAGCATGGGCATGTGAGAGACAGAAGAGTCCAAAATCCTTGTGAACTTTGTTTCGCCATTGCAAATTCCCTGTTGCCTTATCTTCAAGTGAATTGCTTCTCTTTGTCCTCTCTTTTCTCTGCACCTTTAGTAGACATAAAACTTTTCCTCCACTGCACCTTGCTCTGATTTGTTCCAGTTCAGTCTTACAGTATATATTGTATGGTTTCAAACAGGAGTAAAATTCTCATCTCTGTATCCATCATTCAAATTCTTTGCTGACAGAAGGACAAATTTCTTAATTTCTTATGATTAATTTCTTATGATTAATTAGCTAATGTTTGCATTACACTTAAAACATAAATAGCTGTGTCCTTCAGGTGCCAAGTGTTCCAGTTCTGCAATTATTTATGCAGAGTGCCCTGAATTTTCTCAGAAAAGGCATGTGGTGTTTCTTTGTGCAGCCCATCTAGACATTATCAACTGTTCAAAGACATTTTTATGCTTTGTTCCTTGTTGGAACCAGTCCATACATGGAAGCACAGCACTATAAGAAGTTCAGAGGCAGGTTACACCTTTTCCCAGTCTATGTATCTACCTGAAAGCTTTAGAGAGTGCAAGGACTGATCCTTCTTCAGTCTTCTGGAAAGCGGGCTCTCTTAAAATAAAATATAAAGTACTAAACCTGTGTCTTAGCTGTACTTTGCACTGAGCCTGTCAGCTGATCAGTCATAATCACTTTTTATGTCAACTTCTCTATGTTTGATATATAATGTCTCTTAAAAAAATCTGTAAATCAGTATAATACCGCCATGCCAGCACGATATAAATACTCATGACTGCACAGGTGCTTTATGAAACTATTAATAACAATACCGTTGTCAATTCTTGATGCTGACAAAATATATCCTTTAAATTGATTTAAAAAGTGCTAACCAAATACAAGCTCTAATCCAGCAAATGCTTCTGTGCAGATAAATCCCGATTTCTGTAAAACTTGGGAGGGAAATCAGAACCTTCGAACTTATGGAAGCTGGCAAAACCGGAGGCACAGTACATATCTCTGATAACATTTTTGTACATCACCTTGTTACTTCTATACACACACAGACTAAAGTATTATAAACTAGTTCTTTAAATTAGATGAGTTTGGGTAACTTTCGTCATTATTGGTCAATGCTGCACTCAGGATGATGCATAGCAAAACGGAGACATACACATGATCAGGCTTTTATAATGTTAGCACTCAAGACTCACCAAGTGTGAATGAACTTCACTGGAGAGGCCAGATACCTGCTCTTCACTCTTTTAGCCAAGAGACAGTGAACAGCTCTCATATTAAGCTGTCGGGGGAAAGAAGGGAAAGTAAAATAAGTAAAAAGAACTTAGAAGAAATAGTTCTAAGAAGAACAGAGAACAAGTAAATGTTTTTTCCTGTTGTGCCACATAGATTATTTCATGGACTGAAGAAAAGATTTAGAGTTTTCTTACTGTCAGGGGCCAAATGCAGGGTCTCTCACCACCTCTCCCATGAGCCATGGTAAGGAAACAGGATACCTCCTGCCTTTTGGCATTGAGCCCTGCACGGACAACAATGGGCACTGTGCCTCCATTTTCACCATTAAATATCACTTAAATGTTGACAGCAGCAGTTCTTCTAAAGCAATGGCAAAGGATATATAAAATTATCCTGCAGGTGGGCTGCCACTAGTTTGACTGTCTTGACTTATGCATACATATAGTGCAGTTAGTGCTATGTATGCACCTCATGTACGTGTATCTCAGCTAAATTTAAACTAGGTAAGATGCTGTTGCCAACGTAGCTGCACTGACAGAGAATTCAGCACAGACTGCAAGAATTCACTAGCAACACCATCAGGAGCTTCATGCTACCATGCCCAAGATGTCAGCAGTTTGAAAGGGATTTAAAGACGGCTTCTTTTTAGCCTATACGTTATCTCCTACAGCTGTAGTCACTGCAGAGACAAGAAGAAAGAGCTCCTTGGAATCTATTTATACTATGTAAAAGCCTAAGGATAGGGATCTCCAGTGAACCTGCAATAAAATACATGTTGATTTAGCAATTTAGTGCAGGTCAGTTGTAGGTCATTGTTGGGGTGGGCAGAAGTTCCTGACCTACTGATCCAACAATATTAAGACCACTTGTAGTTGGAGAATTGAGGTTGTGATAGTTCAGCTATCCATACCTTATTTGCATATTTAAAGAAACAAAAGGTTAGTTATTAAAATGTTAAATATATTAAAATTTATTTGGCTACTGCATATGCATTATTCTTTGATACATATTATCGGTTTAATTAGGGTAACCTAATTTCATCAAGACAATTATAAAGGATCTGGTGAGGGCCACGGAAGCATGCATGGCTTTACCTGCTTCAGCTACTTGAATTGGTTTGGTTTTTGACAGAGTTATTGTAGATATTTAACTCTCATGAAAAAATACGATAATCAAAATAAGCATCTGATTATCAAGTTAAGGAGGTTCCTTTTTTTATGAGCAAGAAAGATGGCAATATTTCAGAGTTCACATAGCCTTTCAGGAGAAGTGGCCCAAGTCTCACCCCATCTGAAACAGTTCTCCTGGAACATGAAACCTAGGATACCGGGTCTCGTCCTTTTGCCTTAGTACAATCCTTCAGTGGGGTTACTCCATATTCAAAGTATTTTAAATAAATTAAAAATCAGACCAAAATCAAGTTATCAGATGTAACAGAGGCTTTTTCTTGATTTTTAGGAAGTTGTTCTTACTGATTTAAGAAATATTACAATTAAATTTGTTCACACTAATCATGCAGTATTATTCACCAATATTATTTTTAATACTGCAATTTAAATATAAGTTATTGTCACAGAATATTCAGAACTGGGACAAGAATGGTGAGCTGCAGAATATGTTATTTATTTCCACAACCGGGTAAGGGCACGACAGTTTCTTGTGTGAATTTTTTGACACGTAAGTATAAAGCCAGAGTTCTGCTGACTAACATGATTTTGAAAGTTACTTTCAATTAAATATTACGCAGGCAGATCTCACTGCTGTTGGAAAAATTCTGGGAGAGGTGGAAGAATTAAATATATTTAGAATACAAAAAAAAGAACTGCTTTTTTTCCCCTCATTTTACTCTTCACTGACCTCAAACAGAAGGCTAAAGATCACTGAAAATATTTAAGTGCATTTTTCAAGAAAGTCCAGTGATGCTTTTTAATAGTTGAGCTCTTTGGAAGTTACGAAAACTGAGGCAGAAATCATGACAATGAAACCCATGAAAAGTTAAGTAAATACAGGAGTGACTAACCATAAAACTTAATTGTTTAAAAAGAAACCTCGCTTAACAATAAAACAGGTGCCCCAATGAACTCAAGTGTTTCCTATATTCCTTGCACTTTTAATGTTGTATTGAAAAAAATATGAAAACTTGGAAGCCTCTAAATTGACATTCAATGGCTGTCCACTAGGAAGACCAAAGTTTAATCTTTGAACGACAAAGCAGAGATCGTCTTAGCGAACATTAGGTGTCTACAATTAGACATGTCCAACCCTGCTAGTCATCCTACACTCCTTTTGTAGTCAGGGGAGAGAAAAAGGCTTGTGGATGTAATTTTCTTCTTTCCACTTGTCCTCTTAATCTTCTTCAATGTAATTTCTCTGATGCGGTATTTTATTTTTCTACTAATTCCAGCATAGCAGTCTCTAATCAAATTAGTAGCTCTTGGGCAACAAGGACTTAAAGTGTCAGCATTAAGTTTAAAGTTGTCACGCATCCTGTATGAAGTGTTACACTTCTCACAGAGTTTCACATTAAGTGAAAAATATCAAGAGAAATGAAGATAGCTGAGTCCACAGAAGTACCAGAGTTGAGGTAAATAGATATATGTCTTGTTCATTAGCTGAATGCAATTATTCTGAGACCCATCCCACTCATTATAAAAACAGCGTACGGCTGAAATATTAACAGACCTTTCAACTAGCCTCCCCCATGAGACAAGTGAAGGAGACATATACCTGTCCTGCATTTTATTACAGTTGAACAAATATTTGTACCCTGAAGGAAACTACTGTATTTAAAAATTTGTTGTTCTCTAATAAGGGTGAAAAGTCAAAGTAGTCTCACAGGTCTATGGCTGTGTTTATGTTCTGAACTGCACTTTGAATTAATAGTTTCCCAGGAATACACCAAGAATGGCGACAATTGCTTTTGACCTTTTTAGTTAAAAAGTATGACACAGTTAAAATGTTTTTTTTCATATACAAGACCTATATTTGAAAAAATTACCTGTTCAAAAATAAATTTGAAAATACAAGCAGTTCTGATTTTTTGGCTCACAGCAACTTTTTAGTTTTAAATACAAATGTTGTATAAGGTAATCGCAGCAAACAAAAAGTTAAAAATGAAAAAAAGAAGTAGAAATTGTCTACCTACTTTTAATGATTTGCTATTACCATTGACCATTATTTCCGTTAACTCAGAAGATCAGAACAGCTAGTGCTTCACTACTATCAGTCTTCATTCAAAAGTGACATTTTTATATAATTTGTACTCCTACAGTTTAACAGTAGTCTGGATAAATGGATATTAGATCCATATAGTATTCCCCAGGCTCTAAATCAAGTAGAATTGCTTTACTTTTGGAAATACTGACTGACTTGTGGAAGGCAGGTACAGCTCCAGATAACAGTTTGGCTCAACCCTGCCCTGCTCGTTTAGCTAACCCTGTTGCATGGGAGTAGTTGGCAACTGATTTATTTGGAACACTTCTCAGATTTTACTGCTTTCTACTAAGCTCTCCTTTCTATTTTGTGCTGATTCAGTAGTCAGCGTGTTTTACTAATTCCTCTCACATCAGGCACACAGACTGAAGTTGTTTTTTGATTTTTCCATTAGCTGCTAATAGATCTAAAAGCATTCCTCATTATTTTCTCTACCACCTAATTTAGACAGTTATTTAGCTTCACTGAATTTGCAATGATATTTAATGTCACTTTGGCAGAGCTTGTACTAAGTCTATTTGGTGACAAAGCTTCCTACAGTCATTGCTTTGGCACTGTGTTCACAAATAAAATTTCAGGAATTAGTTAAAAGTTTTTAATGTGGTTTACAAGTTTATTAAGATAAAACCAGTAATATTTTATACCTTAGCACACATGAAAAAAAAAAAAAGAGAGAGATAAAAGTAACTAAACAGCACTTGGGTTGCACAATTTCTCCATTTTACAATAGACTTGATCTGATCCTTAAATTTAGTTTCAGTTAGTGAAAGCAGCTGAGGATGATTATTTAGTGTGTTTTAACCTGTGCATAACTCTCTTCAGTACACACTAGAACTCACTGAAGTGCAATTGCAAAGTGAAAACTGTCCATTTAATTTCCCAATAATCTGTCCAAATTATCAGGCAGAGAAAGTCATTCAGTATTAAAGACAGTACTAGCCTGGGTGAAAATCTTTTGTAACATTCATTCAGTTAGTGGTAGCCAATCCACTGTAGTAACCCAGAACGCATTAAGTCAGTGGTAGAGAAAACAGCTTTAAACTGTACCTGACAAGTACAGTTTATTTCAAGTACCTTAAGCAGGGGTAAGAACTTTGCAGTTGATACCATATTATCCCACAAGATACAGTTTTCACTATTTCTTTATTTTCTATTTTTGACTTAAAAAGTCACAAGACAGATCACTTAAATTTTAGGAAATAGAAATAAAAAATATTTAAAAATTTAGATTCCACTTCTAAAAAGATAACCAAACAACCCAAGAAAGAACCATAAAGCTCATGATCAAGAATTGTATTTTTTATTCATTCTCAGCTCTTTTTCTGACCAAGTCAGACCACACATGATCATATTTAGTTTTATGTGTTAAGAGTACACCTGTGGTCAAAAACAAGTTGGACTTTTTTACTAGGAAAAGCTTTACAAAGCCAAGCTGGAGTCAAACTATAGGTTGTGCCACCTGGGTATATAGTTTAAGTCGTTCAGCACTCTAAATCAGATCCTGCTTAGTTTATTGCTGTGTGTAGAGTCAGTTACGTGAACATAAAATTTTCCCTCATGAAGGGTTTCTTCTCCAGTAAAAAGAAACTGATCATAATCCATGTATCTACGTACATGTACCTGCAGCAGAAGCAACATATTCTTTGTTCTCTGCATTAACTTTATTAATAGGCTTACCAAATTTAATTTAAATGTTTAAAATCTGATATATGTGACCTCTTTACATATGCATGCATCTAAGGATAAAACAATAGTTAGGACTTTAAAAATCCCAGTGAAATTTCTTAGGATTTTGGATCAACACCACAAAAGTTTTAGAGTATCTATTGAGAACCTTTCTTCGTATTCACTTTCTGATGCTTAGAAACAGAATACCAGCCAAATGGAAAACTACATGGTAAAAATAATTTTCAGCATATAACATCACTTTTTCTGTAATTTAATTTAATCTAATGATGAAACATTTTCCAGTCAACAGTATTGTCTGAAGATATTCCCATATATTGGAGAGCAGTTTATACTTGCAGATAATTTATGGAATCACCAGAGTTAACCTTTCTTCGGTAATAAAAGCATTCTTAGGAAAAAAATAAAACACAAAAACAAACAACCAAAAAAACCAAAAAACCCCCCTGTTGTGTGGGTTGCTAAAAGCTTTGTACATGATGGTTTTGTGACAAAGCTGAAGCCTTGAAACAGCTTTGAAGTAGAATTTTGGCAGTGCTTCAAAGCTGAGAGAGATAAGCATAAGATGGACTTTTCCCCCTTTTCCCCACATTGAAAATAAAAAGGCTAAGGCAGAAAGATGTGCTTAAATGGAGGAAAGATTAAACCTGGTCTTGTGAAGCAGGTAAAACATAAATAAAAAGAAAAAAGGCATGAGTTTCCTTGGTTTAAACACAAAAAAGAGCTAGAATATGTCTGAAACTTTTGAAAGAACATGATTGACTGAATTGTCCAAGTTTACAGCTAAGACTTAGATAAATAATTTTTAAATAGAGGTAAATAAATAGTGTTTTGAAGAGAGACTTCCTTATATTTATATACCATTTCTTCCTTTTTAATAAAATTCAAACTATATGATTTTGCTCAGTGGATTTTTTCTAAAGAAATCAAACAATTAACACTTCCTCCACTGATTGTTCTTCATTAAGAGACGTTCAAATTTACCTTTAATGACAGAAAAAAGAAGCAATTAAATTAAAAAGGAATAAAGCCCTTCCAGATGTGCTGGCAGAAATAAAAACAACTCTGAAGAGACCCACACATAATGTAAAGTAATTAAATGATAAAGAATTTTTGAAATAGGTTAAGCAAACACCTGTCAAATAGTTTATGCACAGCTGTTCAAACTTAGGGGCAGGGAAATGGACTAGATTACTTTTCTAACAGTTACTATTTGGTTCTTCTGGGGTTATAACAGACAGAAATGCAGATTTTACGTGCATATTCAGGTTAGATTAAGTTGTTTTCACTATGCTAAAAGAGTACATGCATTAAAAAATGCTGCAGAATCTAACCTGCATTTCAAATTTCTAAGGCATGGAACTTTTTCCATTTAGGGACAAAGAAAAGCTAATAGAAAATACAAATACAGAGGCAAAATACAGAGTAATCCTAACAGTCAAATTGTGTAGGAAGCTGGAGAGCATTGGACACAATCTCGGGAGGCATACATTTCATTCATCAAGGCAGGCGATAAGGGCACAATCAAGGACTTCGAGGCAGGGAGATGGAAGTCCAATCCTAAGCATGTGTTTATTCAGTGCCAAATTTATAACCTCTGTGAAACAAGACAACATTCTGACGCAATGGAAAATAATAGTCCAGTGAAGGGTCACTCTGCACACAGCAGAGCAGGAAGAGAGTACAATTACAGGTTTTCTCTCCATGCCTTACTAGGTTTGCAGCACTATTACAACTTGCCTAATAGAACTGCAATAAAACATCACTCACATTAACTATGCAGAAGCCTGTGTCCTCACAGTACTTTTCCTTAAGACCCGCTAGGGCTCCTGCTTATAATAATCCAAACCCCTCAGGTCAAAGCATCATCCAAACGCCTGCACCCAAAGTAAAACACATTATCTGCAGTGATTATCTTTTTAAAAGCAGTCTGTTCTTTATAGCTTGTCTACATCACAGAAAGTCCTGTTGTCGGCTGGCAACGATAAAGTTCTCCATTTCAATTCTGTGATATTCAAAATCAAAACAACCTGATAAGCAGATTTTTCAAAGCAAATGGCACAAACAAACACCCAACATTCATGGCAATAAAAAAGCAGGAAAAAGCCCACAACGTTGTTAGGGTATACAAAATCATCTTTTTTTGCAATAGCTGAGAGAAGAGGAAACCTCTCAAAACAACAGAAGTTCCAGATTTTGCTATTTTAACCAAATCTTGCCTAAGAAAGTATAATCACAAAAAATTCAATGACTTTCTGTTATTATCTAATATAATATACTCCAAGCTATTTTCACTCTCTTTGTTCCAAAGTAAGCTGCACTATTATAACCCCTTCTTAATTAGCCAGGACTTCACGCTGTGCCGATGTTTCTCTACAGTTTAGGCTCCAGGAGCCAGCATATTTCCAAGCATTATATTTCTTGTATCATATCAAAGAAGTATGACTTATCATATGGAAAATGTTACATTAGGATATTACACACATTTCTAGTTGAGTAAACTGACTACAACCCGCACAAAGAACACCCAAAAATCTTTGATTCTTCCCTACAAACAATTTATATGCCACCATTTCACCCCTCTTGATTTCAAGCTGCTTTTCTCCCCTTTTACGTTTCAGTAATCATAAAAGTAAATAGGGCTCTGCCTATGGGTGCTTACAAAATTCATCAAAACTGCACAACTCAGCAGATGCAACATTTAAAGTTTTTACATACTGACAACCATACAGAGAAATACTACACAAAGGTCTCACAAATTCCTGTTTGTTGTGTCTGTTGATCATCAGATTAACAGTTTTTTAAATTCACTAATTATCTACTAAATTAAATTTAGTAAACTAAATTTACTAATTGTTTACTAAAGGTCACTAATTATACCACGAATTTCACATTATAATGTAGCTAGAACAATGGGTCAATATACGAGATTGACAAAGGTATTAATCGGTATCTCTCCTGTTACAGAAAGCTGGTATAAATAATATTTCCATGCCTTCTCCCTGCCCCTGCCCTATCAACATAGCTTCCTTAAAGAACAGTCTGACCAAAAGGACTAAGTAGCAGCTTTTTCTCACAGGTTTGGAATGATCTCTCTCTGTACTAATTAGAAGGATCCTTGGGTGTTCTCTTACAGCATGTACTGAAGCTTGCTCTCAGAATTAACACTATAATCCACCCACTATTAGAAGTATCATGCTCATTTTTTTCACACTGTGATCTCCTCTACAGTCGAGGATTAATGTGTTCAGCTTGTCAAAATGTCAACAATCGACTTTTATAAATCTAAGATGTTATATAATTTGTAAAAAGTATTTCCTGGCAGTAAGAAAATGTTGCCAAAAGAAAATACTATGGAGTCCATTATTGCCTGAAGGGTATTAACAGCTACATCCACAAACATTCTCACTTAAAATGTATTTGTTTTTCTTTAGAAGTGATAGCCGTTGTCCATAAGTAGGTCCTACTTTATATAAATGCTTACATTCATGCAAGGGAGTTCAGCAATTACTATGGTGAATGTCATTTTCTACTTCTCTCATACCAGCCCATGCCACCCTCAGCCATATCAGGTGTCAGTTCTTCATTTCTTCCTCTCACGTGGATGCAATATTTTCCAGGTTTAAATACGTGGTTGTTTGCAGACACAATAGGAAACATTGTTTTGCTTCTCACGCTGGTACAACAGCAATGGGTCAGAAGGCACCACCTCTATGTACCAGATATGACTGAAGGAATAAAAGTTGGACAATCCTTAAGTATAGCTCATGTGTCTGCAGAAAGATGAGCACAATGTACTGCTTTGAATTAAGAACATTGGAGTTATGAAATATAGATGCTTTTAGAAATCTTGCAGGTACCAAACAGTATCTTGCAATAATGAAAAAACTGCATACGGGGCTGTATAAGCACAAGCGTAGTCAACAGGACAAGGGAAGTAGCTCTTTCACTCTCTTTGATACTACAGGACGACATCTGGAGTACCATGTCCAGTTATGGGCTCCACAGTACAAACAAAAAAAAAAATATTGAAAAAACAAGGTGACTACAACAGAGGCCTAGCAATGTAGTAAAGGGACCAGAGGACATGCGGTAAGGTGGCGAGAGCTGGGTTTGTTCAGCCAAGAAAAGAAGGCTAAGGGAGAGATCTTATCACTGTCTTCAGACGCATAACAGGTAATTAACGAGGATGAAACCAGATTTTTTCTTACAGGTGTATCATGAAAAAGATGCAACGTTCAAACGTTGTAGTGAAGGAAATTCTGATTAGATGACACAACTTTCCATGTTGAGGTTGGTCAAACATTGGGAAAGGTTGTTCAGTGAGGTTGTGGTATCTCCACCCTTAAGCAGACTAAAATTTGAGTGCAACACCCTAAGCTATCCAATTTTACTTTTAAGTTAGTCTTGCTTTGAGTAGAGGTTAATACAGATGACCCTGAGAGATCAGATGACCATCTATAAAGAATTCAAATGGGTATGGAAAGTAACGCTGGCTCTATACTTTTGTTGTTCCACACACAGAGGGCATGGTCAAAGCAATTTTGTTGAGAACAGAATTGGTATCTCTTGCAGCTACTTAAGAGATTCTATGCCAAGTTCCTGTATTAACTACAACAGTTATTTTTAAATGACATTTCTCAGTCAAAACTGTACTTCTCTCATATGAGAGATCATATTTTGTTTGTATAGAAAGAAATAATAAAAGGATTGCGATAATGCTCTAATAGCTATTTTCTCCATCATGTCCTCTTTTCTTCCAATTTACTCGTATTTTCACAACACAAATATTTCACTTAAATTCACTTACCTTCTCATCTAAACTATTCTTAATGCCATTTTTTTTCACAGAGCTACCACAGGGCCTTTTTGGATATTTTTTTTTTCTTGTGAGAGACGGAGGTAAATAATCATCTGCAACACTTCACAGGGAACCTCATGACTAGCTCCTTGTTCCTGTTTCACAGATTCAAATGGATGTGCCAATACCCAATAAAGACCAATTTCACTTTCAGAGTGTCACGATCCTTTCATCTCACTGCCAACGTCATCTTCACAACTTTCCAGCAGCACACGTTGCCACCAAACTCTTCTTTTGCGAAGATAATTCTCTCTAGTGTATGTGGCGTGACAATGACTTAGTCATTACTAGTTTATCCCATGAGTAGTTAAAAGTAGTAGACACAGTGGCTGTATCTCCTTACATCACCCAAAACAACCCTTCAATACCACACCAATCTCATCTATAAAGAGGCATTTTACTAATAGGAGAAGAAAGGAGATGTCAGTGTGTTCCTTCGCAAGCTATCATCTTTTTATGTTCTCCACTACAAATGGCACTTCTACAAATGCTACTGGACAGGAAAAATTATCATTTCATAGAGCTAAACAGATGATCCATCTTTAGAACTTAACAGAACAATATGCTCCTCTACACCGCCTCCTCCCCCACCCCCCCAAAAAAATGTATTCATGCACATATGCATTATTTTCCCCCAAGTCATAAAAGTAAAGTGAGGCTTAAATAAATGCTAAATGTGATTCCATGCTCCCTGGCAGCAAAATAAGACTTCTTTACATTATTATGAATACACTATTAACAAAATGTACTGCATACAAATAGCACGTAAATGGATAAGGACTCAGACATTGATTTGCATTTTCCAAAACTCTTCATTACCTTTAGTTACTTTCAGAATGCATCAGAATTATTCCCTTCATATGTCTTACAGTACTACCAACAAAACAAGTAAGAAAACATGAAACATGGTATTAACATCTTTATCCATTTGATAAAGAAATGAATGAATGGAGAATGATGAATAAATGAAATATAAAACCAAGGGGATATTAAAAATGCAATGGAGTAACATCACAACAATATCCGTTCACACTTTGGTAAATTTCACTATCTGAACAAGTTTATTTTAAACTTTTAAAACTTAATAGCATTCAGCACTTTTCCAATTAATTTTAAAGGCATATGATAGAACAAGTGCAAAAGATGGCAACACAGGAAAAAATAATTAGGGTTAAAGTATTTCTGCATAAAGATACAAATCCTCCATGGATATAAATTAGTTCAGAAGCTTGGAAATAAATAATATATGCAAATTTATGCTCCAAAATCCAAATAAAAAATTACATGAGTTTTAGACTGCAGATGTCCACATATTATTCAGTGAATCAGGTACACTACTTTTTAGATGAAACTGCAATAATAAGATTTGGTACAAACATAGCTACAGAAAATTTGAATGAAAATGCTAAAAGATCTTTCGTTTGGGATTGCATGGCTATGAAATATACAAGTGGAAATTACCTCAGTTAAAACAATTTTGCTTCTTTTTTCCCCTGCTGCTATTGTTGAAACTTGGCCAACTCAACAGAAATAACAAGAAAATAAGAAGGAGGCATCTATGCTTAGTACTCTTTCTGTGCCACTTAAAATAATGATAGTTTAAAGAGAAGAGTAAAATACAAGAAGGCATTGCTTTGTTTTTCTCTCAATGTACCTCATCTTTACAGCAGCTAAACGAACTAAACATGTTTCATTCCCATCAGTCATGCCCCTTCCAGCATCTGCAAATAACCAAAAAAATAATAAAAGTACACAACAAATTCTTGATTTCTGAAATCTCACAAAAAACCCAGAACAACCTGGTGCCATCTTTCATGACAAAAATACAAAGCAACAGGTTCTGATGCCTCTGACATCTTTTGAAATGCTAGTATTAAGATTTTACTGATTGCGACAGGTATTAAAATTCTATGTGTCTGAATATAAATACTCTTCATACTTTCTTCTCCACACAAATTATTTTATTTAATATAGAATCAGCTGCTGAAGCTCATTCTCCTTCTAACTTTGCTAATGATTTCAGGGTGTGCAAGAAAATTCTCTCTACTACTCTTGAGTGTCCTCAGGAATCTCAAATGCTCAGCAAAATCTATGGTTAAGGCTTAGTCTGGTGAGATGGAGTCTTGATCAATAACGAAATGCCCTTAATCAAAAAAGTTTTAACTTCTGCTCACGGGATATTGAAAGAAGCAAAAAAAGTGTAAGGATTGCTTTGTAGGACACAACTTTCTCATTACCCCTGTGCTGTAAGAACAAATACCTATGCAGCCAATAAAGAGCAGCTCACCAAGACAAAGCATCAGGTTGCGTTTCAGGGTTCCATCCTGCTAGCAGAAGCAAAAATCTATATAAGGACACCTGGGACATCAGAAGAGCAGAAAATTGCTCTGAGCCACTGCGCTCGCTGATAAATGGCACACTGAGAAAAAGACATTACTTTCCTCCCTCCCAAGTAGCACTAACGGAAATCTATACTAAGTTATTTTCAAGATCATGTTTCTTATTATTTAAATTCTCTGTCAACATATAAACCAACTCCGATATGTACAAATCTTAAGAAACAGGCAGAAACCCAAGCTGTATACTGGGACACAGAAAGCTTTCATAATCTACAATTGACAATACACAGAAGGTGGATAGTAAAACAGTTACTCGAGCCTAGGACACAAGAAGATTAGGTTTGATTTTCTGATCCTCCCTGTACTAACACTCCCTGTAAAAGTTGGGCAGCTCACTTGGTCTTTCGGCTAAGCTAAACCAGGGGCACAACAGTGCAACTCTGTTCCTTGTCTGAGTACACAATTCATCTGTTTTCTACACTATATTGCAATGAAATCCATCTCTCCTGTCCCACACATTGATTTCAAAGTAAGAAATCCATGTGCGAAGTAGGAGAGGCGCCAGCAGCCCCAGAGTTCACAAAGGGGCAAGGTCTGCAGACACCTCTATGAATGTTCACTAGCCTCTAAAAAGAGAATGTTACTACAACAGCTAAATCTCATGAATTATGAACACTACGGACTTTGAATCCCTACAGACAGTTTCAAAAGCTAGTTGGAGCCCACCTCTCACTGAAGTTAACTGCATTTAGGGTATTGATTCTAGACATTACGGATTAAAAGGAACTATGTGAGCACCCCCCAAAAAAAACAACCCAAACCCTCAGAAAGAGTTAGTTTCGATCACACCTTGTTCTATTTAGTTTGTATCTAGCCAGAAGGAGCTATTTTGGTACCACTACGAGTAAAAAATGCCTACACTACAGCAGCCTAGCCAAACAGGTGACAAGAGGAACAGCATGCCAAGAATCATGCCAAGCTTCAGCCTGTCTATGCCTTGCAAAGAGATGAGGAATAACCCACCTTTGGATTAACCTCATTGATTCCCTCTCTGTCCCATACTAAATCTGCCTGCATTTCATGACCTTTTAACACTGTGCTGGCTGAATGCCCATATATTGTAAACACTGCCAAATAGGAGTTTGGGTGACCTCCCTGTCCCAGTGATGGACCATCATTTGGACACAGTACATTTTTAAGCAAGCAGTAACACACAGTACTTGTTACAGAAACAAAACATACACTCAACTGCAAGATTTAAAGACTGCTTAGGTGAAATGCTTTCAGGATAAGCAATTTAGAGGTGTTTACCTTATGTACATTACTGCAATTTTTGGTCTTTACGAACATAAAACATAGGGACACGTGCAGTTTCTGGGTAGCTACTGTTAATGAGAAAGGTAACTCATGACTGCCCATAAAATCAAGTATAACTGGTTTCTAAACCAGGAAACCAAGTAAATTAAAAGCTGTTAAAATTTCTAAATGATTTTGCAAGGAGATGGCAAGTTCTGTCAAAGAGATCTTACCATTACAACGTTCGTCCAGATAGAGAAACATGTGAACAAATCTAAAAATTACTTTTAGGTAGAGAACTTCAGAATACACAGTCATTTGGCTAAGATTTACAAAATCTAAAATAGTGAAAGAAACTAATATTGACAGTTTTATCTGAACTTATTTTTGTTCACATGCTTTTATTCACTTTTCCCTTCAAGATATTTTTTACATAAAATCAAAATACTTGAATTCCACTAATCCAACCATACAGGGTTCAAAAGCAGACATGAGACATTTATAAGTAACTCCATATAACTTTATCTGTATATCTCTACCTTATGAAATCAAGACAATAATATCCAAAACCATATGAACTTTCAAGTACTATGGGATTTTTTAACTTTTTTGGGGGAAATGAGTTTATTAGCTGGAAAAATGATGGAAATTTCATTTTTATCTCTCTCATACATACAAGTACACACATCTATCAGTTTTTAGAGCTTCATTTTATCTTGAATGAGGATAACAATATAAGATTGCAAATATTTTAACAGAATTGAAGGTGAAGAAAAAAAAAGTTTTGTTACAGAGACAGTGGAGCTGATCAGACAATAATCTGGAGCTATTGGTTCTTAAAATTTAACACTGAAACATTTATCACAACTTTCAAAAATGAAGTCAACTTTCACAATAGCATTTAGGAAAAAAAAAGCCAGAAGAAAACTGTTGTGTATTCACACAGGGAACCATGACAGACTTCCTCAGAATCTTTAAAGAAAATGGGGAAAGACAAACATCTGGATAGAGAAATCCAAAAAGGAAAAAATAAAATTTATCTATACTTTGAGAAATTTCATAAACGCTAAAAAAACCCTCCAAAAACCTCACCTTCAAAAAAGACCTAAAATTTTGTGACAAAAGGGCCATACCCACAAAATCGCATCACTTATAAAATAAAAAAATTAAAATTTGCCTGAGCAATTTTAAATCTGCTCCTGTTCAAATATGTCTTTCTCTGTTAAATGACATTCACTTTTAATAATTGTGAGGTAACACATTTAGAATCTGTAATCCATACAGGCTTTGAGCTTTTCCAGAAGCAATTCCTCACTGAAAAAAAAAAAAAAGCAAGGGTGAAAGATATAAGTATATTTTATTATTAGAAACAGTTGGTGTTTCAGACTTATTGGGATAGGAAGGGGTGTTAATAATCTCAGGGAGATTAATTTAGCAGGCAAAGCTAGTTGGTTCTTCAGAAGTGGATTTTTGCACTTATTCTTACATCTACAAAAATATACCCGAAGCAGCACATAGCTAACTGCACCAGGAAAGAAAAACACCTAGAAATATAAAATAGTTTCAAAAAATTACGTAAAAGATTTTAATAGAAGAGAGACTTCTATGGCCCATTGTGAAGCAGGGGAAAAAATAATTTCAGTAGCCCATTTCCTGTGTTGAGAATTAACATATCTTAGAATTGTGAGGACATCTTCACGTACAGCGAAGCTGTTAATGTTCAACAGCCCAGGTTAGCTCATTATGTGCTTCTAGCAGAGTTACTGTAGAGAGAACAGGAGAAAAGTGGTTTTTTTGGCAGGTTAAACTTTAAAAGAAGTAGGATGTTTCAAGCTGCTGAGGAATCTGGATTGTGAAAATAAATCCCTGAGAGTTGGATTAGTGGGTAGGTAATGGCAAAAGGCACCTGATAAATTGCAGAGTTATGTGGTAAACTTATTTATTACATGCCTATGCAATTTGTCACAGGGCTGTCTCATTTATCACCTCCCCATGTGAGATGCATATATTAATATTGCACACAGCTATCATTGCCTGACAGCTTATGATCCTGTTTTTGAAATTCATACATCACTTTTTCCTGCTCTCTCCTATCACTAGAAATTCCATCCAGTAATATTTCCAGATAAATGCTGAGAAAGGATTCCTGATCCGCCTGGTGTCGTGTCTTATGCTGTTCCTAAATCAAATAAATAATTTAGAAAATACATTATGTGTTTTCATATACATACTGTAGGGTCAGTTGTTGCCCCCCTGTTGCTCACAAACTTATTATATCATGATATGTAATTGTTCAATTAGTAAATGCAACCTGGTATCTTCACCCAGCTGAAATGGATCTTGTCAACACCATTCTGCTATACCAACTTTTTAACATAAATGGCTGATTCATGCTGTTGCTGTTTTTTTGTGGGACCACATTAGCGCTTAGCAAGAGCTAAACATTACTTTTCACTGAAATACCTACAACAAAAGGCTGCAATCGCATGTTCCCAGACTGTATTTTGCCTACACTGATTCATAAGAGTAGCTACCTGTGAGTCAGCTAAGGCTGTCACGTTAATGAGTTCTGTATGCATTTGGGTAAAATGCAAGTCAGTGAAAATGTCTGGTATAGTAAATTTGGTTATTAAGCCAGTTCTGTCAGCACCAAATGAGACAGACACAGTTCTTGCTCCTTTCTGTTTCTAAAACTTTTTAAAGCTTGCTGGTTTTATGTGATAAAAAGGTCATAGTAGTTATGAGCCCAAACACAAACTCCCTATTAACAGCGACGTAGGAGTGTGCTTCTTACACCTCCATGACACTAGAAGTTCGTGCAGAAAAAGAACGGTGCTTCATCAAACAAAAGGATGAAAATTGTGGGTGGCAAAATCGAAGAGCAACACTCAGTTACAACTGGAGTTCTCAAGGAATTCAACAGATTACTAAAAAAGATTTAAACAATAATTTAATCTGTACATGTAGATATCTGGAGCCACTAAAAAGTAAACTGATCAAGAAGCCATAAATAGGGAAAAAGCACACAACTGGTTTTCTAGCTTAGCTTCAACAGTCTATAATTAAATGTCTCAAGCAAAGAACCCCTTTTTTCAAATCTTTTTCTTAATTTCACCTTTCTAAATTTTTTTAAAGGAACTTTTTTCTTCCAAACTTTTTTTTCCTTCAGAGAAAACTCTGTCAGGGTGCCTTGTTTAGAAATGCAGTACCTTCTTCTCTCCTCCTTACTTCTTCCTGAATAAGTCAGTGAAATTAAAATTTTTTACATAGTTTTCAGTCTGTCCTATGGAGACGTGAAGAACAAATTAAACTCAGTATATACTATTTTGTATGTCATTTTGAAAGGGTGAAAAATTCCACAGCTATTTATATCAGCATTTGGATCAACGAATGACAGATGTACATAGAGGGCTTCAGAAATCCTAATTAATGTTCAGATCATAACTGGGATCAGACACCGAGAAGACAACTACCAGAAGATTTTAAATAAAGAAGTTAGAATTTTACAAGGTGAAGGGCAGTGTTGCATCATATTACAAGTTTGAGTAGGAAGACAAGAAAATGTCAACTGGAATCAGATGGAAATACAAAGATACATAGTAATACAGAAGAGCAAAGGAAATTCATGAACACTTCCATAAAGTCATCATAATGCAGACGAACTAAGTTTGGATGGAAAAAATGCACAGAATACATAATTTAACAGACTTGAGCAGTTTTCTGCCTTGGCAATAGGGTCATAGTTTGCAAAGGTTAAAAAAATGTTGCAGAACCACATGGAAACACAATAAAAAGGCTGAAAAAGAAACATGGCATACAAACAGCACACAGTGTACAATCAGAAAAATGTTCATGAGAGAGATACATTCTTAATATATTCAACAGAACTGAGCACTGAGTAATTGCAAGCCAGACACAACAAGTCAATACAACAGCTGAAGTTCTATTACAGTATTTGCCCCAAAATATGCAGGAAAGCTTTAGCTCACCTTATGGGTATCTTTCCTACCGCAGAGTATGTGAAAGATGCAGAGATGAAGCTAAAAGTTAAAATGTTGACGTTCATAATTTTTGCAGGAAATGGATTGCTTACGGTGGGACAAAAACGTGTCAAATATTAAATCTGATTCTGGGATCATTCATGTAGAAAGGTAGCAAAATGTTAAAGATTGATTCTGAGATGTCTTTACTAGTACAGTGAAGCTGTCAACAGAATATAAAATTAAGTTGACAGAATTCAATTGTCCTGTCATAGAGGCATCTAGAAAATGCTGGCAATAAAAATCTTAATGATAAATTAGATTGATTAAACAGGATACAAAAAAGAAGATGGAAGAAACTACTAAATTGATTAATATCTCTAGTAATTTCAAAAGTGGAATTACTTATACAGCTCCTGACATACTAAAAAAATATGAGAAGACAACACTTTCACATACCCACCACTTCAGTCGAGGTGGGTTCAAGGTAGTCAGACTGGCTCTTCCTAAAACTTTAAAACAAGGGTTGGTGAAGCAGATACATTAGAGCACTTATTATACCAAGAACTACATTCTATTCACTTCAGCTGAAAGCTTATAATAGTGAGAACGTCAAGAAACACAAAATGAGAAAATTCAGATACAAACAGCCTGCAGTGGTAGTCACAGGAGTTTTCGATCCTTTGAAGTTACTGGAAAATATACATTAATTCTTAATTATTACACCTGCTATCCAGAAATAGCACTGCTAGAATATAGGAGCTGCAGTACTGAGAGACAGTGGATCATATTTAGATTGTTAGAAGCTCAAATATTTTGCAAAATATATGATTTTAAACACACTGCTGTCAGACCAGTATTTGATTGAACAATGATAACGTTTAAAACAGGGCTATTGTAAGTCCCTGTGATTAAAAAAAAAAAACCCAAAACAAACAACCCCCCCCCCCACAAACCTAAAAAAACAAAATAAAAAAACATACCCTCCCCAAAAAAAAACAAACCCCAACAACCAAAAAAACCACTATGATATCAAAACCTCTAAAGCATTTGTAGCCATAAGACAGCGTTCACATGTATAATCGGAAAAAAGGCACCCAAGATAGCTATTTCTTATGAGGTTCATTTTATGAGTAACAGGTAACAGGTACCTGCCTAACAGGTACCTCAGAGGTACCTCAGAGGGTTGTGGTTAGTGGTGCAGAGTCTAGTTGGAGGTCAGTAACGAGTGGTCTCCCTCAGGGGTCAGTACTGGGTCCAGTCTTGTTCAATATATTCATCAATGACCTGGATGAAGGGATAGAGTGTACCATCAGCAAGTTTGCTGATGACACAAAACTGGGAGGGGTGGCTGACACACCAGAAGGCTGCGCCACCATACAGCGTGACCTGGACAGGCTGGAGAGTTGGGCAGGGAGAAACCTTACGAAGTTCAACAAGGGCATGTGTGGGGTACTGCACCTGGGAATGAATAACCCCATGCACCAGTACAGGTTGGGGGCTGACCT
>NW_009649165.1:651463-713464 GCF_000708025.1 Charadrius vociferus
GAGTACTGCGTCCAGTTCTGGGCTCCCCAGTTCAATAAAGGCAGGGATCTGCTGGAGACGGTCCAGCAAAGGGCTGCAAAGATGATTAGGGGATTGGAACATCTCTCATATGAGGAAAGGCTGAGGGACTTGGGTCTCTTTAGTCTAGAGAAAAGAAGATTGAGGGGGGATCTTATTAACGCTTACAAATACTTAACGGGAAGATGCCAGGGAGATGGGAGCAGTCTTTTTTCAGTGGTGCCCAGTGATAGGACGAGGGGTTACGGGCACAAACTTGAACGTAGGAAGTTCCATCTTAATATGAGAAGGAACTTCTTTACTTTGAGGGTAGTGGAGCACTGGAACAGGCTGCCCAGAGAGGTGGTGGAGTCTCCCACTCCAGAGACATTCAAAACCCACCTGGACGCTGTCCTGTGCAACGTGCTGTAGGTGACCCTGCTCTGGCGGGGGGCTTGGACTAGATGATCTCCAGAGGTCCCTTCCAATCCTGACCATTCTGTGATTCTGTGAATAACTAAGGAGTAAGCCTTCAGTTTTCCACTTTTTCTAGAGAAAAAGAGGTAGAAAATAGACTCAGACTTTAAGTTCCAGAAACTGAAAAGGCTGAGCTGATCAGTGAAAAGAACATGCAAACCAATATTGAATCTAATCCACAAAATACTTCAGAGATATACAAGGTAAAGGAAGCCAGTTCAAAGACTGATTGTACACATCTACACTTCTAAATAAAAGAAGTCCAAAGAATGAGACCAAGCACAGGACTCGAGTGCTTGTTCCTTAATTAACAGCTTGCTCCCTAGCTCTGTTCTGAATCTCACCATCAGATATTGCCTGGACAGATTCACTAAGCAAAACGAATGAGACAACAGAAGTTTTGATTCCTTTCAACCCATACAATCCTCCAGTGCTACCAAGTTTGTGCCTTCAAACCCTCTGCATGCCTTCATACCCCATCTCAGGTTTATAGCTCAAGAACAATGTGTTTTGCAGAAAGCACTGTGGTGGGGAGTAACACAAGTCTCACATTCATTCAGACACAATTTACTGAAACAAAGCCATACCAAAATAACAGTTACGTCTTTGGGTCACAGGAGAACTGCATGACAACTACGTTCTGCGCAGTGTGGACACAGCCAGTCTATTCTAGGGACAGCGGGCCCCAACTAGCATGGATGTGAGACAATCTGGGCTACTTAACTGTAGAATACAGGATCACTTCTTGTCCTTTCTGTTTATCAGGACATAGGCAGCCAGGCTATGATGATTTATAATAATATTATGGATAACTTAATCTTTTTCCACTTGGAAGTGAAAGATGCAAAAATATGTATTTTCAAATTTTGGGCTGAAACACGGCATCCTCAGAATCTTCTGCTTTACCAGAGAGAGTCAAGAAATATCAGTGAGTGAAGAGTGAGTGATGTAAATCGAGAAATCAGTTATATCAGAAATTACTGAGAAATACACAACTTTTCTCTCTTTATTCCTCTGCCCCCTTTATCTAATGTTTTAAGATGACTTGTTATTCTATTAAGGATTCATTCACAAAATTTGGCAAACATTTCTCATTACGCATCGCCTAAGAATGCTACATGCATGACAATCAATATGGAATGCAATATTGATAATGGCGATAAGATTATGGAAACCTTACATGCTATAAATGTGAGCATTGTAGTCTGTAGCCTTCATAAGTTATCTAGCCACAATGATATGCTATTTGGTTAAAAAAAGCATTAGTCTGTTTCTTCCAAGCAGAATTCTTCTTCTGCAGAGAATGAAAACATGGGTGAGATGGCACAATGTAAAATTAACCTATGAAATTTAAGTAAGCTTTTAATTCATGTACTGCATACTTTCATCATATTAAATGTGTTGCAACATGCAGCGCATTTGTTCTCTGTAAAGAAAGCCAATTACTACATATTTTTGCCTGCATTTAAAAAACACCTCACCACCAAAATAACAAGTATTACAAAAAGCAGCAAGTGTACTTTTTAAAAGGAATGGAGACATATCCGGGGCAAGCCATAGACATTTTCAGCCATGATAGCCCATCTTAACAGCTTTTAACTGATACCATCGCATACTTGCAAAAGTATGGTATGTAGAGGTAACACTGTGGATCTAGTTAACCTGATCAGTCTCAGTTGTGCCAAAAGTGTTTGCAAGATGACTTCTTTTGTTTAACAGAGCAGAATTCAACTCACAGGTATTTAATTCCTGTGGCTCCATTTGGAGCTTTTTAAGTGTTATGTGCTCCTCTCCGAATAACATTCCTGAGATATCATATACCCTTATCCCTTGGTTCAACCTTCAATCACATTAGAACAGCTTTCTCAATGTGCAAAGTTACCAGCCTTTATTTGCATAGTTTACAAAATTTTCTTTGGACTATTAATTAGCAAAAGCAACCAAGGATACTTTAATCCTGGACTTGCCAGCACTCTCTCTCGCTCTCGGGTGCCATGGTAGCAGGCGTCGTGGTTTAGGACGAACTGGCCACTGGGGATGCGGGGCATCCCAGATGGGACAGACAGATACTCCCCCCCACCTCTCCTCAAAGAGAGAGGCAGAGGAGGGAAAAAGAGACTTATGAGTTTAGAAAGAATTAAACTACTCTAATAAAATATTAAAAATAAAAAGAAAAAAATGAAATATATACAAAACTGTACCACACTCCCAGGATGACAGTCATGTCACTGGCAGGAACTGGGAAAGTCCCAGACTGGACACAGTGACAGACAGGAACCAAATTATGGATCTGGATTCGGGATCGGGACCAAAGGCAGACGAACAGACAGAGTCCTCCTCAGACATCAGCCATTGAAGAAAGAGGGCTGAACCCTTTAATCCCTCACTCAGCTTTTATACTGAGCATGAGGCAGATGGGATGGAATACCCTGTTGGTCAGTTTTGGGTCACCTGTCCTGTCCACTCCTCCCTGCAGGTGGGACCCCTCTGTGTTTTTCCACTTCTGACCCTCCAACAGGGCAAATAACAAAGTTATCTGCCCTTGGGTGTTACAGCCATAAGTATAAGCAAGAGCATCTCTGCATACCATACCTGGGCATCAACTGTAAACATGGGTCTTATCACTCTGAGAGCAAACAGTGTCTGCACTATGTTAATTTCAGTAGTTAGAAGAGGCCCAGATAAGAAGGAAAGTTACTGAACAAAATTGGTCCTGTTTCATCTCAATCCAGGACGGCAGGTAGTACTGTCTGAATACACTGAGAGCAGTAAGTTGAGTCTTCGTGAAGCAAGCTTTAACTCAAGGTTTCCATGAGCTAATATCCTTTGTCTTTGCTTCCTGACTCAAGTTCATTTTTATTTTGTCTTTAGGCAATTTAAATATTTTATCAGTGTAAAGAACAATAACGTCAAACTGTGTGATTCTATTTCTTCAGTTGTCCTTAACGTACAGACCCAGGAGATCAAAGTAAGATAGAGACACACTGACCAAAAATAACCACTAGCCTATGAACTTCCCAACAGTTAAAAATACAACTCACTATATCTCAAATCTTATTTTTATCCAGCTTTGAATTAGACTTATCCAGAGCAAGCTACTAAATGTATTAACAGTTCACCTTTTTTGCCACAAAAAATTAAAATTCTCTAAAACACACCTCATTCTGCTTTCCAGTTCATATCTATGTGTGCTGTACAACGGAGAGGTAACACAGCACAAAGTTGAGGAAGAAAACAGAACAGCCGGTGAATTCAGTCTTGATTTCATGGCTCTATTGGGTTTACCTGAAAAGGTGTCAGCCACGGTGGGCAGCCGGGGCTGCCCCGTGCCGGACACAGCCGGTTCCCGCCGGCTCCAACGGCCCCACCGCAGGGCACAGCTGAGCCCCTCAGCCACGGGCGGGCGCCGCGGGGAAAGCCTGTGTCAGAAAGGGCAAAACGCTGCCCGGCAGCCAGGGCTGAGGGAAACCGGGGCAAGGGCCCGGGCGGGAGCCGGGGAGCAGCGAGAGGAGGCGGCGGCGGCAGCAGCAGAGAGGAGCTGCCATGGACCGACCGCAGCCCCCCAGTTCCCATCACCTGCGCTGCTCTGGAGGAGGAGGTGGAGGAGGGGAAAAGGGGAGATAGAGGGAAGGTGGTTTACTTTTTTTCTCACCATCCCATTCTATTTTTAAGTGTCAACAAATGAAACTAATTTTCTCCAAGTTGAATCTGTTTTATCAGTGATGGTAACTAGTAAGCGACCTCCCTGTCTTTATCTCAGTTTATTGAACTCTTCCACCTTATTTTCTCCCCTCGACCTGTCAAGGAAAGAGAGTGAGAGAGCAGCTGGGTGGGTGTCTGGCAAATGGTCAATGTCAACCCAGCACACCCTCATAATACTTAAGAGAAAACATTGCCTAATACTTCAGTAGTCCGGTAAACTTACATGACGACTTAAAAATAGATTTGATCCTCTGTGAATCTGTGGAGCAGTGATAGGGGTCCATACCATGACATGCAAAGAAATAATATGAGCACTTTGTACATGAAAGAACTGGGAAGAGCAATTAAGAAATAATTTAGGCTGCGGCCTTGAAGCTCTTCCACACACAGATCTCCTGTTGATGCTAACCCTGAAGGAGCTGCAAGCCATAGTCCTGGAAAATAAGTGTCTCTCTATAAAAATGACAAACTTTTTTTTTAGTTGAAAAATAAACAGGAAGAAAACCCTATGATGACATGAATTTGCATACAATAGGTAAGAACTTTAAGCTGCTTCTTCTGTTTTTTCTTTTACTGGAGACAATCAGAAGAAAGGACAAGTGTATGGAGACACAAATAAGAGACTGGAGTGGCTAAATATCTCCTACAAAAGTACAATAAATATTTTGCTAAAAAATCAAGATGTATTGGAATACATTCATTTCAAACAACGTTCTGTGTCCAAGTAGCATCTTGATTTTGATGAAGAGATGCATAAGATTTATAGGAAGAGATACAAAGGATGAATATGTGCATCATAGAAAACACGGCATTAGGACCTGCTGAGTCAAAGAATCAAGAACGCAATGAGCTTGTTCTTATTTCTTAGAGAATTAAAGCTGTCAGCGATTTCAGGCAGAAAAGTTTTGATGCTGAGCCTCAGCAACAGTGTTTTAGCTACCAATTACATTTTACATTCAAAAATCGTCATCATAGAGTAAGGGATACAAGGAGATCTATCTATTTATCTTAGTAAAGATATGAAAGGTTAAGAGAAGTACTGATCACAGTCTGTAAACACTGATACAAGAAAAATATAATGAGTTTTAGAGGGCACTTCTATTTGTTTAGTCAGACTATAACTGCAAAAGTGGATCAGAAACACATTTTTAAGATGGGTTGACTAAAAAAAAAAAAAATTGTTACAGAATATTGTGGCTTTGCCATCATTTTACATTTTGAATTTGAGACTGGATATACCTATAAAGTTATATGACCACAAATGGCTGGATGCAACAGAAGAAGTTCCAAGTATATAATTTAGACAAGACTGGAATTTGTTCACTCTAGCCCTAAAATGCATGGTTGTACGAACTAGTAACTGCAATAAAGCCTGGCAAATTTGAAAAAGCTGACTAAAATACTCTCTTGCATAACAGTTGTCATTTGCATTCACTAATTTTTAAGTTATTTTCAAGTGCTGTATTTAGTCTTTTCTTAGTTAATTTGTCTATACATAGTATGAAGTTAACAGGAGATACTTGAACGACATACCAAAGAGGTGTATTCAAATGAATTCTTGCTAAATAGTGAGCTGTTAGCTAATTCACCTGGAATTTCACAATAACCAATCTTTTCTTCATAGTGTGTTTTGTATTGCAACTTTCTAATGACAACTGTTAATTCTCATGTATTTAATTTTAAAGTTTGAAGCTAGTTCTTTTATCTTACTGGGTAACACTTTCTGCTCAATAAACTCTGTGAGAGATTTGGTTCCAGTTTAATAGAGAATTTCATGGACTTCGCTCGCTCTGCGTTTTACTTTCTGGGTACATCAGATTCTGCTCAGAGACCTAACATTTGTTGGCAGTATTCATGCCTGGACATTGTAAAACATTTCAAACTGCTCTCAATATATAGACAGTTACTACAGCCTGCACGTAGCATTTTTCAGCAAAGCAATATTTTGTGTTATATGATACTTGGAAGCAGTGTCCTTGTAAAGAATCTCATCATATGCAGCAATTTCATCTATGTAGTCACAATATAATTTTATACTTGGAAGAATCTGTGCTGCTTCTTTTTGCAATTCGCTTTCAATCGGTTTTAAGGTTGGATCATTTTATCTGTTTGTTTCAGCCTGACATATTTTGCTTAAGAGGTGGACAGCATCAGCATCATTTACTCTAGATATTGCTTCATGCAATTCCCTTCCTAATTTATAGGTTACTTTGAAAGCATAAACTTCATTTAATAAACATACTTCAATTTAATGCTAATTGTTTGAAGCTGATATGACATTTCAAGATTTGTTCCCACAAGATGTGTCTGTCAGAATTTACCTCAAATGATTTCAAGCCCAAATAGTTGATGAAATCAGTGGCAATTAGAACACACCTTCTTGCTTTTTTCTCAGTATCAATATAGTGTGACTCTACTAGAAATCTTAATCACAACATAACTATTCTATTCTAATCTCTGTTAGTAATAAAACTGAAGGTGACTGAAGACAACCTATTTTATTTCATATTGCGATGAGCTAGAAGTATGTATGTTGTCAATTACCATATTTCTGCTGAAAGAGTAATTCTCAGTTAAGATGCTTCTTCTGGCATACCTGTATAAGAGTCATTCTATTCTTTTCCATTTATGTTTTCAGATCAATGTGGGTTTTTTTCCAACTTTGGCCTTTCAGCCCTGGAAAGACAGCTGTGAAGCAGCACGAGCCATCATTTCTGAACTGTGCTGGGATGTCCCACTTCATAAAAGAATTTTTGATTTGGTAATGTCAGGAGTGACAGAAAATGGTTGCTATTATACCTCATGCTGTCTGAAAAAGGGGTGTATTCTTTACTCAGCATTTTTGCCATTATGAAGTTGAAAGGTCTTTGGATTTTTGTTCAGAAAACTCTAAAAGTTAAAATATTTTGCATGTTTCCTTTAAGTAACATGTAAATATATATTTTATCTTTCCGCATTAAAAACGTGTATTTAACTGGTGATAGTATTATTAGGTCAGAACATTATATGTGGTGGGGAAATGTGGGCATGGAGGGTGCATACATGCACTTGCATGCACACCTGTGCCTAAGAAACATAATACTTCAGAACCGGCACCGCAGGAAGCTGCAGCACTTTCAGGCAGAGCGCTTCAGGCTCTGTCTCAGGAACATTGTGAATTTAATGTTTATTATGCAATTCTTGCTACCTGAAGCCCTACCCCCTCCCACCCCCAATCAGGAAGTACATGCATCTTGCTCTTTATTGTGATAAAGCAAGGAAGAAACAGACCTTGTTGTCCTTTACATCCCCAAATAACATCTCCTCAAGCCACACAGAACCACACCTTTGAACTTTTGTTGTTACTTAAAATTTTCAGTTTGAAAATCGTGACTAAAAACAGGAATATAGGAAGAAATACCCACAGTCTCCCAAATTCTTTTACTGCAGTCTGGAAGAAAGAGCAGGTGAGGAACGGGTAGCCCTTCCACAGCCATAGTATAGTCAACCCACTACAACAGTGCATACCAGAAGTTATTTGTGAATAAACCAGCTGCAGAAGGAATGACTTTGTATTACATTCCCATGTATTTAGAACAGTAGTGTTGCAAGTCCAGCTGACGTGATACTGCTGCTGTTAGTAATATGCCACAGGCTCTGTACCAATTACAGTACAAGCCTTGGGACTTGTCAGGCTGTGTCTTCACCTGCACTTGTTTTAGCTGTAACGGCATATTGCCTGGTGGTGCAGTGAGCATAATTTCACTTGCTTTAGGTTAGTTTTCTGAAGTTGCATGGATTTACTTCTAGAAGAAATTAAACTGCATGTGGCAAGGTTATAATGAAACTAAGCAACCACTGCATAATTAAACTTGTGGACTGGTAAGAAAAAAAGTGTTAGCAATGGACTGAAATAATATAAAAGCAACCCCAAGTGAAGCAAGTCTGAGAAGGAAGAAAACTCCCCATCGTCAATATTCTCCTTCCAGAAAAGGAACTGGAATGCTCACAAACTTGCCATAAGAACACTCTGGAAGGGTAAGCATAACAGCCAGTGTGTAGAAACAAGAAATCTTGTTTATAGCCCTATGAAGCGGATCATTATTGGGAATGAGCTGTAGTATTATATGTTAGTATCATATTATTCAGAATAACGATAACTGTTTGTAGTACTTTGATTAGACTGGCAAGACATTGATTAGAGTCCCAATAAATACAAAGTGTTCTTTAGCCCACACATTGCAGAGGGTGCAGTGCAGCAGAACATACTTGCATTAGGCTAATTTCTACAAAATGGTACATGTCTTAATTACATTAATAATAGCCTTTAAAAATTATCTGCTTTTAAAGCTAAGCAGAGGTAAAAGTATTCTTTCATGCATGAAAAATTATACATGCTCTTAATTCTTTAATATAAGTACCCATCCACAAGTCTTTATTTTGACAAGCTGAAGTATTTCCTGCACAGATTAATGCTCTATTACTATTCTGTAATGGAAGAGGTGATGCTATTGATTTTCCACAAATTGCAAATCACCAAGACACCATTTTAGAAAATATAAAAATACTTTAAATTGAGACTGAATTACTGTGTACTGGTAACAGCAATAATACATTTGGGTCAAGGTTTTGGAACGCCCATAGGACATTGAATTGGAATTTTTTCATTGCATCTCTTGTGTTTGCTTCCCAAGCTGCCAGTTTTGCATAGTATTTCTGCTAGTCAGTAAGCCCTACCGTTCAAAAAGTCATCCAGAATTGATCTACAAAGAGAATACTAAAACAGAGCTCACATAGATCAGTTCATCACCAGTTTAATCAGATAAAACTAATACTGCATATTTTGTGGTATTATATTACTTTTTCAGCAGTTCCATAGCATACCACATAAGTATGTCAGTGCACATGTGAATACAGTACAACAGTATGTTAAAAGGTAAATAAAATATTTTAGAGAAGCAAAGTCTCACCCGTTGTGCTAAGAATTTTTCTAGCCAAATCCACCGAAGTGGAAAGAAAGGAAGAGGTGAAAGTTCTGTCTGTGAACTAGTGGGTAACAGTTCGCCAGCTGCCCAAATTATTCTCAAGTACTTTGGCACATCTCTAGATAAAAATTATTATGGTTCAGAGGATTTGATGCAGACAGGAACATTTGTCAAACTATAACCAAACTTTTTCAATTTACATTAGTGAAGTTATGAAGCTGAACTATGGCAGCCACTTCCACTAATCTATTAGTTAAAGAAAAAAACCACAAAGCATGACATGCCTTCAAATCTATCTATATCTGTAAGCAGATGTGTATATTCAGGAATGCATTTTAAGCATCATTAATACTGATACAGAGATACTGCAGTCATCTTTCATAACCATAGGTTTCACGGATGCAGTCTGCCTGAACAACCTTCTTCAGCTCAGAGTGTTCATCTGTCTTGTAGAAATGGTTCAGCATTTTCATTCATCATTTGAATGAGGTGTGGTAAAACTTCTACTTTTTTTTTTTTCAAGCTGAACTAGTGTATTTTCATGGACTGTGCTTTCTGAGCCCATTAATAGTAATGATGTTATATGGTTCACTCTAGTCCTTTCCATGGGCTGCTGCTCACGTCAGAGCAAGTAATAAAGAGGCAAAGACCTCCTGTATGGAAATGCCTGGCTTCACTGGAGTGGGGTGAGTGGAGAGCAGTTAAAAGCTTCAAATAATAGAATCCGCTATTTTTCCCAAACAAAGAAACAAGTAAGCAAGCACAAATAGAAGAGGGACTCAATGAAATAGAAATTAACTCTAGTATTTTCTCACCCATTTCTAATAGAATTTCATGCTCATACACATTCACAGGCCTATATAGCATATTATTTTGAACTTCCTATTCATTGCATTCTGCTGGATCTGTGAATAAAAGTGAAAGCTCACAACGCTCCCTATACCTTAGGAAGCTATCAGCTGTGCCAAATTACCCTCACATTCTGAGCTATGCTGCATCCTTCACCTCCCCACTCTCAAATGGTTTTACAGCATCCAGAATCATGATGATCACTATGCTTTGAAGAGGTCTTCAAATTTTGTATTTGTGTGGAGGAAGGGATTAATCAATTTATCTGGAAATTGCTCAGTTGCCTTCTTCAACTATAAGAGCTGGGCTGCTGGCATCCTTAAGCAGTTTCTCCCCCACCTTGTCTCTTCAAAGGTCAGTTGTCCAAAGAAGCTGAACATTTTGGGAATGTTAAATATCTGTCTTTGAGAGGACTCTAAATGTGTCTTTATGACACTGGTCTAAGCTGGGAGTCACAACAGAGAAAGCATAACTCAGGGGAGACCAAACCAGTACTCTCAATTCAGGATGGCTATGACGTAGAATGAGAGAAAATACTTAAGGTTGTAAACAACAACAGTGCTGGATGGTCACCCTAGCATACTCCACTGAATTACCTGCTTCTTGAGTGCCTACATCATCTAAACATAAGATCATAACGTCGTAACAGAAAAAGTATAGTTTTCTACAGTGAACTTAACTATAGAATAACAGAATAACTACTGATAGCAAAAAAAACCCAAACACAAAAACCCCAAAACAGGTAAAAGCAATCATCACGCTCCTTCACTGATCCAAGTAAGATGGGAAAGCAATACATTCAAATGACATTGGCAATTAATCAAAGTGTGCTACAAAACAAACAAACCAACCAACCCCACCAAACCCCCTAGGTATTCTCTACAAAGTTCCACAAAGCAATTGAAGAAAAAAACCCCATCAACTTGCCTGTTGCACACAATGGAGGAAACAATGGAAATATTCTGGGTATGCACTCCAGACATTGACACAATCTCTTTCAGAAGAAGCTAAGCAAGGGAAGAGAGGTTCCCTCAAAACCCTAAGGAAAACTGATAGAAAATTGAACACAATTGTCCTTCAGCAAATAGGCAGGTGTGGAAAGGACCCATTTTCACTTTATCAACAGCAGTAAGGAGAAGACAAGGGAAAAAATTAGCATCACTTTTTAAATTTATTTTATAATTATTCTTGCTTTCATGTGTTCACTTACTTTCACAGCATGGATGTGTCTTTCCTTTGTTCAGAGAACACAAATATTTTTCAACTAGGTCAGACACAAAAGACTACAGACCAGCAATGATGCCTGCAGATACCTAGGTGAAATTTATTAGAAGAGTTGTTTGGCTTAAGAAAGCCATGGCTGTTGTGTCAGAAACCAAAGGAATTAATCCAGACTGTTTTTTGAGAGGGATGGCATTATGAATAACCTCCACATACATGTCTAGTAAATGCAAAATGGTCCCGAAGCTTGAATATCAATTCTCTTGGAAGCTGAAAGAAAAAGTGACACCACCTCTGTTTTAAGAATGTATTCTTAATTCCATGTCTACAAAACCATAAGAACCAAATTGTTCAGTATTCACAAACCTTAATTGGCAGGGCATTCTGAGCAGCCACCATAGATAGTACACAACTTACAAACATGAACTTTGTAAAAGAAGCTGAACAGGAGTTAAGAAAGCATGTTTTTCTAAAAAAAGTATGTTAATTTAACAGATAGTTTAAAGGACTAAAATGGTTGTGTCCAGAGGATGATGAAGAAAGCATCAGTGAAAACATTAAGCAGCAAGTAAAACTGAAATATTGCTGCATAGCAGGGTATGTTTAACTTCCCTTTGCAAAGTCAAACAAACACCGAGAGGACTTTTACGATGAAGGAATTGTAAAATGACTCCCAGGACTTTGATCCAGTCATGGCAGAAACCTGCTCTGGCAGGTCTATTTACTCTGAATCCCATGCTCCTGTGTCTGACAGAGCAGCACTATCAGAGAGTTGATCAGCAAGATGTATAATGTAGAGAGGTCAGAATCAATAAGGATTTGCTTCTGACACTGTAGCACTGAATACCACACTTCATGCAGCAGTTCTTTTAACTAAAAATATCTTCCTGATTGCAGGCCGCCTCTTATTTTAGCCCCAGTCACTGAGATTAAGAAAGCACTCACTGCCACATGTATCGTTTATTTATTAGGATTCCAAGCGGGGGACAGCAGTGAAGCAATTTCTTTCCTGTGGATTTCCGCAGAATGCAAACAATGTTATGACAAAATGCCTGTTTTGTTAGAATTAAGGTTGAGAAGTCCTTACTGTTTAAAGATCAGCCATTCTTAAAAATCCACATGCTTAGTAAGACCTATTGTACTGAATCAGAACAAAGGCCCATTTAGCCCAGAGTCTATATATAAGAGTGGACAAAAGTGAATGTCCAGGAAAAGCTATATAAAAAATAATAAACATACAGCAATACCTTCCTATTATAGACTCCCCGATTCTAAAGATCTGACTCAGGAAATTCCTGAATCATGGATGGTAATTTTGCAACTCGATACACCTTCACCGATTATTCTTCCATTAACTTCACCAGGATAAACCACTTCTAATGAAATAAAAGAGTAGCAGTTGACTAGCACTCATGAGCCAAACTTCCAATTATCTGAATTCCACTGATAACTTCAAGTAGTTAGAAATTTGCTGTGTAGGTTGAAGATCTAAATATGATTCTTTTGAACAAGGGGTTCCCATAATATCGCCTCTACTTAAAATCATGTTATAAAATCTAAATATGTATCCCTCATATGTGGATGTAGCTGTGTGTGTCATCATACTGTCCACAATTATTAGTTTTGGCAAACTAACCAGTGCTAAAACTCCCATTCATCAGTTTCCAAAACACAAACACAAGCTACCTGAAAATGTCCAATTTTCATATGATCTGACTTGCTGGTATGGATATGCCTTTATTATTCAACCTGCCCTCTCAGTAAAAGTCTTTCCCAAAATTCTAAGGATGAATTATAGACATACTACTAATATCACAAATGACCGAAGTGTTTGTTTTTAACTTATTTTAGGATAACAGGGGAAAAAGAAGCATCATGATCTGACTCAGAAAATGTGGACTTTTTAAAAATAGTTTTATACTGAAAGCTTACTTTCAAGAAGAAGAGTGCGCAGATTATGCAAGAAAACAGGAACGGATTGTAGTAGCCGGAAAGAGAAAGTGTGTGAGACCACTGATCCAAACTCATGGGATCTGGAGGGATGCTGAACATTAGCCTTCTTTGGGGGAGACAGTAAGAGTAGACTTGAACTGCTTTTCCCTGACACGGTTGACTCTCCTGAGATACAAACTCCAATCTCAGTTGAATCAGGGTTTGAAAAAGGCTATTAAAAAAAGCCCTGAACACTCAGGAAAACAAAGAATTAAGGTATATATCAGTCCACTGTGTTCTGTGCGGGGGAAGAAGGTTGCTGAAGTTGAAGATGAAGTGGCAAGCAAGAACTCTGCTTGACCAGACTGGCCAGACGAGCCAGTGCATCGAGCTAAACACACAGCTTAGACTACATAACCAAGGAAGAGCAGAAACCCAACTAAACAATGTATGTGCGTACAACCTGTTCTGCCCCCTTGCCTCCACCCCCACCTCCCAAAAAAAGCCCAAACCAAACCACTCAACAAGTCCAGAACTGCAAAACCTAATGAAAACCAACTTAACCCAAAACCCTATGGCTCCAGAGAGATTATCCATGTGCTAGTGGCTTTTGCAGGATTAATGGCTAAATAAAATATGGTAGGGAGAGTTTGGCAGAGAGGCTAGAGAACTGCTAAAAAAAAGGCACCTCATTTTACAATTCCACGCACCACTTCCACAACTTATTCCCTCCTATTTCCAGAACACTGTTAACCATGGTACATTCACTTATCTAGTATCCCACTTCATCATCTCTGCACTAAGAACCTCACCTTTCCCTTCCTCCCATACACAGCAACTGAAATGAGGTATGGCTCAACAATATATACTTTTCTTCCCTTTTATCAAAAGAAAAATGGGGATGCTTTGATAACCTGAAAGGGGCAAAAAGGCTGCTAGAATTCTTCATGTCACAAAAGATCAGCCAAACTGTCTGGATCACCTATTTGCAGTCTCCCCTCTGCTAAGTTCTTCTGGCTAATCCTCCTGCAATCAATATAGATATGTCTAACGTAATGAATGTTAGCAGACTGTGTGCCGGTGATTCCACAGACCAGTTTCTGCATCTGGAAGGGACAGATTAGAGGTTGCATCACCCTATGCAGGAATCATTTGTTCTCAGAGGCTTGTGTTTTGCTGAAGTTGATCACCTGGAAGGGTGCAAGATATCTGGCAACATCAAATATATAACATTCCAAGAATGAAAAAGGCAGCAGAAAACAAATTAACAACCTCCTTAGATGCTGAAGAGTAACTTCGCACGTCCTAAATGATACAGATTTTTGAGATGACAATTTTTAATTTTGAAGTCTCAGATAACTTCAGGCTTGGAGCAGGAGGGGTTGGAATAGGCAATCTCTAGAGGTCCCAGCTACCTGGCGATAATTAGTGAAAACAGTGGTCATCATGCTGAAAAGATCATCACAGTGGCATTCTAGTTTTTCCTCTCATCCTTTCTAATGCTACATTTAATATCTTCCTGTTATGGCACCATTTTCTTTCATTTTACTTCTTATTTTGAGTTTTTGATAAAGGTTTAGATTTTCTCCAAACTTTATGAAATTATATTACAGAGCACCATTCAACGTATCAAGAAGTACACACTGTCAACCCTTTCTGCTCTGTTCTGTCATTTGAAACAAAACCATATTCAAAGTTACTAACAATCTTACACTTTCAATTAATATTAACAAATGGTACCTTCCCCCATAAGGAAACATGCAGTTAGCTGAACTTACAAACTAACTATGCTTTTTAACTATAAGATGTACAAAAAATACAGAAATTCTTATAGGTGTCATAAAATATTTCTCATTGGAGATTTTTTTTTTAATAGGCAATAAACCATAAAAATTTAACTGATGCTTTGCTACATAGAAGCTCCTTCCATGCAGAACATTAATCTAAATTATCACAAAGACCTTCTCAGTCTTACAGTTCATCTTTCTTTCAAATGCTTATAAAAGCAGGATCTGGAAAAAAATAATGCAAGAGTTGAACAGTCGTATTTTCACAGATTACATTCATGTACATTTATGCAGGGAACAAGAAGGAGGGAAGCCACATACACAAGACTTGCATTTAATATAAAGATAAATGTAAAAAATATTTTACCTTCAACAGCTTACTCAGATATAATACCTCCTTCCCCCAGTGCTGACCTACTTCCTAAAAATTCGAGGATATTGCTTCTATGGAAACATAATTATATAATACTTAAGAAATAAGAATGCAAGAAATACTTGGTAGTTTTATAGTTTCAGACACCTAAACACAAGATGGGCGATTATGCTAAGAGAAGGACCTTAGGAGTAATTTTTGTTGCTATATGTTGTCATCTCCTTTTTTTAGAGAAAAAAGAAGTAAAAACAAAAATAGGAAACAAATTAAATGATTTGTGAACTATCGTTACTGAGTGCTTTATTACTGGTGTAGATACAGAGCTGTTAAATCAATTTGTGAATGTAAAGCAAGAACTGACTAGAAACAATCAGGATGAAATGACTTTTAACTGGTGAATAAGATATTAAGGTTGACACCATCAAGGCTGCCTAAGGAAACCAGATTTCTTGCCTTTTTAGATAGTTGTGAAAGCATTAAGTCCCTAAAAGATTTGACCATCAGTGTATCTGCTACAGAATTAGGATATTATTTTCTCTGAAAAATACTATATAAGGGAATGCACAGGGGTTTGGAAAACTCATTCCGTCTCTATGATTGAAGCTCTCTAGAGCACATGATCAAAGATCTTGCTCACAGCCAAGAAATCATCCAGGTCCATGATGGCAGATCATAATGAGTGAAGAACCTTAGTAATTCTTCCAAGTGTCTGCCATAATTGCTCATCACTTAAAAATGAACTAATGAAATAAGGAAAGTAGCGTTAAAATTTTTGAAAGTAAAAGCTGAAAACCAAGTATCATTGTCACAGTTAATTGCAGCCAAATTTCTCCCTTGTAGTTTGACAAGATTTGTGTAGTAAAGCCTTGACTGGGTAAGAGTAGAAGTAGTAAAGCTGATTAACTGAGGGAGGGAAGAAAGACGAGGTAGAGCTGCTTAATAAAGCGAGGGGAGAAACAGGGAGGAATGGTTTCTGTTTCCTGGCTTTAAAAATGTCTGATCTCCACTAAAATTAGTAGTTGTAGAACAATTTCTGGGGTTTGTGCAGTGGGAAAACACAAATATTTCCACACCAAAAATCCAATTGATTTATCAAGACAGTGATGAAGGACATCACATCACTTTTTCAGCATTGTAAATCATTGGAGAGTAATTTTTAAACAGGTGCATGATTTTAATCCAAGTATGCATTTGAGCGATAGTAATTTGTAATGACAGCTTGTGATTCCAAGCTCAGGCTTGGAAATTGGAGACTTGGAAAGAGCAGAACTGAGACAGTTTTAGCTGTCTGAATAGCCACCGTTGGTGGAACAGAGAAGCACGCACTTACTACACTCCTGGTTGCCACTATGGACAAGTACACTACCCTATTTGCTGGTACTTAACAAGAAAGTGAGCTTTCAAGGCTTTAACAGAAACTTACTTCCTTGTACAGACCTTTTAAGCTGAAAGATGCGTGTAATTAGAAATGAAACTACAGGAGAGTTTCATTACAACTATGATGTGAGAAATAGAGACAGTTACCTTACAAAAAAAAACTTTTAAACTTTTTGGGAAAATCAGGGCAGAATTTGGCCAGAATTCAAAAACCCTTAAGTTTTTGGTTTTTATTAAACAGAGATCAAAAGGGCAGAGGAAGTGAAAAGGGTTATTTTGTTACTTTCTGAAAATCAACGCTTAAAATTACCTTTGACCATTCCTATTAGCAACAAAGAATTTATCATGCATTTGGTCATCAGGGATGTAATTCAGGTGCCTACACACTGGCAACTTAGTGCCATTTAAGATACCCCAGAGTAGGACTCCTGACTCCATCTGCTCTTCCATACAGTCTCCTGTGAGTCCTAAGCCTCATCTGCTTGACCCAAGAGGAAGTTTTGGGACATGCGATACAGTAGTAGATGTAGATGCAAATAGTAGAATGTGGGAAAATATTTGAGCTGCAACTGAATTTGAAACAATATGCTATCTATAAGAAGAACTTGCTATTGTTCTGGAAGTCATTTTAAAGTTATTTACATAATTCTCTATGTCTCTATGGTAGAGGTTTAGGAATGTTATTCTATTGGTTTACATGAACACAACAGCCAATCTGAAGTAAACCTATGAATGCTTTATGTGCCTTATCAATGAAATGTTCATACTGTACCATGCCATTACAGATATTTTTTTGGACACACCAAAACCAAACCTCTTTCAGAAATGGAGAGTCCTGGTCTCACTTTGAGGTGCAGCCAGCTGCCTAACTTATCAATGCTGGGTTATTTTTCTGCTTTCTGTGGGACATCTATACAAAAGGCAGAACAAATCACAAAGCTGTGTAATGAATCCAAAGTATATTTTCCAGTAGAAAGTCAGAAAATAAACTCTTGGAAACAGATACCCTTCTGTACCTTACACTGAGTCACCAGCTATCCAACAAAAGAAAGCTATTTTTTGTTCAAGGAGTTGACAAGACAGTAAATCATAAGTTTGTCTCTTCATAAAGATTAAAATAACTTTGTGTAGTAAGAGGAAAAGGAGGTGAAGTAGAAACTATCCATTTGGATGGTGAGGGAAAAGACATATTTTTTTGAGGTATTCATTAAACACCAAATAAAAATAGCATGTCCTCAAAAAAAATCCTCAGATGTTGCTGGAAAGTTTGGAAAGTAAAATGTTCATTGGAGAACTTCTGAAGGATTGACTTCCACAGACATAAATTGAACCAGTCAGGTTTGTTGGTCTTTTTGTCTGTCACCATGTTTATAAATATTCAACGCTTCCTTTTCTACTAGCAGAAACCTCATGATGAATGAAGGTGTTACTCTATCCTAGGTAGTACAAGTTTTATCTTTTTTTCCCCCTATTTCATGAGCCTTCATTTATTGTCTGCTTGACATTTAGTGGGATTTTTTGGTGTTTTTTTTTTCCACTTTTCAATATGTTTGTTTCTGGCAAATAAACCAATTTAAAACCAAAAGCAATGTTGTAAAACAATAAAGAGCAAAGCACGTTGTGTTAGGCATTAAGAATATGGGTATAAAACATAATTATTGAAAACATTTTATGTGAAAAACATTTTTGTAAGCTAAAAATAAATCCATATTTACCATGCACAGACACTCAGTGTTGATAAATATTTTAAATAAAATATTTTTAAAAAATTTTGGTCTCTCATTTTGTTTAATAAGAAAAATATAAGCAGATGGCAGCACAGTATGTGCCTTTTGGATATTATGATAAGATCTCCATTGCTGAAATGTAAAAATTACCTTGTGGCTACTTCATCAGTATAGTAAGATATGCTGTTTGAAATGCATAAACAAACATTTAGAATTATGAGTTCACTCAGCGTGCAGTAGAGTTTTCAAAGCAAATTACAGTTCAAGTTCTGAACAGAATTTTGACTTGAACAATCTTTGCAATATCATAGTTAAAAGATCCCCTTAAAGCAGCTATTAGTTAGGCTTCCTGCCTTCTTTTAATATGCCAATAATAAATATTATAGCTACAATAAACTATGCAATACCTGAAAACTGCTGTTATGAGATCTCAGAAGTTAAGAAATGCTGCACCAGTAAAATGTAGTATGGTAGTATGTTCTGCAACACTTCAATAGTTTAAAATATATCCCTGGAATGCATAGAAGATTAAATATAGTTTGGAGTTTGTTTGACTTTTAATATGAATTTTTCAAGTTATATATACTAAGGGTACATTTTTTTCACCTGAATCCAAACGACTAGAGAAAAACAGTTACGGCATCAAACAAGAAAGGCACTGACAGATAAGAGTTCTTGAAGAAACAGCTGGAGTTATTTATCAACAATATGTTTATCAAAGAATATTCCCTACCTGGCTCCAGACATTTTAAGAGCCACTTTCTTAGAGGGACAAGCCCCTGAGCACAAAGCTTCCACTACATATTTGCAGCCCAATTTTAAAGACAGTTTAGGCAAAGGGGGGCTGACGGCTGTGGAAACAAACATGGGTTGCAGCTACATGGTATTTTACAGACAGTTGCGACTAGCTTTGTCTGCACTCCAAGCTGGCTGGATGTAAGCCAGCAGCAGACCAGAAGATGCTGAGGTACAATTAACATGGCACTGAGTTTGAGCTAATAAGCCTTGCTGGGAGACAGGGCTTTCAGGCTCGTGTGGCTGTCGGGCTCAGCGCCGTGCTAACACAGCTACATGGCTTCCAGTTTCGAGCTGGCCTGCTTCCAGCTGGTTCAGAGAGCAAGCAAGTACAGCTGGTATTTGCTCTGAGCATGGGCAAGATTTACTAGTGACTGCCACTGCCTGCTGAAAACACACACAGCAGAGACTGTGCTGTGAGTAGGACCTTCTGCTTCTGTTAGCTAGAAATCCAGGAGATATGCTGAAGGTACTTGCAAGGCGAGTTGAAGGTATGAGCAAGGGGAGACTGGCATCCAAGGCACAATTTCTCAATGTATTTCTTCCATCAGTCTTTGATGACTAAATCAATTACGCTGTTCGTCTGTGACACTGCAAATATAACTGCCCCGTGTTCATAGAAGAGAATGGCACAAGCATTCTTGTGCCTGACGGATGGGGTGCACAGAAAGAAGGTCACATCTGCCTGCAACAACATTCAGACATAAGCAAAAATCCCCAAATCTGCTTGCACTGTCATGTTCCAAGTTCACAAAACATTTGGATTATAAATCAAAGGCCAGTATACAGGCTGCGGGAAGCAGGAATATTCAGACAATGAAGCACGTGAACCCGGGCTTCTAACTTAGGGACTCCATTTGAGATAGACTAATGAAAAAAAGTCTAATGCAGAGCTCAGTTTCTAACTCTCACAGTATACATATCAGGAAATTAACTCAGAAACAGTATGTAATTCCTCTTACTCCAACAGGTTAATAGGCAATTAGGAAAAAGTTCTTCACTGAGAGGATGCTCAAACACTGGAACAAGCTCCCCAGGGAAGCAGCCATGGTCAGAAGCCTGTCGGTGTTCAAGAAGCCTTTGGACAACACTCTTAGGTATATGGTTTAACTTTTAGGTTGTCTGGTGTGGAATCAGGAGGTGGACTCGATGATCCTCATAGGTCCCTTCCAACTCAAGATATCCTATGGTTCTGCGTTTCAATAGACAGTGTTAAAACAAGCTTTGGTGAACCAGAGTGAAAGTGTTTTTCAAATACAATAATCCTCTCCACAACTAACTATATTCTGAGTTAAGAGCGTACAGCAGGATCCAAACAGCAGTCATTTTTAAACCCGGGGGGGGGTGGTGGTGGTGGAGAAAAACAAACTTGTAGAGAGTATATAGAGTAACAATGAAGAAGAGAAACCTGGCAAAGTAGTTGTGAATTGAATAGAAAATAAAGTTATTAAAGAAGGGGGGAGTGAGAACAATTTTTAAGAGAAGCTTCTTTCTTAAAAAAAAAATAAAAATGTTATTACACATAAGGATTCAAAGTGTACAAACATCAGCTCTTTATGAGATCAAATATCAGCAGCAGACTAAGTGCAGTGTGCTTAAGGCAAAGCACAGAAAAGACAACCTGTCTAAGGTTCACCTGTCTAAGGGACACGTCTATTTACAGAATGGAAGCAGCTTGTAACCCTCAAAGCTGAACCACTGCAGTTTTAAGACCAGTTCTGACCAAAGGACACAGCATGCAATAAAGAGGAAAGCAAGAGAATATGTGGGAAGGTGTAGAACAGATCTGCCTCAGAACTAGTTGCTGCTGGTTTAAGGTAGAGAAAGGGTTTATTCCTGACAGGATGAAAAGAGATTGAGTGAGGAGCTGGTACTATTTGGAACCTGACTTCTGAAAGATAACCCTTGAGAATTCTTTCCTAACCAAGGAAATGAAGGATACAAATGTGAGATAAGGGAAGCTAAGCCCAGTGACTCTCTTACTGGAAAAAAACAGTAGCTAGATACAAACTACACCAAAGAACCACTCAGTAACTCTCTACTTGTAAATATCCAGTCTCTGAAACAGATCTGAAAGACAGCTCATGTTGCTGAATCTAGTGGTAAAAATACAGCTAAACCAGTGGTCTTGTTCCAACAATAGCTGGCCTGTGTCCCCTAGGATGTTTTTATGAATAAACTGTGCCTTGCCCCAATTACTAATCACATAGTTTCCTCTTGTATACTTGAACCCCATGAAATTACCCAGGACAAGTCAGTGAATAAAATAAGGGTCCTGTACTGCTCAGGCTTAAATACTAAATCCAATACTTTTACTGCTTTACTGTCTGAAAAACAATTACACAAGAAAAAAAATAAAGAAAAAGAAACTCACAGAATGGGGTTCTATAAAAGGAGTGAAGCTGCCTTTCTGAACGCAGTCATTTATTTGAAGAATTAAGTGCCTTTTCCATTCTTAAAATATATAATCACCTGAGTCAAATCAAAACTCAAGTGCCCTTAAAGGTTGAGGTGCTTTACAAATCTGGGGGATCATGATTTTGAGGGACAAGGTTTCAGAAATGCTTCTCAACCTGCCAGTGATCATGAAGCAAGATGTGAAAGCTCAAGCTTGTAAAAAAGTCAAAACATATAATGTCCATGAGCCCCAACTACATCTTCTCAGTTCTGAATGAGTCTCAAGGAGATAAAGAGGTTTACTTCTAACAAACCTGTATGAATTTTAAAACAAATCAAACTAAACCAAAAACCTCTAATGAGACTAAAACAAAAGCCAAAACTGAATCAAGTCAAATTAAATGATGTATTTTTAAAATTTGTAAGGGGAGGATATTAGATCCCTCACTAGATCATCCTACTACAGTGGGTTTAATATAAAGCATAAACAGTAATAGTCTCTGACTTCTTGTTTAAGGGGTTGTACAAAGCATAGATATTTACTTAGTTTAAGCTCCATTTCAAATTTCCTCTGCTGTTTTTCACTTCTTTCTTCACCTGTACTTTTCTTCAAAACATAGTTACAATATCTTCTCCTTTGAGATTCTTCCTCCCCCCAGATCCCCCCCTGCAAAAAAAAAGTAGATTTCTTTAACACTTAGGCAGCAGTTGCTTTCCCTTCAGCTTGTGTCTTGCGTCCTATTTAATACTGCCTCTAATTAGCAGATTTTGGAAATCCATCCATTTTGTAATAACCATACAATCAAAAATTGATCAGTACATTAAATAGCTATATAAAAGCCAAGCATCTCAGTATTACTTGGATTAAAGAAAGGATTATATTGACCATTATAATTTTAGTATGTGAAGAAAAAATTAAATAACCTTCATGCATCCTGTGAGCACTCTATATCTGACAGCAAAGTCTTTGAAGCTGACATTCCTCTGACATTACTCTGACTCCAGTGGAATAAAAATACTACTTAGCACTTACCTAGCACTTTTTATCTTCAAAGCACTTTACAAACATTATAATTAATACTGACAACAACCTGGTAAGGCTTGTAAGAGTCATCCTCCCCAGGTGATACATGGGAGAAACAGAGAGAAGTTGCTTACCTAAAAATAGAGGTGAGGAATAAAGTTTGAGAGTTTCCAATTCCTTGTTCTGTGCTTTGATCACATTTATAGACAGCATTTTGAACATTATTTATTGCTGCTATTGCCCATTATAATGTATTTTAGTCTCAAATCATGAAAAGTAAAAGAAACAAAGGAAAATTCACATGCTGAATATAATACGAACCTCATCTTAGTACTGCAGATATACTGTGAAATGTACTGTGCTTTCATTACTTACAGTACATACATATAAATACAAACAAGAACAAGAAACCCAAGCACACTGTGAACTAGTCAAATTTCACTGTAAGAAAAATTACAATTTCCATTTGTGTTATAGGCAAGATTTTCTACACTGCTATCATTTCCCCGATTGTGTGAATGGGCCTTTTTGTTTCCTTGTTTTGACTCAAGTAATCTTTTCAAAAATCCAACAGCATAAAAGGCATAGGGAGTGCAGCTGAAAATCCTTTTTGCACTGGTTTTGTCCCTGAATGACACAGAGGTGGCATGCCTAGCTCAATCGCTACTCTTGCAGACAAACAGTTGGGAATCCTCTACGTTAGGAATTCATTTTAGGTATCAACAGTAGCAGCCGTCTTCGCCCCCCCGGCCCTGCATTTGAGTCCCAAGGCCAGGGAAGGAAATGTGGTTTCCGTCTTCATTGGGTGTTGTAACTGAACTGTAACTGTTCGTGAGCACACCCACATCAGAGCAGGAAAGAACAGATTGCAGTAAGACAGCCTACCAACCAAAAATCAAATTATCATAAAGATGACCCATAACTGGGAAAACATAAGACTAATCCTCTGCCTGACCTGCACGAATAGAGATTTCTCACCATTATTTTCCTCCCTTTTATGTCCATATCACTCTATAGCTATCAACAAAAAACTTCAGAAATGCAGTGGAAATGCATGATCAGTAGTTGCCACTAAGAATAAGTGTGAGTGTAAATGAGAGTACGGTCTTCTTTCAGATGTTTGTAGGAATTATATTACTGTAGAAAACTTGTTGATTGTGGTTTACGACCATTAAGTCAGAATCACAGAATCATAGGATGGTTTGGGTTGGAATTGACCTTTAAAGATCATCTACTCCAAAGCCCCTGCCATGGGCAGGGACGTAATTCACTAGATCAGGTTGCTCAAAGCCCCATCCAACCTGACTTTGAATACTTGCAGTGATGGGGCATCCACAACTTCTCTGGGCAATCTGTTCCAGTGTCTCACCACACTCACTGTAAAAAATGTCTTCTTCATGTCCAATCTTAATTTACCCTTTTTCAGTTAAAAAACATTGCCCCTTTTCCTGTCAATACAGGCATCGGTAAAAAGTCACTCTCTGTCTTTCTTATAAGCCCACTTTAAGTATTGAAATGTCTCCCCAAAGCCTTCTCTTCTCCAGGCTGTACAACCCCAACTCTCTCAGCCTTTCTTCATAGGAGAGGGGTTCCAGCCCTCTGACCACTTTTGTGGCCCTCCTCTGAACCCGCTCAAACAGGTCCATGTCCTTCTTGCACTGTGTACCTGTAAAGGCCCTTATTATTCTTTGCATCCATCTCCAAATTCAACTCCAACTGTGCCTTAGCTTTCCTAATCCCACGCCAACACATCCAGGCAGTGTCCCTGTATTTTCCCAGGATACATGTCCCTGGTTCCACTGCCTGCGCAGAAAGGACAACCACAGCCAGAAGAAAAAAATAAACTTCAAAATTCACAAATGTACTTCCCATGGATTCAATCCATTATACATTTCAGGTCCTGAAGTGAAAGCAAGCTATGGGTTTTAACTATTCTTGCTAACAGTATTGGAATTACACGCATCTATAAATGGCAAAATTTATATGAATAAGTTAATTTCTCAAATAATCTCAGTTTATATCCCAAGCTGATATGATTTCAGACACAATATAAGTAACAGCTTCTTCCCTAGTTCCTTATACAAAATGCAGTGAAACAGGAATGCAATCTTCAAAAGCTGATGTGTAGAGAACTACCCAAAGTAACGTAAAGCATCCATGACAGGGCTTTTAAGCCTTCTGCCTTTCAGGAACAATTACATACTTTATGCTGGTTGCCCTTCACTTGGGAGTCACAGCTCTGAATAATAAACCAGAGTTCGGCACCTTTTAAAAAACATAAAAGGATTAGTCTTTCCTATCAAAGGACAGCCAAAGGAGGAGGTGATGCTGGCATGGTTTCATCTAACAGTACATGCATAGTCACGCTGAGGGCAATTCATTTCTCTCGTTTGCCAGAGGAGATTTGAAACACTGTTTTACCTGCCCTACAGTAATACCTTAGCCAACCAGCCTAACACCTGCTATAGGAGATGGTATATGACCTTGTTGGTACTGGTTTATTGTGTAAGATAATTAAGTATAATTTGGGCCGTGCAAAAGAATGGTGATAATGACTTTTGGTGGCTAGATCACTTGCCTGGGATGGGGAGCCCTACATTTTGAACTATAATATGTCAAGTTCTTCATTAAAAATTGCAAAATATTGGTTATATTCATTCTGTAGCCAACACGTTCATCTTGTTACATGCTACAGCCAAACTAAGGTATAAATGGGGTGGTGGGACACTACCAGCCTCTTCTCAAATCTAAATAACGGACTACTCCAATGCAGGTACATATTTGGATGTAGTATTAGATAACTATGTTTGATTAATGAGAGAAGGTAATGCAAAGGGTATCAGAAAATCTGATCAAGAAAAAAACCTCTAATCCTGGATTTTCTGGCCTCTTATTAACACATAGGATTATTAGGTGTTCAATGTTAGTATATGTGAGGCTATTAAAGTTGTAATATACCTTTTTGGTTGCTTTTTATGTTTGTTTTTGGTTGGTTGGTTGGTTTTGTTTTTTTTTTTTAAATTCCAAGGTTTTGCAAACCCACTACCTGGAACTGAAAAAACACCACGCAAACAAAACCTGAAGTCTTGGACAAGCCTAGATGATGATTCATTTCCTTTTCCTAAAGTACTCTGAAGTAACTGAAGTAAAAATACAATGCATTTCCCTAAATTAGATTCCTCTCAACACAGTCACATCCACTCCTCTGAAAAGCAATTATAAGAGTAGGACAACGTTAAGGCAGTTGTTTGTCTCCCACAGCTAAGGATTGCTTTAGGATTGCCTAACTGATAACTAAAGACAGTGATACTAGATATTTACCCATTCTGTATTTTTTTTGTATCCAAACCTGTTTTTAACCTTGTTCAGTGTTATAAGTAAAAATTGGAGTGCTTTTACTTCTCTGGAGGTAATGAATCAGAAAAGGTAGTGGTAAATGCCTGAAATCCAAGGAAAATCTGGGGACTGTGGAAGCAGATTTTGTTATTGCAGCACCAGTGCCATGCATATAATATTACATAACTGTATAATACTATAATATTGCCATTTCTAATATAATGCACAGTATTATGATAAAGTAATAACATATATAATCAGTGTATTATATAACATTATACAACAATACTCATCAAGCGTTAGGCATACTAGGACTTTGTAGAGGCTGAGATAAATTATTTCTGGAAGTTGTGGTATGTTTGTTTTTTTTTTTTACTATAGCCAAAATATTCCTTCAAGTTACTGCATATTTGGTTAGTTTTTTGGATCAAGCACATATAAGGTGATCCCCTTTGCTTTATAAGTTTTAAATAAATGCTAGATTTTTCAGATAGTGTGTGGAATCTGCACAAAAACCCCAAAGAAACTACATTTATAGAACGTATTACTTGCTTCTGCCTCTGTATATCCTTACGATCTCATAGAAAAACCCCATACTTAGATAAAAGCCCACAAACACAGACATGTATGCACTCACACCGTAATTGCAGGCACACAGACAAGTGAAATAGAGGTAGACAAATGCAAGAGAAGCAGAATCATTTCCATGGAAAGGTGCAGACCCATTGTACAGTGGAAAACTAGTAGTGGAGATCTATGGTTTAAGCAGTTGCATTTCACTGCTCTCATTTCAACTATTTGCATGCAAAAGTAATACAACATTAGCATAACTACGCTGCAATATGGCATAATTGCTGGAGCAATATAAAACTCATACATTCCGAAAACACTTGTATACATAATTTCTGCAATAATGTCAAAGGAAAAAGAGAGCAAAACCAACAAGAAGAGATCTAAAAGATTTTCTGAAGGGGAGGGTTAAAAATTTGAGTTCAGCGGAGTTTTGATCTCAAGGTACCTCTTTTTTTTTCCATCAACCTACTACATGCACAGAAGAAACCATTAAAGAGCTGAATGCCATAAGAAAAATTCAAAGTAGGTGTGTATATCATATTAACTACTGTTCTTTGTCTACCTCAAAAACTATTTCACTAAATGTAGATGTTTTCTTGTGATTAAAAAAAAAGAAAAAGCAGTAACTTCTTCAAACTACCTAACTCTTTCTCCAGCATCAGGGTATACTAGCAAATATAAAGCATTTGTGTCTATATAGTATTCCTTGTAGAACAGAGAGATGGGAGGAAAAAAAAGAGCCATGCTGCCATAATTTTTCAAAAGTCCTTAGCTCTATGTCTTCAAGGGTAAGTCCGATACAATTTAGAACTCTTCAGGTTACTTTCTTAAATATTGAAGGCAAACTAGTTGCTGGCCTGTGTCAAGCAAAGTAAAAATCCATTTTTGCTTTCCTGGTCTTCTTCAACATCAGCGAGCTAGAAAGATTCAGTTACATTTTTCTACAACTGATATTTGCAAAGCAAAATTAAAGTTTATTGTCTCCTTTTTCTGCGTTCGGACATCGCTCATATCTCAACAATCTAGTGTTTTATCAACCATTTCTACCAGTCTGCTTCTAGAAAGTTTGTGAAAACAAAATATTCATGAAGGTTTTAAAGAAATAAATGTGATAAAGCACCCAGTATAGTAGTGCAGGCTCCGTTTCTGACCTAGATGTAGAGTAAATGTTGCAAGATCTCTCTTAGATTCTTGTGGCTGCGTTTGTATTTCTTATAATTCTGCCAGTCTCCCAAATCCCCTTGATCTTGCAGGATATGGATTCTATTTCACATTTGATGATACCACCTTGTGAAATAGCATGATACTTGCAAGGATGAAGGAACTGTGCAGCATAGTTGGAGTTGTTAACACCCCTTTACACCAAGCCTGTGTCACACAGGTAAGCTGACTGCTCAGCTGAAGCATCAAGATACAACAGCTCTAGTCTGGTCCATCACTTTTTCCAGCTAGATGATATGTATGTCAAAGAAGTCTGCCTTCCTGCACCAAAATAACAGTCATACCAATAATAACATTAAGGGAAAAAAAAAGACCCAATAAAAAGGCTATAAGAAATAACTACTTGTTTTGTTAAAAGCAGGAAATCTAAACCTTCTTCAAACTGATGAAAGTCTGCAGTTACTAAAGCCTGAACTTCCAGAATACAATACAATGAATCAACAAGACAGTGCTCATACAGAATTATCCAATCCAGCATGAGTATGTGTAATTCCAGAGGATACATAGTTAAGGTGATGTAAATCAGACTGACATTAAAATTAAGTGAGACACGGGTATCGCACTTGTTTAAATGGTATATTCCATATGGAAGTGAATGTGCCCTGCCTGTGCTTTGAGCTGGCAAGCAGCAATGGAACTACGCTAGTACGGTGCCGATAGAGCCAACTAGCTTAGCTGAAACTCTCTGCAGCTAAATCATGATTTTTCTTCTGGCATATGGGAAGGGCTAATACTTCAAGGGGTGACACCCGTGCTGCCATGGTTTTTACTACGGTGAATCGGTTTTATTTATACCACTGGTTCCAGGGACAGTCAACTCAGTATTAGATAAGAAATCATGGCATCGTTTTACTGCACAGAAGCCTTTTCTGATTAGAAAGCACATGAGGTACGCTTGAAATGTGTTGGCCTTCATTCCTCCAGCACTACTGCAGTTGCAGCGCTACCTTCTGTGGACAGAGCCTCATTTCTCTCGCTGCAGGAAAAAAGCAATAAACCTGCTGTAGAAAAACAGGGAAAACGCAGCCAGCTGTGCCTTGAAAAACACAGAAGGATTCAGGGCCTTAGGTATTTATCAGTTCTTCACCCATTTCTTATGTGGATATACTGGGTCATATTTTAGCTGATACAAACACGTGAAACTCCCTCCAAATGCAGTTTATGTTTCACAGCAGTAGCTGAGAAGCTGCCTCTGTACCTCGCTCACAGTCTTCGCTTCAGAAACTACAGGTCCAGAGCAGCAGCTCAGGGCTCGGCCTGCAGCAGCGGGGCACCCCACTTGTCCCAGCACAAAGCCTTCCCTAGCTCCCATTCCCTCCTGTGTGTCGTCCCCATGTTATTTTCCATCCGGAGACGACAACAGCCCTTCTGCTCAGGGGCACACGCTGTCCTGCGTGGGCACACACGAGGCAGGACCGCCCAGGCACCGCAACCTTCGGGTTTTATTCCTTTCTCTGGCTCGGCTCTCCCCATGTCCCAAGAACTGCCTGGACGTTTCCACCATGTCGGGCTGTCCCCCCCGGCTCCGTCGCTGCCTGTACCGAGGGGCGCTGCTCCTCGTAGGCCAAGGCAGTTCGCAACAAGCCCAGGGTCACCTGGCTCTGAGACCGGCCACCGGCACGGATCTCACCAGGCGGCCGCAGTGCACCTCCGTCCCCTCAGGCTACCTCCAGCACCCGCTGCGTCCCTCGTCCCTCTCCCTAACCACAACGGTACAATGTACCCACGTGGCGGTTGCTAGGAGAAGCCAGACTGCCTAGCAACCAGTAGCAGCAGAGCCTGGGCAGAGAACAGCCAATCACAGCTGCTTTCAGCAGAGCATGCAGAGGGCGGTGGCAGCCATTTTGCAACGGTGGTGTCTGGGCCGGTATCTGGGTAGGCGCTGCTAGCATCCCCTCGCTCCCTGGCCAAGGCCTGGCCGAGCAGCAGGGTACTTCGGAAGAGGCCACAAGGCAGAAACTGTTGGGCACTCCAAGAGAAAAGCTGAGTGAATACAAGCAGTTAACTGTGTGGACATTCCCCACAGAGCCAGTCTGTCCGTCACCTCCCCTCCCCAAGGGAGAAGGCAGCCCCCAGCCCCGGGCAGCTGGTGCAGGCCTTGCCTACACTTACGAGCACCGTGCCGGCTACCCAATACAAAGCCATCATTTTTGAGGTGACTGCAGCCGCTCAGGAGCAAAACCTTTGGTTATGATAGCCTGCTCTGTGAAAACTGCAGCTCAGGCCTCAGTATAGGTTAAAAAGATACTCCAATGCCAGATGTTAACATGCATTATGCTACAGTATAAGTCTATGGTTTATCCATGTCTCAATACTAAATGAACTCTGCTAGCCTCATTTTAAAAACAGACAAACAAACAAAAAAACCCCTAAGAGCCCAAATCCCCCTCACAAAGCAAAACCAAGTAAAACTGAAGCAAACTAAACCCAAAACACAACCTGTGCCAAAACAGAACTAGAAAATGTTCAGAGAAAGGCAACAAAGATAATTATGTGAAAAGGCTCTGTTTGAGAGACAGACAGTATGGGATGGGTTAGGAATCACTGACTTGAAAAGATACTAAGTTGGGAGGTCTACAAAACCATAAGTATAAGGGAAAGGTCTCATGGAGACGTAGCTCAGTTGTTGATAAGTTATTCCAACATGAGAATGATGTGCCAGCAAATGAAGCTGTTTGGAGCCAGTGTCAAAATAAGCCTATTCAAAAATCCCTGATAGTGGATTTTTGAACTCCTAAACAAATAATTTTGATGATGCTACAAGTTCAAAGGGAAATCAGACAAGTATTTGAAAGAGAAGCCCTTTGAAAATTAACGAAAACCCCAACAAGCTCAAGACACACTCAGATCTGAAAAGAAGTTGGGAAATTGGGAGTGTGTGTGAGGGAAATGTTACTGTATTTTCCTTTTTATTTGTTCATTGGCATCTGTGGCAACTCTTGGTGAGAAGATTATGGGCTAGAAAGACTGATCTGAGCAAGGATGTTTCTGGATTTTCATTCGAGCTGGTTAACACACATCAGCACAGTTCAGAGTAGACTGGGTCATTCTGGGACAGCACGGTTGTTGTATAGGAGCAGAAGACACAACCTCGTCACCAGATATGCCACACGTAGTTTGCACCCTTTGTTACCTTACAACATCTGCCTCTGAGAATATCTTTCTCTACTCTGCAATATGGTTGGAGCCAAAATGCTTGGCTGAAACCCATCTAGTGATATGGTAAACACTGCTTAAATGACTGCATCTGTTGCCTGCTTCTGCAAAACACTCATTTAGCAGCCTCCCTTTCAAAGACAGTGAAATACTGCAGGCAAGTCTGCATACATGTCCTTCCCAGAAATGAACCTAGTCTGTGTACAAGGATGATGGTAGGGAGTTTGTCTCGCACAGTGCATATACTGCATACAAATCTGCATCCCAGACATCTTCAGAGCATCAGAATTCTGTTGCTGTTATGACTTTTACAATGCAAATACATTAAAATACCTAAGAGGTTAAAGTTAAGGTAGTATCTCAATGTCACTGTTTTTGAACTACTATGTCGAACTCCCTGTCTCAGAACCATGTAGATTCAACATCACTGAGCTATAGCACTGGTAAGACAGACAGACACACTTCTGTCCACTCATCACTTACTTGTCTTCTTTGTGCGTGACTAGAGGGAGAAAAAAAATTTTTGTCTTGAGAAATCGCCTTAGCTCCAGAAGAAGCTGAATGTTAATCCTTTCTCCCTTGACTCAGCTGAATTCAGATAGCTGAGGGATAATTGATGGGGTGAAGCTCAAATATACCTAACTGAGGAGAGCTCCCAAACCTGCTTTAGAATGGCTTCAGGTCCTTATAAGGGAGTAGGCATCCAAGTACTGGGCACACCTACTAACACCCAGAAGATAAAAGCAACCTATTATCTCCCCATCTTGACTTGGAAGTTTGAATTTGTGGTTAGCGAGAGACTAGTGATGAAAGATTAGGCACAGCTTTTTGTAGGAGTAGCTAATAGTGTTTGGGTTTTTTCCTAGCGATAAACTAAACTGATATTGTCCAACCAAACCATATAGATTGCTGCACATTATAGTAAAATAAACTTACTGCAAAGTCTAACTGCTGACTGCCATAAATACTGCAATAAGTTTACACCTGTACAAGGTACAGCCTCTATAACACATAGAAACTTTTCTGAGAACTTACTTATAAACTACACCTCTATATTACCTTTACACTAGCATGAGGACAGGCCAGTGATCCTGTCCATAAGAAATTCCTCAGGGTGCCCTTGGGAACAACCTCCAGGAACAATTTAGATCTGGCCTTCATGTTTCAAGGTACTCTAGGTAAATATCCTTAACTACTGCTTTAGATGTAGCAGTATCAGCTTTGAACGAATCACTGGTACACATAGTAGCACAATGGTCCCATGAAAATCTTGTCAAGTTATTTGTATGTAGGGAATGAATTGATGTATGAAGAACAGCACATGGTCACAAGCAATGTGCCTTTAAAAAAATATAAAAAAACAAATGCCGTAAAACATTTTTCTGTAGTATGATTTTAAACATCTTTGTATACTTGCAAATGTAAGACAGACATGGAAGATAGTATCAAATTCATCAAGTTAATTGTAGCAATAAAAATCCTATATAAAGACCAGAAAAAACGGGATTTTGTGACGTTTCGGGTCTCGTCATCTCAAAAAGCACAAAAGGAAGATATAATGATCCTAAAATAACATTTGCCGTATTTGAAACATCTGCTCCAGTCTGCACTTATAATTCTCCCGTGTTTTCATCATTTCCTTCCATTTTATCATTTATTACTCAAAACAATATAAAAACAGAGGTTTTCTAAGTTTTCAAGGCAATGGGAAGGAGGAACAGACATACACGTATCTGTGCACCCACCCACAGAAATTAAAACATGTTACAGATAGCAATGTTTACCACTTAGACTGTTTCTTTATAGTGTCTCTACTCTCAACTCAAAACCATTTCAGACCTTCTACTCCCTCTAAAGACATTTCTTGGGATCCTGCTGAGAACTCACATAAAAGTTAGACTTAAATAACACCAACAGGAACAACAAATGAAATGAAAAGCACACCTTCAGATGCTTGTACATTGCCATCGTGTTTTGACACCGTGTCTCTGACAAAATGTATTAAATTACCATGATAACATATTAGACTTTGGTTATGATGAGGGGAAGGAAGATGGTTGTGTTTTAAAGGTATTTGGAAGACATTTCCAGGCTCATTTTGGGATTATTTCTTTATAGGAAATTAGTAGATATCATGCACTAGTTTTGTCTGTAAGGTAAACGATTGGATTCTGCAACTGTGAAGATACGGGGTCTGCTTTATAAACAAACACTGTATAATCCAAAGCAGAAAATGTGACAAAAGAAAAAAGGCATCCCAACAATTAGAGACAGCAAAATAGCTAACTCAAAAAATCCTTTGATTTCAACTGAACTATGCTACTCTGTACAACTGTTGCTAGAGCTGTGGATCTAATTATACTCTAATATACAATGGTGAATCAGGAATTTAAGACAGCTACATTATTCCAGGCATGGTAAGAGAGAGGCACAGTAGTCATAGTGCTGTGTACACTGTGATATACCTTCATATAACAGATTGGTGATATCTTTTAGGGCACCGCCTTTCCCTCCCCCCATATTGCTACACTTATTGAAGGGTGATAATTTTCTAATTTAAGAAGGTTGATCATATAAATTGTCTACCCCTGACAGATATTGTTATCATCTAAGAACCCGATTTCAAAGAAAGAAGCAGACTAAGATCACTGGCAGTGCAACAGGCTTACCAGGTAACTAATACAGAATTAGACTAAATACCAAGTGATAGCTTGTATCACTTGGTATTGTATCACAGCAATTGTATCACAGCAAAGTGACAGCAACAAATTAATATGATCAGGACTAGAAACTTTTTTTTTTTAAGACTGAAATATTGGAAATTAATATAATTGGATAATTTCTTTTAAAAGAGAAGTGTTACTTAAATCTCCAAATTAGTGTTACAGTATTTTTACCCATTTCTTATTGCATTAATGACAATGAAAAAATTTTAATTTTTTTTTTTGTATGTGTGTGTTTTCATTACTGACACTTTAAACAACAAGGGTACCTGAGATCACAGTCTAGGTACTGAGATCCGTATTCTAGTAAACCCAGCCGTGCCACCAGCTACATCATGTGCCTTTAGGGGTTTAGTTTTATGGGGGTTTTTTAATGGAGAGAGATACGTCAGTCACTCACTTCGAACAAGTGAGCAGCATTAATTATTTTTCTGACAAATTTTGCAACAGCATTGTAAAACATTTATGGCAAAAATTTTGTTTCTTTATTCTAACAGAAAGGCAAACCCCAATGTGACTTGTTTGGCCAATCAAGACTAAGCAACAGTCAAAACAGAAGCAGATGAAAGGTAGCATTGACTATTAATCATGAAAGATAAATGCTTTCTTGGACAATGAACTACTCTCAAAAAACAAACAGAAGTCAATTTACTTTGAGATATTCCTAAGAGACAAAATAGAGGAATTTGTATGATAAATTATTCATCATAGCTTATTCACACAATTTTAATTATGATACTCTTCCTATAACAGTCTAAACACAGAAAAGCTCAGGGGACTCAAAGGCTCAAGACCATTGATTGTAAGATACAGAGTTTTCACCTTTATATTGACGGTATGTATGGGGACTGGATTCAATGAGTAAAAGCTGGTATCACCTAGTAATCTTTATGGTTCATGGAAAAAGAGCAGGTGATGAAGAAAAGGAATTAGCAAGCCAGGGATATCTCCCAAGAGCTGCTGAGGGATTTCAGAGGCAATTAAAAGTATTCAGCCTTTTACAGGGTATTGCCCCAAGGACTCTAACAGAAGTGATGACAAATGGCTGTTTCAGTCAGCAGGACTGAGAAGATGAGGAGATGCACGGACTTCTGAATACTGCAGTGGTCCCTGCTGATTAGAGAGTGAAACACGGATGCAGTGACTTCTCTGCCACTGTCATGCTGTCCTCATTGTGAGGTGAAAAAGATGATAGTTTCCAGGAGCTGAAGGGGCTGTGCTCTTCACAGGGAATGAATAAGAGTCCATGCCTTCTTAAGAGCAGAATAACCTCAGCACCAGTCAAAAGCTTTATAGTCTCACATCAGTCACAACACACTTTGTGAATTCTGGCTCAAAGCAGTAGCCTTGACTGAATTAAAAATAATAATAAAAACATCGCAGTAAACATGAAAACTGCTGAAACCATCATAACCAGATCACACTATCCCTCTTATACTTTCTGTAATGAGATTTTCTTCCTTGCTTTAAGAAGTGATCCAAGACTTGTGCATGAGAGCAACTGACAGGAAGCGTGAGAAAAGAGAAGTTAAGCCCCAAAAGAGCACTGTCAAGACACTTTTTCTTCTTTTAAGCATCAGAATGAAGATTAAAAAAAATGAAGATTGTGAGAGCATATTCTGAGAACAACAAAAAAAAAACCCTACCAAACCTCCCTATTTTCAAGTGCTTGCTCTCCTTGTAGAAATCTCTTTCATTTTTAGTTTGTTGACTCTTCTGGGAGTGAGACTATAGGATGAAAAAATAATAATTAAAAAAAAACAAACACAAAACCCCAAAACAAAACCTAGCCAAGTTACAAAAGCAGCAGTACTTTACGTGTGACTTTTGGGTGTGTGCATGATCCACCTCACATCATTATGTCTGACAAGAGTCTAGGAGAGTGAAATATGTATCTATAATCACAGAAAATATATCTATGACCGCAGATATAAATTTGCGGTCCACATTTATATTACCCTGACTCTACCTGCAGCATACAGCCACCTTCAGTGAAAATTCACTTTTCCACACTACAGCAGAGATTGAGGTAGCAACATAGCCTCATCACTGAAATCCTCAGACAAGTTTCTTTTTCTTGTTCTGTACTTCAAAGGAGCCCCTTTTTCCCAGAGCACTGTCGTAAAGTACTTATGTGCAGCACAGATTAGACAGATTCAAATGCGGTGCAAATGGGAATAGGATAAACAAGAAACTATTGCAGAGGCATCTGACTCTTACAAGTTCTGGAAGCTGCAGGATACAAGCCAAAGTCAAAGAGGGATGAAGATTGATTTACCCAACCAATTATCATTTTCTTCTTAAGTAAATTTTTCACAGATAATAGTTTTTCATTGATTAACTAGATGTTGGCAAGACAACGATGTTAACTCAGGGTCAGATAGGACATGACCCTCAGAAAGTCCTGAAGGAAACAGATAGTATGAAGTTTGCTCTGTCTAAAAGCTTTTCTGAGGAATCCTCTCCACCTCTACTCCATTTGCTCAAGGCCACTGGCACTGAGTGGCAGGAGAGGTCATATAGTGGCTGCATCTTCTTCTACCCCAAATGTTGTATTACCCAGTAAGGTATACATGTCAGAAAAGACATTAGACGGCTGTGTTGGGTGGTGCCTTGGTACCTCAGCCTTAGCAATGCTAGGGGCCTGCTGTTCCCAGCGCTGTGCCTTTCCACCCAAGCTGCGCTGGCAGTGACTCCCAGAGCCCCTACGGTGTTACTTTCCCTTACCGCAGCTGTTGTGGGTCTCATGCTTTCCATCAGCAAAGCCCCATAGCGCTGTTGTGGCAGGTATGGACCCTGCTAGTACATCTTTGTGTATGTGAATGTACTTCAACACCCTGTGTTACACAGCTGTCAGGCTGCCAAAAGTCTATGAAGTCCCTAATAACTTGCAGGCATTTTAAATGAAGCAGATTTTGTTTTCATCCAATTCCTCCCCCCTTGCCCTCCCCCCTTCCAAAAAACACCCCTCCACCTTATAATTTCCAAGCCACAATCTGTTGTTGAATTCCTCTTTACCCACTATTAAATGCATAGCTTCTGTGAAATGAGAAAGGAGAGCTTCAGAAAGAATTGTAGATAATGTCAATCCGTTGGGATGAGATAGCATGAACCACTACAAGCCTCTCCAGTGGTACATCCAGGGCTTCACTGGCAAAACATGTTTTTTGCTTCAGATCTCCTGGAAGTACTATATCAGATGCAAAAGTCTTTTTGACATAGGAATTTCATCTCGCTTCTCATCATACTAAATTGCTGCTTTTCCAATTCACCTCCGGACACTTGTACTACTGTTGCTCCAAGCACAACAGCTGTAATTGGGCGGCTAAGACTGCATACACAACCTGGAGCAGAGGCATGTTAACAACCTTCTCTGTCTTCTCTCTGCAGTAAAGAGTAAAATTTGATTTGCGTTTGGAGGTGACCTGCCTGAGTCACAGAATGCTGCAAACGCGCAGCCAATGCATTGTTCCTGCACGTGGTGCCTCTTTAGCAAAGGTACACTTCGATTCCTGGAATTCCAGCTGCATAAGCAGTGTCCTGTTGATGTAGGCTCTCAAGTGAGATGGTGGTGCTCCTGAAGGGGAAATAGCTACCTCCTGCACTCAAGGCAGCAGAACCACCAACCATTTTTGGAGCCCTTTGCCAAGTGCCTGCTTCCTCCTCTCAAGGGTGCATTATTCCCAGAGTACTGTACAATCAAGGTAGCTGTTGGGACAATTCTTTCCATTCTCCAGTACATCTTAGAGTAATCGTCTCCTGCTGTATAAACTTCTGCCCTAGTGCTGATGAACAGGCCAGTGCATGTAGGAGCTGAAGACAAAGAAGGCAGTTATAAAATAGACGGGGAAAATATCACAAGCTGGCACTCACAGCACTGGAAAGCGGCATGAAGACAAATATTCCAAGACAGGTTTACAAAGACTCAAGCTTTTTTTATGCAAAGCAAGTAGACAGTCCAGGCTAGTACCTAAATTATTTTATGTGGAAAATAAGGAACATCAAAAATCCACACTATATATTTGTGAGCAATGGTCAATTAAGATTAGTACTACCAATAAAGCGAGCTGTTTGTATAGGCTATTTGGTAGATTCTAGATTTGTCTGGTCACACTATTTCAACTATGTTGATTTCTTTGATATTTCTCTACTTTAATTAGCATAGCAGCAGCAGAATTAGAGCCTTTACCTTTTATTTCCAGTGGAAAAAAACAGGAGGCTCAGATGACTATTGAGTGGAAGACACAGTCAGTAAAACCCTTAGATTTTTGTCAATGGACTTCCCTAAGGCCCATATCCCTATGTGACGCTTTTCCAAGACTTACTCTGATTTTTGGTAGTATTTATTGCTTCCATTCACTTTTAATACATTTAATTAGCAAAAGATACCACCTTTTCAGAGAACGTGATCCACTGGTTCTGCTGTTCCCAATCAGTGGCGATCAGCCTCTGCTGCTGTATAACCTCAATTTAAGCCTGCTTCTACTCTTTCTCTTCAAACACCTTGTCTGATCTCTGCATGCTTGAACGCCCAATCCCCTGCTTCTCCATACATTTCTCCTCAATCCCAGCAATTCCTTTTTACTCCTGTTGTCCTATAAAGCAACACAGCAGTCTGCCTGAGTACCAAAAGAAGAGGTGTTCCTCTGCAAGCGAGAGCCTTGTGCCATCAGACATGCTGGTATTTGGGCAGCCGTAGCTGAACAGGGTACCACAAAGCACATGCAGGGGAAGATCTAATTCAAGTTCCATAGCAACTGCATATAATTTCACTCTACTTCATTACAGTTTTGCTGAAGCCAGAACTAAGTTTAATGGATACAGACTAGCCTATATATATATTATACCGTGAGGGGCTCAAAACTGAACACAGTACTTGAGGTGGGGCCTTACCAGTGCTGAGTACAAGGGAGCAATCGCTTCCCCAGTCCTGCTTACCACACCATTCCTGATACAGGCTAGGATGCCATTGGCCTTCTTGGCCACCTGTGCACACTGTCGACTCATATTCAGCCAGTTGTGGACCAACACCCCCAGGTCCTTTTCTGCCTGGCATCTTTCCAGCCACTCTTCCCCAAGCCGGTAACACTGCCTAGGGTTGTTGTGACCCAAGCGCAGGACTCAGCACTTGGTCTTGTGGAACCTCATGCCATTGCCTTCAGCCCATCGATCCAGCCTGTCCAGATCTCTCTGTAAAGCCATCCTACCCTCAAGCAGGTCGACGCTCCCGCATAACTTAGTGTCATCTGCAAACTTACTGAGGGTACAGTCAGGCCCCTCAACCAGATCATTAATAAGGATATTAGAGATCTGAAAGAAGGTTGCAGAGAGGTGGGGATCGACCTCGCTATTAACAAGCAATAGGACAAGAGGAAATGGACTCAAGTTATGCCAGAGGAGGTTTAGATTGGATATTAGGAAAAATTTCTTCACAGAAAGAGTTGTCAAGCATTGGAAGAGGCTGTCCAGGGAAGTGGTGGAGTCGCCATCCCTGGAGGTATTTAAAAGACAAGTAGACATGGTGCTTAGGGACATGGTTTAGTGGTGGTTTTGGCAGTGTTCGGTTGATGGTTGGACTTGATCTTAAAGGTCCCTTCCAGCCTAGACAATTCTATGATTCTATACTAGACTGAGGATAAGGTCACAGAATACTGCATATAAATCCACTTGGGGTAATACATCTAGAGACTCAACTGTACCTGAATACTTAACTGTTGCTGAGAAGGATAATCCCAATACTGAAGAATAATTTTTATACTTACGTACTTTGTAACAGTTCTCTCAGTCTGCCTTTGTGCTAAGTGTCCATAATAAATTGAAGAAAAACATAATCAGATGAGAGGCTTTGATCATTCAAAAGAACAGAATGATGACAAGCATGTGAATTTTCAACTTCGCCTGGAGTGCAACATGCCTTCAAGCCACCAATGGCAGCACTGCAGGTGTCAGGGCCCTGAGTACACCCCCACTCCTAGAGATGTGGCTGCCGGGGCTCAGGGCCACCTCAGAGCCAGTGCAGCCACAGGCTGTCACCTTCCTGCGGTGACCTGGGACAGCACCCTCCCAGTCAGTGGTGCAGTACAGGTCTCAGCTGGGGCTGATCCCCTGCCCACTGGAACAGCTTTTACGCTGAGCTTCTGCCATTTGGCCCTCACCCAAGCTATATCTCCAACCATATCACAGCGCTGCCTGGGTATGGCCATGGGAGCTGTTGATCTGGACCCCCACCCACAGGCTGACCTCTCAGCCTGGCCTCATCCCTGCTGCACCACTTTGGACTTGCTTAAGTGATGAATGGACTGTATCTGACCCTGGTTACCCTTGCTGGGCCTCATCCTGCTCCATCCCTGGCAGGGTAGTGGGGTGGACCCTGGCTGGAGAGGCCCCTGCCCTGCTCACCCAAGCATCCCCCATGGCTCCTGGCACCCTGACAGCACAGAATCATAGAATTGCTAAGGTTGGAAGGGACCTTTAAGATCATCAAGTCCAACCATCAACCTACCCTGACAAAACCACCTCTAAACCATGTCCCTAAGTACCACATCTACCCTTTTTTTTTTTAAACCCCTCCAGGGATGGCGAATCTACCACCTCCCTGGACAGCCTATTCCAATGTTTAATAACCCTTTCAGTGAAAAAAAGTTCCCTAATATCCAATCTAAACCTCCCCTGACATAACTTGAACCCATATCCTCTCGTCCTATCACTTTTCACCAGGGAGAAGAGGTCAGCCCCCACCTCTCTACAACCTCCTTTCAGGTAGTTGCAGAGGGTGATAAGGTTTCCCCTCAGCCTCCTCTTCTCCAGACTAAACAACCCCAGTTCCCTCAGCCGTTCCTCATAGGGCTTGTCCTCCAGGCCCCTCACCAGTTTTGTAGCCCTTCTCTGGACATGCTCCAACACCTCAATGTCCTTCTTGTAGTGAGGGACCCAAAACTGAACACAGTACTCGAGGTGGGGCCTCACCAGTGCTGAGTACGGGGGGATGATCACTTCCCTAGTCTTGCTCACCACGCTATTCCTGATACAGGCTAGGATGCTGTTAGCCTTCTTGGCCACCTGGGCACACTGCTGGCTCATATTCAGCTGGCTGTCCACCAACACCCCCAGATCCTTTTCCACCAGGCAGCTTTCGAGCCACTCTTCCCCAATCCTGTAGCGCTGCATGGGGTTGTTGTGACCCAAGGGCAGGACCCCGCGCTTGGCCTTGTTGAACCTCATACCATTGGCCTTGGCCCATAGGTCCAGCCTGTCCAGATCCCTCTGCAGAGCCATCCTGCCCTCAAGCAGATCAACAAGCACCTAGCTTAGTGTCATCTGCGAATTTACTGAGCGTGTATTCGATCCCCTCATCCAGAACATTGATAAAGATATTAAAGAGAACTGGCCCCAGCACCGAGTCCTGGGGGACACCACTTGTGACCGGCCACCAACTGGATTTAACTCTGTTTACCACCACTCCCTGGGCATGGCCATCCAGCCAGTTTACCCAGCGAAGAGTATACCTGGTCCAGGCCATGAGCAGCCAGTTTCTCCAGGAGAATGCTGTGGGAAACAGTGTCAAAAGCCTTGCAAAAATCCATGCTTGATTAAAACAGTGAAGTAAAGGGGCAGCATATTAAATGGTGAATTATGACTATTGTGTCATCTACTATGTAGATTTTGGATGGAAAATGAAAGTTCAAGGAGCTTCTTCCATAAGCAATACCGATTTCATAGCCAGTGACGCTTCCAACATATGCACTTGGTCATAGGAATGGACCACTCCACTGTGTGTGCAATTCAAAAGCAGGGATGGAGAAGGGAGACAAAAAAAAAAAAAGGCTAGGCTATGATATCAGTGCCATGCAAAAAAACCTAAGTTCTCTAATATCGTGGTTTACTATATTATTTTAATACTTTCTTCTTGGGAAGGACTTGTAGTACCAAGAAAAGTGAATCTGTGGCACATTAAGATCTTAAAATCACTGCAGTATTAGGTTGTTCTTATTTCTTTTAATTGTTTTTCTTTCCTTTTCTCCAGATCACTGACTTTACTAAGGTTACAAGTATTTTTGGTATAAATATGAAGCTAATCAGAAGACACTTGTTATAAACCTAATTTTAGTCTAATCTTGGCTGACGAAAACAAGGCTAGTGAAGTTATGATATATAAGTAATTAAATGAGCACTAATACCATGAATTGCCAAGTGTCTTTACTGAAGCATGTGGAACAGAGGAAGTACGTAATTAATTTTAGAAATACAATTTATATCTTACACCTCCTATTATTTTCTTATTGCCAAGATTATACTGTTTCTGTTTCCAATGCGATGTCAAATGTAGTGGTCTTCCATGAGCAAGTACTACATGACTTCATGCCTACACAGAAACAAATAATTGGTTTTCAGCCTTCCTGAGAAGAAACGAGTACTTCTGCAGAGTGGATTACATGAATGAAGTGATTATACAGACATTTACTAAACTTGTTTACAAGAACTCCAGTCCTAAGTGACAACTCAAGCTTGAGACCAAACCCATCACTGCTTTTTGAAAGCTTCTATTAAAGTCTGTGCAGTTCAGTGCAGCCACATTAAAGCCTTTAAAGTATTACTAAAGTCATTGAACTGACAGTAGACTAAGTCAAACTCATCTGCTCTGAGGTTTACCAATGAGATGTGAGTAATTCCTGAAGCAAAAACGTATCATTCACCATGAAAATAAACCCAACCATTGCTTTAAATTTCAAGGTATTTCATATTCATCACACAGTTTGTACAAAGACAAAGTTTCTTCTTCTATTTTCTCTCACTTTCTCCACATGGACAAGGCTAAAATAAGTAACATTTTAAATTTTTTTTTGTATTTAGAAAAACAGGGATTGGTGGTCATCCTTTTTGCTTTTTCTCTACAGTAATATTTACAAGGCAATAATATACTGTGGGGGTTTATATGTATGTGCACGCAGACAGAGTTTTCAACAGTGTACTGACAGTTATTTCATGGTGCAAGGCAAGGACATGCATGTTTCACAGTGACTGGGAAAGTTGGCCTATGAAGGAGGAATGAAATAGCATCCCATGTTGGCATTATTAAGCTGCAAAGTCATTTTGCCAATGGGTATTTATGGATCTGTGGCTGTGAAAGTGAAATGAAAAAAAAAAAAAAAATCTGTTTTCAGGCTTGGATTTTTTTCCAGAAGTAACCTTTTCTTACAGAAAACAAAAATTATTTGTGAAAAAGTAGTATTTGTGGAAAACTTATTTTTCTGTCAAAAACCAGTTCTCTAACTTGTGACAAGGCATCACATACACAAAAAGGCCTGTAAAGTTTAAAAAAACTCGTAATATAATACAGAATACCTCTCTCTACATAATAGTGCTGAATAAGGTAGATGCATGATCATTTCAGACAGCAGAAATATCTTAGGAGTAAAGACCAATGTTGTACAGTAGTCTCAGGTGACAATACCGACTGCTTGGCCAGTGCTTTGAAGTTAAAGCTTACAGAATCTGAACTTGAGGTCACTATTAGATCATAATTTTTGCATGAAATTAGGCCCTTACTTCACAATGAGAAAAAACACTGCTTCTAATGTGTTCTTTCATTCAGCTGCTAACTCTGTGTGGGTTTATTCTCATGGCCTCTCACTCTCTTTTCTTCATCCATGAAACACAGCTAATATTTCAGAAGCATTATTTCTTTAGTGTTTGTTATTTAAAGTAAGAGTTTTCTTTAAAAAAAAGTAATTTTCTTTCAGTTAAGCCCAGCAGTCATACATTTCCCTCCTAACTTTCTCACAATGCTTGGTCCAGTGAGTTCCCATTTAACCTTTAATTCCTAGTATCAGAAGTTACTTCACAGCTATGTAATCAGCCTTTCAGAGAGGCAGTAAATCCCATCTTCTATTAGTACTCCTGTACTAAAAAAAGGCTAGGGTATGCATAGCAGCTAGATAAATTTGCCTTTTATCACATCACTATTTAAAAGAAAGCATGGCTGGAGATATTCCCCATTTGTCTGGACATACTGGTTTTCCTTACCTCCGTTTTTTCAAAATGATAACGTACTTTGAAGTCATTGTGATGACAGTGGAGTTTCAAATGGGAAATTTGGTTCTCACTTCAGACATGAATGACAAGCAAGAGGCAGGAAGAGAGCTGCTTAGTGCGTTTTCTCCTCCTTGCAGGCTCTCACAAAGATCCCAGTCATAGAATCATAGAGTGGTTTGGGTTGGAAGGGGCCTTAAGGATCATCTAGTTCCAACCTCCCTGCCATGTACAGGGACATCTTCAGCTAGACTAGGTTGCTCAAAGCCCCATCCAACCTTACCTTGAACACCTTCAGGGATGGGGCAGCCACAACTTCTCTAGGCAACCTGTTTCAGGGTCTCACCACCCTCACTGTAAAAAAGTTTCTTCCTTATATCTAGTCTAAATCTACCTTCTCTTAGTTTAAAGCCATTACCCCTTGTCCTATCGCAACAGGCCCTGCTAAAAAGTTTGTCCCCATCTTTCTTATAAGCCCCCTTTAAGTCCTGAAAGGCTGCAATAAGGGCTCCCCAGAGCCTTCTCATCTCCAGGCTGAACAACCACAACTCTCTCAGCCTGTCTTCATAGGAGAGGTACTCCAGCCCTCTGATAATTTTTGTGGCTCTCTTCTAGACCTGCTCCAACAGGTCCATGTCTTTCCTGGGTTGAGGGCTCCAGAGCTGCATGCAGTGCTCCAGGTGGGGTCTCATCAGAGCAGAGTAGAGGAGAAGAATCACTTCCCTTGACCTGCTGGCCACACTTCTGATGCAGCCCAGGATACAGTTGGCCTTCTGGCCTGCAAGTGCACACTGCCATCTCACGTCCAGCTTTGCATCCACCAATACCCCCAAGTCCTTCTCAGGGCTGCTCTCAATCCCTTCATCCCACAGCCTGTATTGATACAGAGGCTTGCCCCAACCCAGGTGCAGGACTTTTACTTGACCTTGTTGAACCTCATGAGGTTCACATGGGCCCACTTCTCGAACTTGTCCAGGTCCCTCTGGACAGCAATGCCATCCCTCAGGCGTGTCAACCGCATCACTCAGCTTGGTGTTGTCTGCAGACTTGCTGAGGGTGCACTCGATCCCACTGTCTATGTCACTGAATGAAGATCTTAAACAGATCTTCACGATCCAAATACAGACCCCTGAGGTGCACTGCTTTTCACTGATCTCCATCCAAACATTTAGCTGTTGACCACTACCTTCTGAATGTGACCATCCAGCCAATTCTTATTATACCATGTCTCAGGTTCCCCTCCTCTCCCTCCTTAACCCAGCCTTCTCCTCATCCTCCCTTTCTCCAACTCATCCTGATGGTGTGGTTCACCAGTGTGTGCAACCACAATCCTAATTTCTACACCCTAATACTGACCTGCTTTGTATTGCTTTTTAGATCCTACTAAGAACAGAGAATTCTCACATCTGCCTAAAATAAATGCCGAACTTCTGAGTGAACAACTATTTCTAGATCTCATTGACAAGATAATCCAGTCAGGAAATCTCAGCAAACAGGTCCCAGATCCCATGAAGTTTAATTTCCTCGGAGACTGTGAGGAATTGGAGAAAGTCCCTTAAAGCTTCACCAAGAGCCACCCTAAACATTGCTGATCTTTGCAAACTGATTGACCCATTGATATCTCCCAACCTATTGCCCTGGGAAGGTACTAATCAGCTATCAAAAACCTGTTATGTTATCTTTCAAAATTCAGGTCAGTCGACAAATGCCATGTACGGGTTAAGCCACCTCTGTGGTCTATGCTTAGGGAATGTATTTACTTCAGTTTTCATAGGGCTTATGATCTTAATGATTCAAAACCTCTGAACTGTTTCTTAAGTTTTGAGATTACATTTAATTCCACATCAAAGTCACTGAAAACATGAATTATGTATCTATTATGTCAAATCATGGTTTAGGTTAAGTTCCTATGGAATGCAATGAGTGTGAAGTCTCATTTAGGAGGACCTTTGTACTTTGCAAGATTGCGGTGCAATTTTTGAAAGGCACAAATAGAAGTCAGATGTGGATCTCTTGTTGATTTACAATATGATTTTATAACTTAATTTCCATTTCCTTTTCTCAAGATAGAGATTGAACAATAACATTAAACTTCAGCAGTAAGACCAGTGGAAACTACAGGATAACTTTCATCTCTGCTTGGAGAAGGTTTTGCAGACCTAAAGTCCCTGAGTGAGGAGGGTGCTTGGAAAATCCTAATATGTGAGGTTCGCTACTGGTTATCTTGCTGCATCAAGACAGTAACATGAAAGTGGTTTTACTTTTGGGGATAGTAAATAGAAAATGAGAAAACTACTCATTTTGTATACAAAGAGAAAAAAGCTGCTTATGCATATTCCTGACACAGGAATGCAATTTGTTGCTATGCAGAAAGCAGCATTACAAATTCTACAGTAATGCTTTTGTCATGGGAAAAGCAATTTGGAAAACAGGAACCTATCATTACCCTAACCAGTATAGTTTTCTTTATAACAATGCATATTCTTAGCAATACAAATATTGATGTTTAAAATGAGAGAGATATTAAGAGGAAATTTACAAGTAACCATTTAAAGAGACGCAGTGGTTTTACAATTTATACTCAAACTCCAAACATAGAAAAGAAATGTTAAGAGCAATTTAACAAGATGTTTCTGATACACTATGTTAATGCAAGAAACACAATTTTAGCTAGATTCATAAACTTAATTATGTGCAAAATGGGGGGAGTTTGTTTGTTTCGTTTTAATCTGTACCTACCTGTATTACTTGAGATCACATTTAAAGCATGTACGCTCCCTTGAAATTCCTTGAGGCTCTTTAACATGATAGTTTCCCAAGTGTTTTATTGTACAGTGAAAAACTTTGTATGAATATGCGCTCTTTAGTTGAGTGCTGCAGTATTACAGATGTATTCAGACTTTTGGTAGGCTATATAGGATCTAATAAAACTCCAGATCCATAGCCTGTATCTCTAATCCAGCATTAGGTAACAGGAGATCTTTAATAATTCTAAGTGCTAAGGGTTTCAGTTTCACTTAAAAGCAACACTGTCTTTTATGTGAGATTTACAAGTATTTTTATATGAGGATTAGAAAACCAGATTCTGTTCTTCCTGTGATAGTCACGGGATGCTTTGAAAACTGTTGACTTGATAATGACTGGGACTGCGTAGGCAGCATGACAGACAATTATTATGAAATCAGTAATAGTTCACATGCGGCTCTGGATATTAGAGATGGATTTTCTCATGTTACAGTCCTGCTTCCATTGATCAGATACCCAGAAGGAAAAAATGAACACAGGGAAGGCTGAATTTAAGCAGCAGGCCACAGTTTTCTTAACTCAACAATGGGGAGAAGTGCTGGCCACGCACTTTTTGTCGTCTCAGATACCAGTCAATTTACTGAATCCAGAGAGGAACTATAGAGTTCTTGAAATGTAATCAGTGCTGTGGTGCGGGTTTTCTCTGGCTTATTCCACAAGGGTCGGATTAGTTCTGTGTGCTTTTGCAAAGTAGAGAGAGAACCTTAAAAAAGGAAAACAACAAACCCACCAAACCTCCAAGTCTCCTCCCCCCCCCAATAAAGAGTTCCCCAGCTCCATCTTAGATACCTCTGGAACTCCCCTATTTATCATTATTTACTTGAAGTGAATAGAGCACAGAAACCAACAATGTGAGTATTCCTTTACTGCAAAGTATTAACATTCCTCTAAGTATCAATTCGGCTCTAACAGGACAAAAATAGCTTTCTGATCCACAAAATAGGAAGTCCATGAGATTCATAGAACCTTGGAAATGTGGTTAGCTGTATCAATCTCTTGAGGGCATCAAAAGTATCAGTTCACCTGTACAGCACCTTGAAAAGTGTGGGAGAGTGAATCAGCCACCTGCCTTCATTCTGTTTTCCATCATCAGGAAAAAAAAAAAAAACATCTACTCCCCTCTATGGCACACCTCGATTTGTTTGATCAGCTGAGGCCTGATGTTGAGATGACCCTTCTTTCCTATTATTCCCAGAATCTACGTGTCTCTAGAAATATCCACTGCTACCTATTTCTCAGATGGGAAGGGTGATACCAACTAGTACGAGTTACGCCACCAGAGATTTCAAGGGAGCAAGAGTGACACTTTAGGAAGGGTTTACTCTCTTTGAGTATGTCATGAGGCCAGACGAACTATGGAAAACACAATGGAACAGTCACATCGTGGCACTGACTTTTTAACAATAGTTGCAGGTCTTCAAGTCAAGTGTAATATACTCGCTTGATCTTTTTTAGGTAGCTTTCTGCAGTATTTTACATACCTAGTTGTCTGAATGATTTATGATACACAAGTTCTATTTGTCAGTTTGGGATGACTATGGTTACATATGCTATGGAGTTTAATTTAATTAAAACACACCTATTGCACTCTGGGCAAATCTGTTAAAAGACTCTGCTGTGTTTAGCTCAAAGATTTTTGCCATGTTTTTCCTTTTACAGCAGCTTTTTATTCTAGAAATGATGTAATTCTGTTGTATATTTTTAATTGGACTATTACAATAATCCTCTCCTGTGCTGTCATTATAATGCTTATTGGTCATTGTAATTTCCTCTTGGGTGGTCTGCCAAATTCAGCTTTATAAAAATGACAGCAATGAATTCAGCTGCCAGATTATTTTTTTTTTTTAAACACACAAGCTGTATAGTATTTATACATTGCTACATTCATACATTTTTTTCATATGGGTTCAATGGCTGCCAAGCCTTATCAAACATTAAGGTAACCATAAGATTATTTTTCTCTGCATTCATACTTGTTAACAGAATTCTATTATTTATTGAAAAAGTGGTAATTAGATCCCTTTTTTTATGTACAGTCATAATAGTCACAGAGCTGGGATATGCTGAGCCCTTATGTAAGTCCTTCTGCAAGACAATAGTTTCATAGTAAAAAAAAGGATTTAGGGGTGACACCCACTCTGACAGCAGCAAGTACTTCTTCACATAGTTTCTTGCCCTTCACTTATATTCACATATCTGTATAGTGGGAGAAGAAGTCCCTCTTATGCGAACTAATATGGGAACTAATCTACATTTAAACTATTTTTTCTTTTAACCTGGACTTGTTCCCTCATCCAGATCACAATAAAACTCCACAAACAGCTCTGCCTTGGGAATGGAGGGGGCAGCACAGGGACTGGAAAGATCTGCTGGGAAGGGAGATTACCTGAATATCGACAAACACTTTGTATCATGGAAGTACTGACTTACTCATGGGCAGTAACAGGTAAAATTGTCTTCGTTCTTAAGCTGGTAAAATGCACAGCTAATTCCCCTTCTTCCTTCCAAGAAGGAGATGAAAGAAAGGGAAAACAGACCTTATGTTAAAAATGGCAGCTACTTCACTTAGGATACCATCTGAGAAGTTCAAACACTGACAGCAGCAGTGCAAAAACCTAAAGAAAATAACGTTGCAAGCATTCAAGCCCTGTGCTGCTTATTAAGCAATCTACTTCCCCACATACTCAGAACTTCAAACGTGTCTTTGCTCTTAACATTTACTTTCAAGATTTATAGGCATACTCACTGTGCCTGACATAAATGCTTTTGCTTACATTATGCTTGCAAAACCTCATAATGGGCATGCAAATTGATATTTATTCACTCAAAGCCAGTAACTACACATAAATACTGCTTCTGTAGTTATGCTGGTGTATCCACTGAAATCTTTCAAACTCTTTTCCAAGCAGTACTCATCAGGGAACATGTTCAGGGGCTTTGCCTTTTTTTTTCTTTTTTTTTTTTTCTTTTTTTAAACCTTAGTAGATACTGCCACAAAACAAATGTAGAGGTGGTGCAGCAATTACTGCAGCACATCACTGGAGCTGCCTGCCCTTCGCTGGGAGGTGCTATGCAGAGTGGAGCACAGACAGCAGCAGCCCTTCCTCCCAGCATCTTCAGCTGAACTGGTGGTTTGTATTGTCATTAGAACATCATTATGTACAATTTTACTTTTGCATGCTCAGAATGAGATTCTAGAGACAGTGTATTTTTTGCCCTGACAACCATGAAGCTGGATCAAGCGCTCTGCCTCATTCTCTCTACACCCACAAAACTGCCACAATAGTTATCAGCAGGGTTATGAAGATTAATTAATTTAAGATTGTGAAGCTCTGATATATTAATTTTATAGCAAACAAATGGAAAGTGCTTTTAACCACCAGGCCTTTAGTCAAGAACAATAGCAGAAGTAATTATTTCCTCCCACTACATTAAAAGAAAAAAAAGTCCACCACTTTTTGATGCTGTTACAGCTCTCATTCTGAATCCATTTGTTATAACACCACATTTCTCCCATAAGAATAATAGATGCACTTTTGGTCTTTAAAAACAAGAACACAAACACACCAATGATGTGTACTGTTATTAATAGGATGAAGAAAACAATTGTGAAATAATTATATTATTCTTTAGGACAGAAATCACAACCAGAGTTAACATGCAGAGGTTTTCTCTGTGGAGGACAGAAGATATATTACCTTCTCATTCATTTTTCCAACTTACATAAAGGTTAAATCACTGCTATTATTATTCTGCTAAAGTACTGTTAGACTAAGGTTTGCAATGCAATATAAAAAAAATGGATCAAACATTTTGTTAACTCCCCAGGATGTATTAAGAAAGGAGCTACTCAGTGTGTTAGCTTTGTGAAATTAAACTTCAGCTGTATTCTGCATTGAACTACTTCCATACTTCAGCAAATCAATGTTTATCAATATCTGCTTATCAACATGATCAATTAATATATTTGAATTCAATATAACAACTGTTCAGAAGCAAAACCAAACAAACCCTACAATGTTTCCATCTATGATTTCACGTGCTCCAATGACTAGCACTTGCTAATTCAAGGGCAGAGCACTTCTTGCTCCTATCATTCAGAACAGAATTTCTCTTACTTTTCACAGTACATATTAATTTCAAATTGTACTGTCATAGCATTAATAGGATACAGCCCAAAATTTGTGTTTGTAGCAGGGAATGGGAGGCCCTTATTTTAGAGAAAAGAACTAGCTGGCTTATATTTTGAAGAGATAAGGCATATTTGCTCTTCTCTTGTTTAAGAAATAACCAAAATTGATTTAAATTCAAGGCAAAAGGTAATTTTATTAATTTGTATTACAGTTTAGGAAGATAAAAGAGCACCAACTAAAAGCTTCAAAGAGTCATGGAAAACTGAAAACGAGATGTTGATATAGCATGTTTTACACTGTGCAATTATTTTGTATTAAGCTAAGCCTAAACCATAAAGGTCATTACTTATGTGAACTTTAAAGCTGGGATGACATTCTTACAGTATAAAATTGCATATTCATCCTTATTCCAAAATTATTTGGGAGTATCTGTGTCCCACTTAGTGTTCTATTCTTTTTCATTTAATTCTTTTTTAGACTTAATGATGAATGCAGCGGAAACAGTGACAAATGGTGACTGGTTTTCCTCGGTTCATATTCTGCTGACATTCTGCTAGTGCTGTTACAGTGCTGTTACTCTGAATTTCCTTCCTTATTTAAGCTTTCATTGCTATCTTGGGAAACCTCAAGAAGTATGAAAAAAGACACCATTCTCAGTTAACTTGTGTTCAATACGACTTTCTTGGTTGCGAAAGAAAACACTGCTGCCATATTAGACTGCCTCCACATGAGAAAATGACTAAGGATTAAGGCTTCCAACTGCTGAATTTGCCTCATGATATTCTGTGCTATGCCCTGAGGCAAGCTTTAAGTTTCAGACTGTATGCCTGTTTTCAAAGTGAAAGTGCTATGGGCCTAAGACAATTTTATTAGCTCTCTACCCTTTTTTCTTCTCCTTTCATTTTTATACATAGATCATAAACATGGATTTCATCTTGCTTTGTTTACATAGAACAGATTTAATTCCCTTATAAACCTGTAAAATGGAAATAAACACTTGTGATTGTTGTCATGTTTAGGCAGTTAGTCACAAGCCTCGGAAGACAAATTACTCTAAGCATAGTTTCAGGAACAGCAGACATTGAAGACTGCTCATTGTAACTCATCTTTATTATGAAAAAGAAAACAACAAAAGTGAGCATTGCCAGTGGTGTGCTACCCTTTTATCTAACCATTTAAGTAAGTTTTCATGGGAAAGAGAAAAGTAATGCTTGAATTAAAGCTTTTACAGAAACTATTTCTTTATAATTTTTTGTTATGTGAACAGTAAGAAGTATTTCTGTCGTTAGATGTCCTACTCAATGCTTCACCTTCCCTCTATACCTCATAACTGAACAAACTCCATTCTCCAAGACAACTCCAGCAAGCAAAGAGAGATGAACCCTGTGAGTAAGACCAAAGTTATTCACACACTGATTAGCCTTTCCAGGTGTATCAGGAACTAATTTCTGTTTGTTTTTCCTGTCAGCAGAGGTCACTGATTTGCACCTCTGCTGTACTCAGCTATCGTTCTCACAAAATACATAAGAATCTTTGAAAACTATATCCTTTAAAAAGCATGTGCAAAATTAACCTGTGCATTCAAGAGTTACCAGGGGTAAATGTGACTGACAAAGGCAGTTAGTAAAACTGCATATGTCTCATTCCATTCTAGAAGCAGAAGAGGGCTAGAACTGAACAGTAGTCTTAGAAAACCAGATTTCTGGGAATAGAATTGTATTTAGGAGTCTGTAATCTCTTGCTATTCAAAACTGAGAAATTCTGAACAGTAGTAGAAGGACAGAGATACAAAAACTAATTTAGAGAGGATTTAGAGACAGAGCATGATTAATTTGTGACATCAGGGGATTAACCCTTTCTTGTCATGTCTTATAACATCAGTCCATTTAGAGATTTATGTTATTCTATAAAGGTCACAGTATTCTGATATCATAGAATAAAGTAAAAAAGACAGACTATTTATTCTAGTAATCAGCAAATACATCAGTAAAATTCTAGTTCTAGCAGTACTAAATAACTGCAGGATAGACCCCAAGCTATTTCCAAAGATACTTCAAATCATCACAGTTTCTCAGGCTTTCCGACTGCATTAGTAACATTGTCATATTTGAAAGTAGAGAATTTGACAAGCAAAAGAGCTACAATATCTTAAGTTACTCTAACACAGCCTCAGTCACCTGACAGAGCTCACTGGGGATAACGGCTCCAGAGCTGCTCATTAAAATTTCTCATCAAGCATCTTATCTTTGGAAGTACTTACTATGTTAAATCTACCAGCAATTCCCATATCACATGCATTTGATTTTTAATTTTAATTCACAAATTTAGAAATATTTTTAACTACTTACACAGTTTGGAGAGCACAGAAAAACTTATTACATGGTCAGATCACTAAATTTCACAACAAAATCATCCTTCCTTTCTTCATCTACGTATTGAAGCAATGGTGTGGCTTTACTTCAAACGTTTTGTAGTGCTGTCTTGTTAGAATGCAGAATGCAGAAGTGGCGTTGTGAACAGTTAGCGTCAGTATGGTTATTCTGTCCTTGAACATCAGTTATAATGGTTCTCAAGTTTCACGTGTTTCCATATGTCAGTCGTGTTTGCTGAGAAGGTATACTTCCTAATGCAAGGCAAGGGAAAGGTGGAAGAGGAATGGAAAAAACAGACCTGCTGTTTTCCCAGCAAAGCATAAGGGGATTGCCCATATGAAAACTACAGAAATGAAGGCATTTTTTCCAGACGTATTTCAGCTACTCTGATGACCATTCACCACAAAAGAGGGAAAACTTAAGAAAACAGCCTTTCAGACCTTGCATAAGCAGCTGTTGATTTCACTGGCTACAATCTACCTGATATCTCATTCTCTTTAGAAAAAATTACTGAGTTGGGGCATATCATTACTGCCAGCAGCATCAGACTTGCTCTGGTGTAAGGTCAAATTAACACATTAATGGTTGCATTGACAGCTTTGTGAGGAACAGGAAAAAGGTCCTGCCTATTTACGAGGAGATTCGTAAGTAAGTTCTCACACTATGGCTCATCCTGCTGATTCCTACTACAAAGGATTTATCATCATAATCATTGAGCAAAGTAAGTGCTACATTTCAGAACAGGTTGCCAAAGCCTAATAGAAATTTGAACATATTGTGGAACTGAGAGACAAAGTAAGATAGATTGTTATGCCTCACAGTTAAGTCTGAATTTAGAGAAAAGTACACAAATACATCTTTATTAAAAAGAATATTAGCTAAGTGTTTTTATTTCATTCAACCTTTGTCTGTCTGCAGTCTTCTAATTGTGACAAACTTACTCAGCAAGCTATTGTACATTTAAATAGAAAGCATTCTTGAGTAATGGGAAGGCAGTTTTCTAGTCTTTGATTGCTGTTTGAGGAGCACTTGGGATAATATGATGCCTGAAGATTTCATAAGCTTACCAGATTTGCTTTCTACTTCATAAAGCAGGATTACTCCATGCTCTGAACCACAAATCTGTTTTTTCCCCCCTAATAGTTTTCTTTAATCTTTCATCCTTACGTATTTTTAAACAAATAGTTATGTTCTTCCCTGCCAGAAAGGTGTTAGAAAAACCATTTACATCACCAAAAAGATCTCTAAGTCCTAAGGTAAGGGTTTCCCACAGAAAAGATTTGTTTTTCTGAAAAACTGTCAAAGGAAAAGTTTATTAGTAAAAGTGGGAATCATCAGTTACCACAGAAAAGTAAGCAAGATAAATGAATGGGGAAAATATATTCTGCACGTGCACTGCCAAAACATTTAAGCATAAGCTTAATTATAAGAAAGTGAGTAATCCCAGTGGCCTACATGACTGTTAGCAGTAGATCATATCACCAGGATATGTGAGCTATTTTTCCTTTCAGGGAATTGTTGAATTTCCGGGATTACAGGATGCCTTTGGAAAGGTCACTCTGAGCTTATTAATAAACTAAGAAAACAGATAGGTTGAATGACTCTATTATAGCTTATATTGAGATGTATAACCTGTCATTTAAACTGAAGAAATCATGGACTAAATGATAAGTCAGCTCTGCAGACCAAACAACACGCAAATGAAAAACTATAAAGAAAATAACAATGATAACTTCAGTCAAAGCACTTATAGGAAAAGAATTTTCCGTTACCAAGGACATTCAATTATTTACTACTTTATGCATGGAAGAAAGTTGTAAGTTCTATAAGCCAGTATTATATATGAGAATATCATGAGGCAGCTCTTAAAGTTGTAGTAGGACTGTTCTACATGTTCCAAAACACCTGATGGCACCAGCATGGACCAGCAAGTGCCTGCAGCCTGGTGGGGCTGTGTCCTCCCCTCCCTGGCAGGGGAATGGGGACAGGGCCCGGTGATGGATACTGGAGTGGGCTGAGAGGTCAGGGCAGGGAGGCCCAGGACTCTGATGGCTCCTGAGCATGAGGGGCTGCTCCAGACAGGGCCTCTCCCGCCTCCCTCTCACTCCCCGCCTGCCTGGCGGCCACAGGCCACATCCCACCACAGTGCCCAGCCAGGATGAGCTGGGCTAGGGGAAGCATGGGGCACAGGGCCCGGGCGGGTGCAGGCTGTGGCTGACTGCCTCTTTCGTGATGGTTCTAAGTTTGTAAGCATATCTCTGAATCATCTGGGAGGACAGAGTAACTCTTAAAGTAGTGCCTGCACCTCTTTAATAATCAGTAGTATAACAATATGGTCAGGGGGAGGAGCTGGCTGGGCACAGGTGGGATCCCATGGTGTCAGCGCGCTGACATAAGTGGAAAAACTGAAACACAGAGTGGGACTCTTGCATTATCCCACCTCACAGGTTGAGCAAGTTGCCTCCTCTGTGCTGTGCTAAACAGTGCCAATTTCGGTCAACTGCTGTAAACCATTAAGATGAGTATCACTTTTATGTTTATTTTTCAAAGAAAACTTTGAGTCAGACTCAAAGTCAGAGACTGATTCAGGAGTAGACACTGCTTACTTGTATGTTTTGAAATGCCTTGGAAGTCATTTAAACTAGAGGCATTTCAGAGCAATGAAGCTACTTCAAAATAATCTATTCTAGCTCTTCAAGAATGCCCTTAAACATTAATGAGTTATCTGCTCTTATTATGTAAGAAGATATCCTCCCAAGTGATAAAGAATTAGCTTCATGCCAGGGGAATATCTGAGCTCTGTTAAATGTACCTTTATGTTTAAAGAGTATTTCCACTGTTAACACTTCAAATTGCTTAATAAAGAATAAAACATTATAGTTAGGAATATAGACTAAGTACATGATTTTAAAAAAGAAAATGGCATACTCTAAAAACCAAGAGTAGATGGCAGTACTCTCTTCCCTCCTACTGCTGTAAAGGAAGAGATATATTAATATATTTTTGGTGTTAGTCTACATAAAGGTTAAGGTAACTGAAATAAAATGCCAGTTTTAAAATTGGTATAAGTGACCAAATTTAGGTGTTGATCAGATTTAGATTTAAATTCAGTAACATGAGTCATACCCCTGTTACCACTGGGACAGATTTGCTGTTTAGACTTTCTGGACAGCCCAAGAGAACTATGTAATTCTGGAAGATGATCACAAAAATACCTATTTTGAAAGATTACAGCACACTTGTATTTCAGCTTTAGGGATGGTTACCACTTTTGGTTAAGTGTAGGGAGTTACAGGGTATCACCAGAGTTTCAGTGTTTAACCAGTACATAGACAGTAACAATATTGCGACTCCCAGTATAACAAAGTATATTACAACAGTGTTGTGTGATGGGCTGGATCATTATTCCCATCTACTAAGAGGACTGGGGATCTAGGAACTCTGTTCAATCGTACTCTGATTTTAGCACCAGGGATTACTAGGCTATGAACAGAAGAAAAATTGTAGGTATCTTGGTAAATCTAGGTACTGCCAAAATAAAGAAGGTAAGAATTTTTTGGATTGAGTATTCATATGTATTGTTAGTGCTGAGCCCTACAAAGGATCAGCAATACAGACCTTAACAAGGTCAATTACATTATGTTAATGGTATTTTTCATTTCTGCAGTAAAAAAATGTCATCTATAGAAGATTAGTGCTCCATTTGTCCGATTTTTAAAGTACTGCATCTAGAAGTACCAGGAATAGGAATGAATTTTCTTAGTTGCTTCCTTATACTAATCAGAAAACGCCTGAAGTGAGGAGTATCATAAGAAAAAAAAAAAAAAGGAGATTACTTAATGTGCCAGGATCTGCTTTCACCAGCAATAATATGATTAGTCTGCTACAATGTTATAGTGTACTGTTCATGCTCTACTTTATGCATGAATACAGCAAAACTTAGCAGAGGTGAAGTGTTGATAGCCTCTCATACAGCTGCCTTGAAACAACCCCTTATTTCACTTTCAGTCCAAGGCTAGGCTTTTTTCTTCTCTCTTTATCCTCTCCCCTTAACTCATCTTTTACCTTTCAGTTCATCATCAGCCTATGTACATAAGTCTGTAATGCCTCATATTTGAAAAAATAAAAAGGAAATTTTTATAGCACAGCAGCATATTCATTTTTTTCCTCTAATTTGCAATGCCAACTTACTGTTATTGGAAGTGGTTTTGCATTGTATTCAAGTAATGAAATGCTCAAACGTTGACAGAAACAGCATGAAACTTGTTTTTTCTCCTGGAAACTGGAGGCAGCACATTCCACTCTAGTTAGTTAGCTTCCTTATTTTCTGCATTCACACTGTCCTATTTAATCCATAGGTGTCCTGGTCTTGTCTCATGGCAGACAAGACCAAATGAATTTGTTGCCTCTTCATTTTTCTTAATGTGGTATCATTCCAGCATGATTATTTTTCTTCCTTTCTCTTTAGCTTTTTCTTGACTTTTCTACTCTATTAAAAGGACTTTTTTTTTTTTTAAATTGAAAGCTTTACAGAGCTGTGCAATTGGGGCGAATTTACTGCAAGTTAATTTGCCTTATCTTCTAGGAAAATATATTGCTGAGTGTCCCATTTCTTCCTGTCTATCTCTTATTTATAACTGCATATAATCTTTTCCCTAGTCACAACTTTATTTCCTGTTGTTAATGAATTCTATTACTATATTTTCATATTAATTTCCCTTTCTCTAAGGAAATCTGTGGATTTCATAGATTATTTAGTTTTTCTTTCTTCATGTTAATGTCAGTTTTGGGGCCTTTACCCATATTGAAGAATCAGTGCATACATGACAACCTATGGATGTACTTACTCAGCTGAATAAAACCTAGAGGGTTTACTCTACACAGCAAAAGTAGTCATTGTTTCTCCAGCTTGTCTTCTGAGAATTTATTGTATTTTTTTCCACTTGACTTTTTTGTAGGCTGCATTAGGCAAAATTTATTTTTCTCTAAAATTCAGTATGGATGCATGTGATCCTATTCTAGTTGATTATACATTATTGAAGTACATAGAGTACAACTGATGTAACCAGTGTAAGAAAAATTAACATAAGCAGTCTTGAAAGCAAAGTAAACAGATTCTACATTAATGATTCTTTTAAAATGTCTGCCATTGAGGAACTAAAGGGGAGTCATGCAAGCTCAGCTAAGGAGTAATTGCTTGAGTCTTTGTCCCTAGTTATTTTTAATTATATTTTAAGCATGGACTTCACGGTTTTGTTTGGGTTTTTTTCTTCCCCTTATTGCACCAGAGCTCAGGTGATAGCAAACCTAAGTCCAGTTTGCTTTATAGAAGCATCCATCCATGTTTTACCACTCAAGACTTGTTTCCAAATGGGACTCAGCATTGTGTAGTTGAGGCCAAGAGCTGCTGGGCCATTATGCGTCACCATGTTCCAGCACTAAAGGCCAGGACCAAAGCTTTGACGGAAAAATCTCTGTAAGGATGTCTTCTGTCTACTAGGAGCACAGGCAGTCTGATTAGACAGGAGAAATGGGTGCATTATTTAACTGTGTGTCCTTGTTATATAACATGGGACCATGCTTGGATTATCCTAAAACAAGAAGAAAGAGGTAAGGGAAAGGAAGGCTGACATTGTTAATAACCCATACTCCCTTACAACAAATCTAGCTTTTACTGCAGTCTGTGACCTAGATTCACTCTCAGACAGTATGCAAGCTATGCTAACAGGAGCGGTCGGGATACATCACGCTTACCTTTTCACACCTCCCCAATAGCTGCCAGTGGAGACCTATTTAAGAGCAGTTAATAGCTTGTAGGTAATAAACACCACTTGGTTAGACATATGTTCAGATAGTAACACAGATGACTGTTCAGGCAGCACCCTCCTGTTCCCACCTTTGTGTCCCCTATGCCCTAGCAAACATTCTTGAATTGCACTTATGCTGCACAAGCTCTGCTTGAGGACACTGCTGGAAAGCTGGTTGTACCCTACAGAGCAGCCAGCTCCCCCACCACCCTGCAAACATATAAAGGTTTCCACCATGAAGGACAGGGACTCCCAAGAAATCCTGTCAGTCGGTCCACCAATACAGGTCTCTGTGCACAGGTCAAAGCACTTAGACCTCAGGGCACCACTACGGTAATTTAGTTTCACTTCCGGCATAAAGTGAGAGTCCTCAGGTTTTATTTCACTGCTGCAGATACTAGGGGAGTGGAAGGTAAAGATTATTGTTATTATGTCTAACTGACCTTATTGCAAAGTGAATACCCCATAAAAGTTGAATTTTAGGAGCAAGGGATTGTGTTATTCTTCTAAAGGCAAACAGTTCGATTTCTCTTTTTCGTTTCTCATTTATATCTATTCAGTCAATTTATTTATAGTGCTAAATATACACACCAGCTAAATCAGCTCAATAAAAGACTTATTGAGCTGATAAGATTTTATATCAAAAGTCCACCCTAATAGATGTATTTATTGAATCATTATCTCTGTCCTTTCAGACAGATACTCAAGATTGAAATTCCACTTACAGTGATGTAATGGATTACATAAAATATAATTAGTTGTGATAGGCACTCCTCCTCAAAAGGTGGTGGGTTTGGGTGTTCCCCTCCTCCTCCCTGCCATTAAAGTAGGGAAAGTGCATATTTTAGTTAGCCCTTAGGTTAGCAGAGTTAAACTTGTCTGTTACTGAAAGCTAGCACATTGTCTTTACACCACTTACATACTACTGAAACATGTAAAAACATGGCTGAAGTGCTATAGAGACCTCAGGATAGGCCAAGATTTATTTTCAACATACAGATCCACGCCAATAAGAAGGGAGAGTTGTTTTAAAAATTCATAGTACATGTAGAAGTAACAAAAGGTGGGATATCATTTGTTTTGATAGATATTTATCAAGGTGATTGCTGAGAAGATACTCAAGTACTAGTATGATTGTGCATTTGGCTACTATACAGTGGCACAAGTGCTAATGTATTAAAGCACTCTCTACTGTTCTAATCCCAAAGTCCTACACATTAACAAGACAGAAGCCAAAACTAGTCTCTCCGGGTGCTATTTTACTAAATAATGTCTTCCCAGTATTAATCGTGAATGCATAGCACTTTGGATCACGAGGCAGTAGAAGGAAAATCCAGACTTACATCTTCAATGTGGACATGGATGAGCCGAAAAGCATGTCATGTTGTTTGATGACTTCATTCCCCACGTATCCCCCGCTTGTGAATTCATGTGAGGCATTAGGTTTCTGTAGCATTCCTAATTGCTTAACAAGTAAAGGTCATGGAGGGGTTGATACATAATTGATGTGAAAGACTGGTAGGGCAAAGAGTTCTGTGCCTAGAGGAAGACATACAGTTCCTAAGACAAGAATATTATGCGTTCAAAACCTAGGCTGCTGTAGAATAAGGCCTCCAAAAACTGCTGATGCGGTGGATTTTTAAGCAGTCCCTCAAGCACCCTTCTTCACCTGAGAAAGCCCGTAGCCGTCTGTAACTACTGATACATAACCTTTCAGCTATGAAGTCAAAATCGATTTGAGTATTTGTCTTTTAAACCCGTATTTCAAATGGGACCTATTCAGAATGTACGTGAACTTGGCAAACAAGTTTATGGAGAGGTTTGGGGTTTTTTTTCCTTTAAAAAAAAAATATATATCCTGTAGCAATGAAAGCACAGTCAACCAAGGACAAGTTTTGAGCAGTTTCAGAAAGGCTTCTTATCACAAGATTGATGAGAAGCAAAAAGGACAACCATGTGGATATTTTTAACACAAAATAAACAAGATAAGCCCCCTCCCCCCAAAAAAAGGCTCCCACACCCTCCAAAAAAACCCTAGGCTACCATTAAAGTTTTCAGTAAGATGGTGTAGTCAATTTTAAGAAGAAACTTCATTAAAACAAAAATTACAGAAGGATAAGGATGTATGACAGAGCAAGACAAACTGACATCAAAAGCACTAAGAGATATCTCTATAAAGTAATTTTTTAATCAGATAAGAAAAAAAGAGAAGAGTGTCATAAAGGTTTAGCATTATTTCAAAAACACTGTGTGTGAAAGATTGATCGTTGCTTGGGCCACAGCATATGTAACAGCCAGAAACTCAAAATAAAATGTAAACTGAGTATCATCAAATTATTTATTTTTTTTTTTTTTTTTTTTAAGACTGAAGTCTGTTAAATTGCTTAATAATTCTCACAGGAAGTGGCAGAAACCCCATTACCTGAACTGGTTAAAGCTGGAGTATACAAAACATCTAGCTTACAATATCCTGTTGGGAACAATCCTACACCTACAAGGTATTGGATGAGATGACCTCAGAGGTCTTTCCATCCCTAATTTCTCTGACTCAATGAATAAACATGAACCTAATCAGAATAGGTATACTGTTTATCTAAGCAATAACATTCAGCTAACTGGAGCACACAAGGGAATTGAGTGCTCTTATGCTGCTGATTAAATAAGATCAGAGAGCTTTAAACTAGGCTTTGGAGTTTTAATTTGCAGACCTTGGTATGCATTTGTATTGTAATAACCTGTTTATAACCTTGGACCTATGAAACAGAAACCTTTAGATAAAAGGTTTTTTATTTTAAGAAAATAGTTTGTAAAACATGAAGACTACGGACTTAACTCTTTAAGATTACATGTAAAGTAATGTGGTTTAAGTCTTCAGACACACAGGCTTAAAGAAAGTCATTTCACGGAGAAAGAAAATGCAAACAGTGATTGTGGCTTATATCCTAAGAGCAGCTTGGACTATATGATATTGCTGGATATTTTACAAGTTTGTATGCATTGCAGACCTTCAGATAAATCTAATTTGCCTATGAATTTAGAGCCAAGTATCATTTACATCACAATTCGTTTTGACCTTTTCTTACTTGAATGTGTTTTTTAACTCAGTGTCCCACATAGTTTCTTCTTCCCTGTTCAATTACTCAAGCTTTATAAGCAAATCAAGCAATTTCAACATGGCTATGATAAGTTACCAACACTAGTTCCTATATTTACAGTTTTTCTAA
>NW_009649165.1:713504-900525 GCF_000708025.1 Charadrius vociferus
GGAATGCTTTTATAGCAAAGAGAACAAGAGGTCACAGACCTGTTCAGTCTGACTGTACTCCATACAAATGAATGCTTACTGCTATTGTTAGGTCTGTAGCAAGTTTGACTTCAAAACCCTAGAGATGAGCACCTTTTGAATTGTAGGTTTGGTTTGAGGGGTTTTTTTGCTTGCTATACATTCAAAAAACATAACACTAGAGGTATAAGGTGAACTCTCTTCTTGAGGAAGAAAGAAGAAAAATGCCAACTGCTGATGGTGGATGAATGAACAAGGACAGCTGGATTTCCCAGTCCATGCGTGAGCTTGCATAACAAGCAGGGCTGGGGGAACAGCAAACTTACCACAGGTCTCTTGGCTTGTCAGCTGAGTATTGTAAAGAGTCATTGCCATAAAATGGTCCCCTGCAATTCTAGTCTATTATTCTGACATCTTTCAGCTTATAATTGCATTTGATATCCAAATACACTGGCATTGCTTAAAATTGTAAAACGTATCTCAGCCTGTATGACACCAACTCATACTGTTCCACTTGAGAGCGCTCTGTGGCTGGAATGGGACCATCCCCATAGGAGAACATTTTTTTACAGCAGGTATGGCATTATGATCTGGCCTTTGGGAATGAAAAGATTTCAGACACGTTAATTTATATACAGAGCAACACCTATTACCACTGCAGAAGTCATTTGGGTCAGATCAGCAGATTCGCATCCATAAGATCACTGTGATTTTTTTTTAATCAAGCAGCATCATGTGTGTGCTTTCACATCATATTTTTTTCTTTTGGACAAGTAAACTTTTTTAGATATGCTCTTGATTTTTTTCCTTATTAATTTATCCGCTAAGTGAACTTTGAACCCAACTACTTTTTCCTACTATATTAACTTTTCCATGTTATTATAAGTTTTCCATATCTTCCTTTAGCCTTTCCCCTTTCACCTGTCATCCAGATCTCCATTTTTTCTTTACCATCTTATTTTTGTTCCACCCTTTATTTCACTTTTTTTGGCAAACAGAATATGTAACATCTGTAATATTTGAGTAAAATTCATGTATAAAATAAAAAGTGTTAGCAAAAGTGACTACTAAATAAACTAGAAAGTTATAGTTGAAGAAAATTGTATCTTGAAGTGCAACAATTTCACATTTTGAAAAAAAATCTGACATCAAGAGACTGTAAGAGACTGGAACTCCTACAAAAGATTATAAAACCCAAACATTGCAGTAAAGATTCTAGAAAATGAACTTGAAAATAACCAACTCAGAGCCAAATAGGTTGAGGCAGAAGTCCCATCTCCTCTATATTTTCTGTTATGATACATACAAAGAAGAAATCTTTGAAAGTTTAGTCAAAAAGAAGATATCATGAAAAAAGTTAAGTGAAAATGACTTTTCAATAAAAGTAAATTCTTTCAGACACCAACTGACTAATGCAGAGGGGGAAAAAAAAAAAAAAAAAAGAACCCCCACACAACACTTCCTCAACTGTTTCAAGTTGTCAACTCATTGAAAATTTATGGTGCTAATACTGCAAGCTGTTCCACCTGGATGTTTCCTGTACTTCCATGGGGTAAACCCCAACATTAAACTGCTCAACATTTTGCCATTTAACAATCACTTCTAATGGTACAGCCGATGAGGTCATATATTCTGTATGGAAAAACATCAAGATGTATATACACACTGTTCATAGCAGGTAATAAAGACTATTTTTTGTGTCTAATTACCCAAGAATATTTTCTTTAAAGTGTCCTATTTTATAGATATGGACTTCAGCTGTGAGGTTAGGAGAGCAATATGAGTGTGTGCTAATCTTGGTAGAGGAATCAGAGGACCCTAAGATAACTCTATTCTTAAGTTTCTATTTCTGCCACCATAAAGCTATTGAAATGCTGTTACTGTGAACCTGTAATTCCAAAACAAAATAAAAAAAAGAACCTTCTTCCATACTTAAACTCGGGTTGCTTCTGGTATGTATTTTGTAATACTCTCAGATGCTTTGCAAATAAAACGTCCTGCCCCTTAACAGGTGGAGTGATTTAAATATCTGAGGATGGCTCATAAAAATCTATTCTTTTCCAGAACAACCTAAGGACTACAAGAGAACATATTATTCCAGCTATTGTGAAAACCCACATGAATATGAAATAAAAAGTATTTGTAAAAAGGGGAAGCAGTAGGAGGAACTCCTGACTTTTCAAATTAGTCTCTTAAATAGATGTGAAAAGTCACTATTCAGTATTAAGAACTTTAGAATTACTTGTATTCTTGAATAAAAATAAACAATGAAGAGAAACCATAGTATTAGGAATCAAGAATAATCATCACTACATGTCACTCGTGCCTATTATTTTTGCAGTAACTAAACTAAAGTTTAGTTAACTAAAGTTACTTTAGTTAAGTTTAGTTACTTTAGCTAACTAAAGTTGCAGTATATGCTTTAAGTATAGAGATGTTTCATTAGCAGAGAAATAAAGAATATTTAAGGAATAAGCAGTAAAAACTACGAGAGAACTTTGGAGATGAATGAATCTGCCATAATTACTGCCGAACATTTCATTCATTTTACTAGTTACAGTTTTCAGTTAGCTATTTAGATAAATCAATTTTGCATCATAAAGGCAATTCAACTTCTAATTTACTTTGTGAATTAAGTGAACAATGATCAGCTACACTGTTTCTTTTGAGTATCTTCAAACAATTAGAATGTGCCCAATGAATGAATAAGATAAGGGGGCAGGGGGAGGCATAATTAGGTCTCATTAGCATGACGCCCCACTATTGATGATTAGTGTTCAACGATACTACAGCTCAAAACACACTTGCAGGGGGGATTTATTTTTCCTTGAAGCATAATGCACATCCTGGGGTGTTTCTGTACCAAATAGCCACCTTTTAAAGGCATGATTTAGACAAATGTGGAGCAAGAGAACATTAAAAGCCTCTATCTTCCAACGTTTACAGTATTTTATCACCACTGAGTTTGCCTGAGCATAACGATCTATTCTTATTACTGTTATATGGTCTGTCAATTTGTGGTGGCTGTCTCATGCTCTCCACTCAGAGCATGTGACACTGAAAGCTTTTACTAATAGATTGGTGACATACTGGTATGTATGAAACCAAAACTTTTAAATTTGCATTAGGAACCAAACCAATATCTGAACAACTGTGGTGAAATGGCAGCAGTCACATATACCCAAATCTTCCTTAACATCAGCTGCAGAATTTACTGGAGTGCCCTACTGAGTCAAGTTTCAAGGCAAAATGAATCCCCCCATCTGACCATGATGCAGATGACTACTTTTAATCTACTTACTCTAAACGCCTTTTATAGATGTTGAGATCAATATGGCCTATTGTATCCAAGTCACAATTTCATCATAGATCAATTGCCTAAAAGAGAACAGAAAGTGTCCTAAAAATGCCCCCTTCTCCCTAGTAGCTAAAAAGGAAGCCCAGAAAAATTAGCAGCTGTAGATACTTCCAACTGTGTCAAATATGCTAACAGTAATTTATATCTTAAGAAACATCAGAGACTGACTTGCTTGCTCGTTTTTACATCAGATTTAATCCCCATACTTTCAGTTAAAATATTCATTGTAATGAAAACCACTGTAAACTACTTTTTCCCCATTCGTAGACCCTGTGTTCCCCTTTCTTATTTCTCCAAAGCAGCATGGAAGCATAGTACCAGTGTTGCGGTTTTTTAGGGGGATGTTTAGGTTTTGGTTGGGTTTTTTTGGTTTGGGCTTTTTTTTAATTATTATTATTATTTTTGCCTATAAGTGAGTTTATCCTTGGCTTTCCATGCATCAGTTACACTTGCTCTCTTCATCAAGATTTGCACGCAGGAAAAGGATTTCTCTGACAGTTATTTTTGTGTTCCTAGAAATTTCTGCCAAAGGCGGCAGCCTCAGTTTTTGCTAATACCCTTTAATTTGTTAGATATAAGAAGTGATAAAATGAATGGATTTGTGGACAGGGGGACAACAGCGAATGTCAGTTACCTCAACTTGAGCACAACTGAGCAGGCCCTCACAATATTCTTGGAAACAAATTAGGACATCATAGTCTAGATCAGTGAAAAAGCAGATGAGTAAAGAGCTGTCTGAGTTATTGGGTTCAGAGGGTATTAGTGAATGGATTATACACCAGTAACAAGTAGCCAATGCTTCACAGGGTCCGTCCTGGGACTGGTCCTGTTTAATAACTTTATCAATGACCTGGAGGAGGTTACAGAGGATATGATGGTCAAATTTACAGATGACAAGTTGTGTGAGTGAGTCAATACACTCGAGGGCACAACTGTCATTCAGAGACCTGGGCGCTATTCACAGGGACACAGCCAGGACATCAGCGGGGAGCATGAACCCCCTCTGCTCATCACTTGCACTTCATTCTAGACATCAAAGAATGACATCAGTGAGCTGGAGTTCAGTGGAGGGCCCCAGGCTGGCCTAGGGCTGAAGCATTTGCCTTACAAACAGAGTGAGGGAGCAGGGCTTGTTCAATCTGGAGAAGAGCCTGCCTTTGGTGGACCTAACCAGCACTCTGCCCACACCTACAAGGGGGTTATTGGAAAGACAAAGGCAGGATCTATAGAGAGGTTCACAGTGATGAATTGAAACTGGGAGATTCAGGCTGGGTATGAGGAAAAAAATTCACCCTGAGGACAGTGAAGCAGTGGAGCAGACTGCCCAGAGAGGCCGTGCGGTCTCTGTCCTCAGAGGTGTTCAAGACCAGCCTGGTGTGACCACACAGCTGACCCTGCTTTAAGCAGGAGGTTGGATTAGAGACCTCCTGAGGTCCCTTCCAACCAGAATGGCCTTATATAACCCTGTCCCTATGATCCTGTAACTATTACCATAGCCAATTTATAAAAGTACTTCCATTTTCCCACAACAAGCACTGCCAAAAAAAAAAAAACCAAAACCAAGATGCTGCAGTAACACCCATAAAACTCAAATGACCTTACAGAAGCATCAGACCCTAAAGTTATTTCTGCTGTATTGGTGTTTCAATACCATCCTCTTGAGATGTAAATGTTTTCGTAAAATAAGTTCTCCTGAGTTTTTAAAACAGATAGAGTGTATCACCAGCAACCTCATCCAGGTATATATTCAATTACTCCAAAGGTCACCAAACTATTGTCTGTATCACCTGGTATTATTCTTACCCACATATCTATTTCCAGCTCCTGACCCGTACTCAGATTCTTGCAAAGTACTACAGATGTCACAGCTTTGTGCTGCACCCACTCAACCATAAAATAAAGAAACCTTGGTTTCTTCCCCCCCCCTTTTTTTTTTCTCCAGTTAGTAACAAATTTACCAAGCTTAACTATTATAGTTGTGCATTGCAAAGCATAAATAATTCTGGGCTTATAATGCCAGAACCGACTCCCACAAAATTTAGAACAACTAATCTCCTATGGGAATCTTGCTGTCTTTCAGTCCTTGGGAAAAAGAGATAGTTTGAAGGGAAAGGAGACTTGAGGAAGCCTAAGGTTAATTTAAACAGTGGTAGGTATATGAAACGTCTGAGGAATTTGTAATGTTAAATTTCTGGCAGGAATGGATTAATAGAGGAGCAAGTGGTGAGAGGAGTATGATTAATAGTTTCACATGACTAATTCATTACATTGCATATGATGCTGTTACATATTGCCTTGCAGGTTCCCTCGGAATATAGGCACATTTTTTATTCTGAAGAAAATGCTGTGCCATGCAGTTTTCTGCTGCAATTGCTGCGCATACCAGCTGTGACAAGTACTGCCTTGTACTTGGGAACTTTTACTTTGCCTCAGCCTCTTACAGAGATGATGCTGGAGATACAGTTAGTTCTCAGGAACAGCTTATTCTGTTGAAACTTCTGAACAAGAGTATTTCCACATTCTATGTGCTAACATCTTTCACCCAACAGCTGACACATATGTGCGATAGAGGAGCGGGCACTAACAAAACACCAGCTAGGCAGCTTCCATTTTATTCCAAGTTCTACCACACAAAGCCTCCCAGGGTCTGTTTCCCTGCAGCCACAGTAAGGAGGAGACTGGGGGCACAGCATATGTATACATCTCACTTACTGGGCAACTTGTTATCCTTAAGCATTTGCAATTGTGAGGCAGAATTTTATACACTTCCCCCTTCAAAGACTTAGAAGCCACATAGAAGTCTCTTTCAACAAAAAGAATTTCCTTCTCTGGATGACTCTGCAACTTTACGTGTACTTTGGAGTTTTTGCATGGACTTAAACCCAGAAGGCCTAAATTCTGCAGAATTTATGACAGAAGTATCCACCATTATTATTTCTTCTCCTTAAGTAGAAACAGTAATGAGAGATAAATTAACATTTTTGTATCCAGGTTCTTTCGCTTTTGGAAAAGCTATGCATTTATGTTTTACAGATACATCATTCTTTATTTTCATTCACAAATTGAACGACATTCAAACTACGTTCATGAATCTGGAGAAAAATGGGTCAAATCAATTGAAAATATTAGTGAAACTAAATAATAATTGGAAATTACTTAATGTTACTTGACTAGGTGCTCTAGAAATCACAATCCTATGACTGAATAAGGTTTCACAGATTTAAGAGGAAATCAGTATGTTGCTCATGGGGAAATAAGCACTCTAATACAGTCTCAGAGCACATATGTAATGGCTGATTGCAGTGAATACGAAAGTAGTTATAAATCAGTGGATAAAAATAAAGGAAGTAAAGGACACTAGAAATAAATTATTATCAAAGTTAATAAATAGCATGGAGGGCATAGTGTCTGGTGTTTATTTAACAAGTTAGAAATAAGTTATCAGCATAGTGCCTTACTAGATAGAAATGACAAATCCATTTCAAGCAAAAGATTGATCCCTTTTCTGTTTTTTTGTTTGGTTTTTTGGGTGTCTTTTTTTTTTTTTTGCAAGTTGGAAAGAGAGGTGATGTTGTCATATCACAGGATGGATTTGCAGCTCAGATAGTGGGAAATTGCTCCCAGATTGCTTGCAGCCAAACAGCCTGCTTCCAGAGAGAGGCTGGAGCAGAAGTGCTGAGGTTCAACAGCACTTGGCACAGTAGCCAAGTTACAAACCCAATGGAAGAGCGCTAAAATTTTGCCTTTATATTAAAAGATAAATAGGGAAATCTGTGTAGAAACAGCTTGTCAGCCAGATATTGATCCTGGGTGAAATATTGAATGGTTGACACAAGACTATTAATAAAGAATTAATAAAAGTGCTAAAGAATTAAAGGATTAAAATATAATTAGTGCCAGTCAAGAGGAGAAAACTGCAACATTACTTTTGATAGTTATACCTGGCTAGTTCAACAGGACCTATTTCCTGTTGTTTATTTAGTGCCTTGCTTACCAACTAATTGCTGCATAATGTTTCAATTAAAAGGATTCATCCAAAAAATGAAAGTGACACATAGTAAGCATATTAAAAAGCTGATAAATATTTCCTAGAGCTTCCTGTAGCAAGGAATAATAATCACAGCGCATGTGTTTCTAGCGGGATTTCAGAAAAGAGTTCTAAACCCACTGTTATTTAACATTTTTCAAATATCTGAAAGGAAATACAAATTAATCCCTACTAACATTTATGAATGACACAAGAACTAGGGAAATTAATCTAACAAAGAGGACAGATCAATAATCCAAAGTGATCTGAGCTGCTTGATAAATTGGGCATAAGATAGCAAAATTAATGCCACAATAGCTGAGAGTGAGGTCATACAAATTACAGAGGTCAGGACTCTACAGCAGAGTTTTTCTGAAAAGGTTTTGGGGAACTGACGAGCAGTCAATACCTAGTGTTCTGTGTAGAACTCAAGAAGTGTCATATCGCGTGGCACTTGAAGACCATTTCTTTGAGATTTACCAGTAATCCAAAGAAGAAATTGGCCTTTCTGCTTTGAGTTCGCATATATGGATCAGCTTTTGCTTCCAGTGCATTGGCTGCCTTGTATCGTATTGCCTGATGCTGTACAGAGCAGCTGAATGACCATTACTACAAGACTGCTCTTCCTGCCTTGATGCAAGGTTTACATTGATGCAAAAATACCTTGTTCTCAAATACCAAGAATAACAAAGTCACAGTGGCTGCTTACTGTCATTCTGCATGAACTACCCAGTTAAACCCATTTGAAATATAAAGTATAATAAACTGAGCAAACACAAAGGATTTAGAATATAAGTCCAAAATATCTTGCCACTACTCATGTTAGGAGTTCTTAGGCACAAAGGTCAGGTTGCAGTTCTAGTTTGAACTCCACAGATGGAGTCCTATTACTTGAGTACTTTCATTACTTTTCCACACTGCCAACTATAAAGTCACACAGTTTAGTAGTGACAATTTCTCCTACTCTCTCAAATGCCTATTTTCCACACATGAAGTGTAAAGGGCAGCTAAACCCATGTCTGACTAGGGCTGGAGTGTATAGAAATATTGCTATCAGGATAGTCCCCTTCCCTGAGAAAAGGACAAAAAAAAGTAATCTTACAGGAAATTTGCTTAGAATACAGCTGATTAGATTTGAAAGATACAGACATATGCTTATATCAGATAAAACTTTCCAAATAACTCACAATACACTATTGAAACACAGTTCAGGAGCTACAAGTTACATTTTACAAGTCATGGTAAATTTTTACTGTATACTCTATGTCTTTGTAAACCCATTTGCGTAAAACCATCAGTAGTGTAGCTGCAATTACTGATTAGATTCCCTATACAACATACCTTGTACAGTAGCTTATTTTGAACAGTCAGTATCAAACAATCAATTTTTGTAATCCATTTCCATAGCAAAGTTTGTATAAGTCTTCAGTTTTGTAGATGACAGACCATTATTTATTGAGATTAATATGCAATCAGTTTGTTTAGTTGGAGTACAGAGAATGTCAGACAAATAGGCCTCAAGGCCCACAGAGAAGTGGTGATTTCTCACTTATCCTTGCTACTATCTCAGAAATCAGACTTCTTTGGCATATTAAAATCAGATTAATGTAATAGCAGTGAAAGTTTTATACATTTGTTCTGTGTGCGATCTGTATATCTATAACTTGTTTCTCATTCTAGAAAATATTCATCTTTTGCATGGGCTACAGCAGAGACACAAGGAGAATAGAATACAAACAGAATACAAACCAGCAGTAGACATTTGTTCTGACCAAATCAAAGAGTCCAGCTCAACACAAGACCCTTTTCCATTATCAGATTTCACCACAAAGAACATGACTGCAACACATCTGAATAAGTGTTTGTATAGTTCAACATTTTCCCTCTTACCATGTCCAACAGGGGGTAGCTAGGGAACAATGAGAAGAGAACACACATTTAATGATAATTCCCAAGAATACTATGTAGTTCGCAGTAATTTGTGGTTCAAACTTCAAGGAATAAAGGGATATCCATGAGTTCCTTTTTCATATTTTCCTAATCATTTTCTGAACCCCTGAAATAGGAAGTTTCTCTATATAAAATCACATTCACTCTGGTATATTTTATTCATCTGTGTTTACTGATTTTACTTTTTGGAAAAGTTTCTGTTAATTAGCCCTGCACAGATAGCACAATCATTAGTCTGTATTTACCTAGATCACCTTCAAAACCTTTAAAAAGCCAAACTGGACATTTCCTGGCCTCTGATAGCACTGTAGCTTTAAGTTGGAAATAGCTGAACTATGAATTCCAGTAAACAGTTTCATTTGAGTTATTTTAGAACTCTATGGTGAATATCATTTGGTCATCACAATTTTTTCTTTTTCATTTTCTTTACATGTTTCATAACATTTTCTACCAAACAACGTAGCAGATTTCCTGACAGACTGAAACCAGTATTGCAAATGTGGGAAGTCCCCAGGCTCCTCAATGATGAACAGCAATGCAAAAAAAAAACCCCACATAATTCCTTTGCTGTGGCCATCTAAGTCCTCTTTTTAGGCCTTCATCGTCAATTAGCTTTACACACTATCAGCTCTCCTCAATCGGAGGTCTTTGGAAAAGATTTATGACTGCATTTTATGCTTTTTAAAAGTTATTCTTTAAACAATTTGTGGTTTTCCTCAATGTATATTTTTCACATAGCTTCCTAGAGTTTCCGATCCTTTCTATTCTCCCTTTGATTTGTATCAAAGTACAAGAAATTTACAGACAAATTACACATCCAGACCTAGTACTTCAAGTAAGAATCTCAAACACCTTAGTATTTCCGATTGCATGTTGACACTTTCTTATTACTATTCCCAAAGACTTCATTTAGATTTTCCTTGAAAAATCTAAGCATTTGAAATAAACAGAATTATATTTATTTTCCTTTAGGGTATGCTGTTCAGTGAACTAAGTCAACAATCACAGGCATTTTGTTATAAGAACATACTTAAGAGTAATGAATAGATAATTAACTGTGATCAAAACTGGCAAACAAGATATGACTACTTTGATGTGGTATGTTGTGCTTTTAAACATGTGTTTTAAACAAGCTTGGTTAGATTTCTTCCATGGATGAATGATCTTTCTTGACTTAAAGGACAAATAAGGTAGATATCAAAGACTCATAACAATCTCATGATATATGCAAATTACCTAAGCAGTCTGTATTATGCAATTTAAAGATTTTTCAGAGTTTTCTAATTAGCCCAAATTCCAGAATATAACTTCATCTATATAATATTTTTATGGAGCTAAATCTCAGTTGGAAATGTCCCAGGCACAGAGCAATGCTATGTAGCTATATATCTTCCCATATCTCAGTTTTTCTGCATTACAGAGCACAGTGGTGCAAAGACACATTGGCTTAGTTGCAGTTAGCTGAAGTATCTCTACAGGCAATGCAGAGTGAAGCTCTGCAACACAGACGCTCCTGCATACATTGTTAGTGCCTTCTTTATTTGTACTGTGTGGTAACAGCATCACAGACCAATTGGATGTTCACATACCATGCCCCCAAAATAAAACGGTAAGGTCCCCAGTGAAAATGCATTCAGTTAACTCCGAAGATAGACAATACCTCTTGCCATAGGTATTGTGGCAAGAGCTGGCTGATCAGACTGCTAAAAGTCCCCTTTATTTGTCTTCTGCTCTCAGAAAAATTGTTGCATTTGTCAGTGCTGTTATGTATTAGCTATACAGTCAGCCCCAGGCGGAGTTTGGTAAAGAGGAAGCTGCAGCTGCTTAACAGGAACACATCATGTAGCATAAGAGCTGTATATCCCATCAGGCAATACCAGCAGGAAGGTTATTGCATCTTAGCTACCTTCTTCCCAATTAAGCCACCCCTATTGGTTGATAAACACCAACATACCATGAAAAGCAAAACAAGAGGAAAAAAATAAAAAGCAGAACGGAAGCACCTTCAGGGTAACACAGCTTCCTTGAAGACAAGCACTGGTGAGAGGGTTGAGATTTGGGGGAAGGTATAGAACCATATATATCTTACATTCCAGGATTGCACTGCATACCTTATTCTACACAGCAAATACTTGAGATTGTACAGTATGGATTTGTCTTTCACTTGAAAACTTAAAGTGTCTTAAAGTAAGAATCTGCATTTGTCAGAGGATGAGTTAAAACACAACTGTTAGTATAACATCACCATATTCAGAATTAAGTTTTTGATAATTCTTAAGTTTAATGGACAAAAATAAAATAAAACACAAACCTAACAACACTTCAAGCTTGTCTTATCTCTTTTAAATAAAAAGATCATGTTTGTGAGCAGAGTATTTTAATTCACCTAAAAGAACGATAATAAACCTTTTTCAGTAAAAGCAGGAGGAATTTTTTAAAAAAAATATTAAACTGTCAAAGACAATCCACATTAGAGGCATCAGCACCTCTGGACATACAACTCTTTGTGAAGACACTCCAGCTCTGAAAGACGAAGAGTTGTATCCTCTTTTCTGCTCAACTCAAACATTTGAACAGGGGTTTATCATCCAGCAAGGGTGCCCATGGTTCTGGGTCACTTACTACTTAGAGAGTAGGAACTCTGAGGCTTTTCTATTTTGCATATTTATTTCATTATTTTTATGAGCTAGCAATAGAGTTCTTTCAGCTTATTGGTTAGGACATTCTTTAGGGCATATAGAATCAAGTGATATCTCATTGGTTCAAAAGAAGGATAGGGAACTTCCTTGGAGAGAGAAGTAAATTCAATTTCACGCCTTAGAAATAATAATTAAAAAAAAAAAAGGCATTTTGAACCAGTATTTCTCCTATTCTTTCCATCCATTTGACTATGCTGCAGGAAGAGAAGTATTGACAGCATCCCTTGCCTTCACTTGGTAGTGTTTAATTTTTTAGATAAATATAGACAGAAAACTGAAACATACGATAAGAAGAACTAAAGGAGCCTTTTAAGAAAGTTGTGTACCTTTTGTATATGTGCAGAAATATTTACTCCATACCAGAATAATTCTGAGCTTACACTTTTGGCAAGAACTCTATCATTGTATTTTGCTCCTGCAACTAGAGAAAAATAAATGCACAGTAGAAAGCAGTAGAGAATCCTGTCCTACACATTAAACTATTCATCTCAGAAACAAGTAACAAGAACAAACAAAAAATAGGAATCCCAATACAAAACACTAAAGAGCATCGACAATAAATCAATAGCAGTGTAGCAATAATGAATCATCCGTAGTCATCACCTAACTAGTGTGCAAGACAATTTTGTTCTCCTGAAAATTACTGCATACACTCCTGATGTGTGAGGATGTAACTTAGCATCATTGTTCACCCTTGTTCCAAGCTATCCAACAGCTTCAGTGTTCAGGAAAAATTCTTTTGTAGTAGGTAGTCTGACTACAGTCCAGGGATCCTGATGTTTAACTTCAGGCATGTTATCAGCACTTAATGAGAACTATTTGTAGAGTTTCAAGAAAAAGTTAGAGAGATTGATTCTTCACAAGACAGCTTTATCAAATCATTAGGTTCTATGGTTCTAACCAGGACCTCACTAATTAGCTTGTAACCTCAAATGAGTCTATCACCTCAAACTGTCTTTTATCACCATTAACATGCTATTTGAAAAATCTGTTCAGTTAAGGTGTTTGAGTTTAGACTTCCCTGGTATTTAACTGGTAAAATGTCAAGCTAGTTCTTTAAGTGTTTTCACTGATGCACATACTAATTACTTAATTGAATATACCTAACTGAGATAAATATGTTTTAAATGAACAGTATATACCCAATAATATTTGTAGCAATATGACTGCCACATTGTTAGATGTATGCTCATTCTCATTACAAAGACATGAGATCACAACATGTCATACCTGAAAAAACATTCCGGGAACACAAACACCTAAGAGAAAAAGCATTAATGTTTAGAAGAAAAATGCTTGGGGAAGAGTTCCCATTAGAAGGGCATGCAATGAAGCGCACAAAAGAAGGGAACTATTGCAGTTATTACTTGTTTCTAAAGGACCCTTCACAAAAAGCATAGAAAGCAATAGAAAAATACAGACTCATCACTTGGTAAACTAGGCAAACAACATAGATCAGAAAGTCACGGGAAGAGGACCTTCCTCCTTGTTTAGAAAAATAAAGCAGTAACTCCACAGTGGTTAATCAACTTCCTCCCATCCCAAAGCTGAGATTGGCCATAGGGATCTTGCTCCAGCCCAGCAGATCCAATGTCAACCACTAGCAACGGTAACATCTGGAGAGGGACTGTTTGCATTGGTTCAAGAAATGATGGTTGCAGGAGGTAGTCCTTTGCAGATACTACATAATGATCATTAGGCTTTGTGGGTAACTAGAGAACTCTTCACAAGTTGCATGAAAACAATGCACGTTTTATCAGCTGTGGCTGAACAAATCATAAGTAAAGGCAACAATCAGAGCTTACCAGAATTTGCTAACAGATTATACCAAAACAAGTAGGTAAACTTTTCTTTGGCAGTATTTTCAAGTGGTTAATAACAGTCCAGAGCTCTGACAACCAATTTCAGAGATATTGATAGTAAGGTCCCATTTAATATTTGAATTATTTATCATTCAAGAAAATGTTTCCACTGTATGTTTAGTTGACACCTATAAAGATCTATATTCCCACAGAGCTTCTGCACTGACCACCATAGTATGTGTCACATGTACATTTAAATTGGCCTTCACTCTTCATAATTTGAGCACTTTAGAGGCAGAAAATTCTAGTGATCTCATTAAATTCTCAGTGGTTGTTTTGGGAAAGTACAAACAAAGCTCAAGCTTATCTTCATGTTTTCCTCAAAGAAGTCACCAGCACCTTCAGTCTTCACCAATTTAAAAATGGTAGATGAACAAAATACTAGGGTTCAGGAGAGAAGCTTCTCTAGGGAACGTTGTTCCATAACTGCTTACTGCAGGATTAATTCCTCCCTCTGTACTAACTAGTTGTTACTGATAACTAGAGAGTAGGCTTAAAGGTTTTCTGGCATGAGTTTAACTAGCTGTTTGTTGTTGCCTTTAACAGAAGCCTGAACTCTGTTTAGCACTGTTTTGAGCTAAAACAGAACTTCCACAATTATTTCCAAATTCTAGCTTTTGAAAGTTTTCTGCTATTAATGGTCCTATTATTTCGACTGATGTATAGGTACACGTACTACCTGAGTGAAGAGCAGATTCTCTGGCTGTAGTAGTTGTCAGTGATTTAATATAGTTTTGCTTTCATACTAGACCTCGCTTTCACTACTTTTGGCACTCAGGATATATGCTAGATAAGAATTACTATATCAGCTCTTTGCTCTTCCCTTAACTCCTTTTATAAACATTGAGAGGAAGTTTTAATTAAAAAAGCCTGCCTGGACAGAATACTGAAAAGCATACTGTAGTATAATTAGGTAAAAACAGAAATAAGAAAGCTTGAAAACTTGAGCCCAAAGGCTGAGAGGGTAGTGACAACAGGGGGTAAGACAATCTGTAGTGTTTGCCAATGATCTTGCAGTTGAAATAGCACCCATAGCCACCATTTGGGGCTGGGAGGTCTGGCACTCATACGACATAGCAATGGAGTCTAACTGTGCTGCATGTTGATATTTTTAAGAGACCCGTAGGTGTTCTTGGAAGATCAGGGCAAATAATGAAGGTCACGACAACTGTTGATCTGTGTGTGCCAGGAGAAGCAATATATTTAGAAAAAGGAAACTGTGGACTTGCATAGCAGTAAGGCTGTAATAAGCTAATGCAAGTAATTATATTGGTCTCTTACAGTGAGTAGTATATTTATCCACAGCAAGTCTCCCTCATCTGATCAGCACAATGCTTAGTTTCACTACAGAATATGCCCCCCCACCCCCCGCCCGCCCCCAATAGCATGAAATTGCTACAATAATGCATGAAGGCTACTGTTTAAGAAGCTTGTAAAATACTATAGAGAGTTGCTAAGGGAGAATTTAAGGAGGTGTATTGTTAACCAATTCAGTTTCAATGATTTGGACACTTAATCACCACTGGTCTTAAATACTTTGAAGTCCAGATAAATTAGAAAAGCTGAGAATCCAATGTGTTTTAAAAACATCAAAGGTACTCTTGTAAAGGATACTGTCATGACAGTGGCAATACAGAAGTGGGGGAATTAAGACCTTGGCCCTGAACACCAGCAAGTACAGCAAGAGGAAAGGATTAGGAAATCCCTGACACCTCCTTTTGTATGACATCAAAATTCTGGTTCAAGATTAATACCAATTTATAGTGAGTATACTAACAGTTAGATGGAAAGCCTAGTTGCATTTTTTCCTTAAATACAATTTTACACACATTCCAAAAACAATGCATACAAGATCTTCACTGTAATTTTGAAACTGAGTAGTTATGCAGTTGATCAAAGACTGTGCATCAGTACAGAACAACACACTTCCCCTGGGTTTCTATGCTTGACAGTCAGCATCCTTATCACAAGTATAGTTCTAGTGTCTGCTTGCTCTTCAGATTTTTTTTTTTTTCACCTGTGCTTATGAGGTATGATAGAAGACAGACTTTTAAAAAGCCATATGTAAAGTTGTTCCTCCTGCAAAGGAAGTTGCTCAAATTATTTATAGCTCTCTTCAAAGCCAATATCTCCATGTTACTGGATCACTAAAGAATTTGAAAGCATATGATGAGAGACCAGCCACTTTCAATTTTAGTTTTACAAATGGAAGATGCTTCAAAATTTTTAACACCACTATCAAATCTACAAGGCAGTTTCATGCTCAGTTGAAACTTTGCTGACAGAAAATTTGCTTTTGATTTTGGAACAGAGTTTGTACAAACTAATGACTGCTATGCTTTAAGAAGTGGATCGTTACCAGCACCTTCAACTTTTCTTCACCTGTTCTGATTTCAGGAAAATATTTTATTAGTTTTGCTCAGTTATTTCACATCTATTTTTGCACATGCTTTTAATCTGTCATCATTCCCTAGTTAAATGCATTTCCTCTCACTGATAATTACTTACTGTGTCTTAGTAAAGTTTTACACTGTCAAATTGTACATGTTATTGGTTGAAGTAAATATGCATGCAGAACCAGTAGAACTGTTTAAATATTTCAATTCTGTTAGTTTCTTTGTGTTTCTTCTCAAAGCTGCTGGAAAACACTGTAAAATTACCATAATGCCCTCCCCCCCCAAAAAAAAATCCAAACCAACATGTAAGCATCCAGAGATAACAAAACAATGTCTCAGACATACCACGAAGGATGAATAGAATATCTATGGATCTAATTAGTACAAATGATAAGACTAAAAGCCTCACAGTTTAAGGCCAGCTATTAAGTTGAAGTGGAATTCAACTTCAGACTTATTAAAGCTCCCACCTGAACAGTTACTTGTGCCACTTACTACCTTAAAGTTATTGATACAGTCTTCACATCAGTTTTATATTGGCATCAGTTATGGCACTTTCCTCCTGCCTCTGCTTGTTTTTCAAGCAAGTATGAGACTGTTTTGTACATATGGTATCTATTTAACAGATTTTCATGCATCTTTGATGAATTATTCTGCTGTCAAACCACCAACATACCATTTCTGGGACAGCCCTAGCATCATGTTTTTGAAAGTAATGTCTCTACAACCACAAGGGCAAACGAAAAGTGTTTACAAAACCTTTCATCAAATCATATTTCTCTACTTCACAAGCCAAGAGTTTATACAGCCTGTGGAGAGTGTCATTGTTGGTTGGTTTGGTTTTTTGATGTTGAAATACTATATGATATCACCAAGACATACCTAGTAATCTTAGTTCCAATATATATCCTAAAGAGGAGGAGTAATCAGCAGTAATAATTATTTGTGCTACCAAAAAACCACTAATCTTAAGACAAGACCCTGCTTTATAGAGTCCTACAGAAACAGTATCTGAAAACAAGCACTTCTCTGAAGAGATTCCAGATGCATTTTAAGGCAAGAGACAGTGGCTAGATGCTGTTACAAACCCTCACTTCCCACAGTCTGTAACTTTTCATCAGTAAACCAAACACTTTGACTAGAAACACAAAAAATAGTAAGTAACACAGACCACTTTTCTCACCAGGTATAATTAAAACATACTACGTTACCTTACCTGTCTACTGGGAAGCTCTAGGAAGACCATACCAGCACAAATCAAACCAAGTGTCACTTAGGGCTATGCCACAGCATCTCACACAGGCTTCACATTTGTTAATAAACTTCACTGCTTTATCAGACCACATAGCCCAATAAGAACAATTTTGTTATTTCTACTAAGGGCTGCAAGCTTTGTACCACCTCAACAACACAAGAGCTCCACATCTTACCTGAGTTTGTGGTGGCCTCAGCACGTTTTATCTTGTTTCAGTTTCAATAATTAGCTAAGTGATTATTGCCTAATCCCTGTCACTTGAGCTCAGGGAATACCCTACACAGCAAAAAGGTCCTACCACCCTATGAGGTCACTGCGTACCAAACAGCTGCCCTTTGTGAAGGAGCAGCAGCAGTAGGAGGGAGGCCACTCCAGGAGGGGGGACCCCGTTGCTGGTACCACACTGGCAGCAGTGTGCAGTGCTATGGGATCTGGGCAGGGTGGGCAGAGCAGGGTGCTGATAACAGGTGCCACCAAAAGGCCCAGACATAGCATTGTGATGAATCAGGCCCAGGGTCCATCCAAGGAGCCCAACAGGAAAATGGCCAGAGACACAGCTACAGCATAGGTCAAGGTCAAAGATGGGCCTAAAAATAGGACTAAAAATAGATCACCTGCAACATAGCCTAAGAAAGAAGTAGGTGTCCAGGCCTGATCTTAAATAGAGCTCCTGGAACTACAGGGAGAGGATGTGCGTGGGAGTCTGTCTCAGATGAGGCTAGTCAGGGTAATTAAGATCAATTAAGGCACTCAGGACCCTAACTCCTTTTGTGTTACCTGGGGTTTGGGAAGGCTACTGTGTGACTTTCAAGCTCAGATAGGAACCAATGAAAAAAACAAAACACTAAAAAAAAAAAAAATAGCCCTAAGTGGCTCTCAAGAACAAGGAAGATAAATATCTCTACTTCGTCCATTGCTAGTGTTAAATGCTAGCTGATGATGAATTTGGGACTGGTGATGGTAGTGGCTTATCATAACCTATTGCTTTTTCTGCTTGAGGAAGACTAGTACTTTTGACTTTAAGACTCAAAAGGATACTGGAATGGGGGAGCATAGAGCTAAAGAAAAGGCATAGGTATTAGGAAGTTTATGCATATTAACCTTAACTGTATTATTAATTAATGTTATATCAGTTAACTGGATAAGCAGTAACTTCATGTTACATTTTGATTAGTCTAACAATATAATCTTAGTTTCATGCATAAGGTGTACTGCTTTTTTGCACTTAACAGGATTTCAAGCGTGATAATTAGTAATAGAATGTTCTTTCTTAAAGAAGCTCTATTTAAATAACTTTGTCTTAGGGATTAATTTACATAAACCTAGCTGAAACAGGCGTTTCCTTTCCTGGCTATTTTTTTTTTCCTATTAACTTCACATTTAATCACTTTAATATGTTTTTGTAACCAGCAATATATCTTGCTGTTACACCAGCAAGTTTATTTCTGGGTCTTTTTCCCAACAGTAATTGAGGAGGGTAGATGTAATTTACATAACCTTGTCCTAAGATTATTGGTAGGGATGATTAGAATATAAAAGTGCTAGGGTGCATGCAATGAGGGAGGGCACCCAGTAATATCTGAAGATTTTAAATGAAGTTTTAAGCATATATTCATTTAGAGGGAAGAATAAGTTGTTTACAACAATGCTACATTTGTATCTTATGGCAAAATATACTGGTAATTTTATTTCTAAAACAATAAAGCTGCTTTTGGGGCCCCTGACAGTAAGGACAGATGAGATAACTTCTTTAATGATGTATAGAGTCTGAAAATCTGTACATGCATATAGATGTATGCATGCACGCATATAAACCACTTCTTTGTCACCAAAGAGGAACTAAGTTTTGGTTTATAACCTCCTATTTCTGTGCATCCTGAAACCATAGACTATTTTTTACATCAGAATTAAAAATAGCCTTGACTTTGTTTTCTCTTCTCACCTTGAATGTGCTATTTTAGTTAAGGGAACAGTACATTTAAGAGAGACACAGCCTAATATGATTGCCCTTGACATAAGCTGTCTCATCAGTGAGAAGCTGATTTTACACATCTAGCTTTTATGATAATGCTCACATAAATGAAGAAGAATCTTAATAAGAAGTTACTAACTTCTTTTTCACTATTTTCTTCTTCTAAAGACCAGGTCTTTTATGACACTTGCAAGTCTGTTCTCATTGGCAGAATGAATATGCAGTAAAGTAGCTTTTCTGGGTTTGTTCTCAATTGTTACTGGTGATTATTATTATTTATTTATTTATTCCATACAGCCCAAAGGAGCTTTGGATGTCTCTCTCACACTATGCCTAGCATGGAAATTAAAAACTCTGGCATTAGGGTTTGCTGTTCTCCTCCCCTGTTTTTAGTAAAATGGGTGTTGATCATCAGATTTTTACTTGTAGCTTCACACCAGGGGAGTGTCACCTCTTTTTCATTATAACCAATTAACTGATTAACAGAATAATGGGAAAAGTTCTTTCCACAATAAAAACAGCCTCCTCAGTAGATCTTTTGCCATTGCATAAAAATAAAAGTAAATACTTTATTTAAGTTTGGTAGCTTAAATTTGGGGTCTGCTGCAGTGAATTGCTTTAGGGATATCTGTAACAGATCCTACTCTTGGGCAACCTTAGCCTCTGCCACTAATCCTCCAATTTATTTTTATTGTTTCAGTTTTATTTTCCCTGACCTTGGTTCTGTGAGGGTTTACACTGCACACTGAAGACGCTTATTTTGAATTTACTCCAGTCTTTTCAGAGTAGAGTCCAGCTGCTGGTAATGCGCTGCTAATAATCCCAAAGGCTTCACTGTGGACGCTGACATTGGGCATGTACCCAAAGAAGAACAGCTGTTCTTGTAACTCAAAAATACAGAAATATTTACTGGATTTCAACTGAAAACTAAGATTTTTATATGGAAATGGTAGGAAATAAATCCAGACTATTTGCAGTAATCCCTCTCATTTGACTGCTGCTTTCAGAAGCTAGAGTTTTCAACAAGATCCCCAAATCATTTTCGTAAAGACATTATTTTATGTGTGGATCTCAGTTTTCTAGCATATTATTAATAGGGAAAGTTTAAGCCAGTAAATATAAACTTAACATTTTACACTGTGGTCTGATTTAGATGGATCTGTAAACCTTCCAAGCATGAGTGTTAAATGCGTTAAACAAATGATCTAAAATCAGGCATGAGCTTCTTGAACCCTTACTACCAACATCTCATGTAGTTTACCTGCATTGACCTCAATCACACTTTCTTCCAGAGCCTTATTACTTGCATGCCTTTTGGATATCATTGTAGAAGTCATTGGTACAGGGTTAAATTTATTCTGTCATCAGCCATGAGTTTGCTATTTTTATTATTTCTGCTAAACTGTGATTTTTCAAACTACTGTGAAATTCTTCTTAGCAACACCTTGAAAACTTCTGTGTTGTTTCACACAAGTTTTTCACTTAACATTTTAAGCACTTGTCTCTATAGACCAATGCAAGCTAAGACAGGTGGATGTAAGTCAACATCTGAGCTAATGAACATTGTTCCACGTCCCATACGTCAGCCTGATAAGATGTTCACAGCCTGTAAATTGGAGCTGTCTCACGTCAGGCCTGCTCAGTGCCCACAGAGAAGACAGTTTTGTCTATCTTTGTTCATTGGGACTTCACATGGCAGCAAAGGAACAACCCAATGCATTCATAACTATGATACTCATATCATAACTATGAGTGACAGCTGCATTCACAAGATGAACTTAAGTACTCTGACAGTTCTTTGGAGCATCTAAATCTACAGTTAGGTAATTCCTTTTGTTAGGGCATATTCTGAAAATCTGCTAGACTGACCAAAGTCTGAAAAGCTTTAGTCTATTCACCTTTTAGTCTAAGGGCAAAGAAAAAGGCATTGGACAGATCCAGACACTGTCAAGTCACAGATCAAAGTCCTAGAGAGCAATCTAGATGACATATTCTTCATAATTCCCTAACTCTCAAAAGTGTCTAAAACAAATAATTGCCTTTATGATCTCACAGAAATTCTCCATTCACTTAAATCTCCACATCTCAGATCATGCATTTCCTGAGGGCTCTAACTGCTAATGGATATGCAAAAGAATACCACCACTGCCATTGCTGCTCCATGCCCTGTCCTTTTCAATTCTTGTCATCCATCCAGGGGAAGGCAAGGAATGTTGAAGGTTGGGAAACAAGTACAGAGGAAACGAGACAGTGTCTGGTGCGTAGATTTTCCTGTAGCATCCCACTCAGTACACAGGCTCTTTAAGCTGTTTTGGTTTTGGATGTCTAGTCATCCCCATTGGCAGTAGACAGTGGATGACTCAAATGAATCTTTATACTGAAATTAGGATTTCAATTTCAGCGTGCTATTTCAGTATTCTGGATCTGTCTCCCATTTTTTTTGGTAGAAAAAGATAGGGGGGGTTTAGCATCTATGTTTGTACTACCTGACAGAAAATTATGTTCAGTATGTCCAAAAATACCTGTAGAGATTCAGAAACTATAAATGGCCACCCTGGAAATGTTTTTCAAGTTTGCTTTGTGGTGGGTTGACCACGGCCAACAGCCAAGCACACATAGACACAGTTGCTTCCCATCCCCTTGCCCAGAAGGGTGGGAGAAAGAACAGGAAGACAAAAAGTGGGAAACCCGGCGTGTAAACGTAAAACCAGCTTAACAGGTAAAAGAAAGAGAAGAAAGAAAAAAAAAAAAGCAATGCAAAAGAAATCATTCATCACCTCCCACAAGCAGACCAATGCCCAGCCATTCTCCAAGCAACAGCCACCTTAGAAGCCAAAACCCCTCCTTTTTTCCTTCTTCTACTGCATTTTTTATTACTAAGCATGGTATTATAATGGTATGGAATATCCCTTTGGCCAATTCAGGTCACCTGTCCCAGCTGTGTCCCCTCTGATTCTTTTGCCCTCCCCAAACATACTCACTGAGGGCACAGAGAGAGAAAAGGAGAAAGCCTTGGTGCTGTGCAAGTACTGTTCAGCAACAGCTGAAACATTTGGGTGTTATCAACACTGTTTTAGTCACAAATCCAAACTCCAGGAGTCTTGTTAATTCCATCCCAGCCAGACCCAGTACTATTAAGAATGTCCAACAAACATATCTTGGGAATACTCACAGACTTTAATTCATTATTTTCACTACAGGCCTTTACATACATGTGCTTTTCTAGCACTTATTATGTCATGCAATCAACCTCAAAATTAAGAATTTAGCAGACTGGGAATGCTGATTTTTCTCCTCATTTATATTAACCTTCTATAATCTACATAATTGTGTCATTAGCTCCTTATAGGTTGCACCCTATGCAATCTATATGGCTTGATAGAAGCTAGCCACCATTTGTAGACTGCTTTTCAATTTTCAAAATTAGTCATATAAAATATTTGAGTATGGTACAAAGAATAGTACAGTAGCTGACAGCTGACCTTGTCAGACAGAAAGCTAAAAAATAATTTTACTCCCATCTTCTGAAATGGGGGCTCAGATCAGTGTGCAGCTTCATATTTCAGAACTTACTGTCATGTCAGCAATTGGCAGAATTGTGAAACCAGGCACTAGACTTTTCAAATAAAACTGAATGGAAACTGGAAGTAACGATTACTTACCACTGGATGGTGTTTGGCTTGGGCTTTGTTTGCTGTCATTTGTATTATTACGGAAGCAAAGAGAAAAGTCAATAGTATATAATTACTAATGGAATGTTTTGCTTGTTTTCAAATATTGTATTTCCAAAATGTTGTAAAGAGTGCTTGGCTAAAATAGAGGGAGCTGCTGTTGAGACAATGAATAGCAAGACTTGCCATTTCTTGTTTTTTCTCTTTTAGTAACATAAGCTGATGTTCTAAACATTCCTCTTTCCACTCTCCTCTATTCATACCCAGTCTTAATATATCAGGGTTGGGTTGTTTTGTTATTTTTTTTTCCTTATTCTAATTACATACACATTTTTCACAGGAATCTAAAAAGTAATATTATATGAAATTTTGTACCCAAAAATACAGTAGCTCCACATGAAGCTTTTGAAATTCTCTTAGGACAGAGAATAATTTTTTGTTACTTATACTGAACTATATCTTGTGCTTATTTTAATGGGCAATTATATCAAACACATAAATCCTGACTTATTAGTGTTCACCGTTCCTGTGCAATAAAAGTGTCCTAACTAAATTTTACACTGTTTTATAAAGAGTATTTCTCAGTTGGCGTATTTCAATTTCAAGCAAGTCTGGCTCTTGCACTCAATCTGCCATGGTCCTGAAAACTCTCTTGGTGCCATAATGCCATGTCCTATAAATCCACAATGGGAAACTCGTTATAGTAGACAAGATACCGTGTTACTTCTAGGATTTTTATTCTCCTAGCTTGTAAATTCTAAGCTTTCAGATTACAGCCTAATAAAGAATAGAATTTCATTAAAGTTTAGATTGGTAACTAAATCATGCAGCAGAAACCAAGAAGAAGAAACTCAGGCTGGTTCAAAGAAGCAGAAACTGTAATTAACTAGGCCTACAGATCTCACCAGAAAAAACAAGCAGTGAAAACATTAACAAAAGAAAGGTTATAATAGTGAACATATCAACACAAAGAACAATCTGTTATAAGATTTTATTAGCTAATATTAGTAAGTCACTGATCTCTTTCTGAATACTGGATGTTTTTTCACAAAACAAATACTGAACAATTATTCTAGTATGTCTTTAGTCACTTAAGGCTTGAAGATTTGTCTTCCTGACTCACTATGGGCTTCACTTTGTTACTGGAAATTTTCACAAAAGAATTTACAGAACTTTTTTCTGACTTTTGATACCCTACGATGGTATGTAATAGATATCTACACAGCAATTGTTGCATCTAGCAGTAGGTTCAATATAAAATTATGTATTCAGACTGAAACATTAAAACCAGAATAGTCATAGCTACTAGTTACCGAGAAAGACCACACTGTTTGTTCCCGATTCCTACTGCATGATATGGGCTGGAGAATTTCGTACAACTTAGAAACAGAACAAGGTAAAGGTACGTACAGCCTTGATACATTCACAGTGACTTAACTACAGAAATAACATAACTAAAAATATGCATACTTTATATAACCAACTCTAGCAAATACTCCAGACTACTTCTTCAATATCAGTCCTTTTTCATAGACTTATTTCTTTGGTGAGGGGGGAATATTTTACACTTAGTTTAAGCCAAGCGCATACCCTCCAAGTTTGTTAGTTTAAATTGGCATCCCTCACTACTTGAGATGCAATTACTGGTCAGGTAAATTTGTTTCTTACTTTATTTTCCTAGAGCATAACAAGTTGCAGTATATTTTTCTATGTAGAACTTCTGACAATTGTTTTTACTTAGAAAACACCTAAAACACTGGCAAATAAAATTGTATGGCCTCAACTCAAACCTGACAGATATTAGTGCACAGAACAAACAGCAGACATTTAAAGAAAGGTGTTTTCATTTCAGTATTTGTAAAAAGCTAATTATACCAATTTATGTTGTTAATATTTTTTGAACAGTGTGCCCATTAATGCAGGAACAGTACATCCAAGGCATCTGTATTTTGAATCACCTTTTATATTGAAATATTCCAATTCTTATTGGAGCTTCGAAGAAGCAGGGATAGTTCTCATGGTTTGGATCACCTTTAATGTCTGGGAGACAGGGAAAAAGAGCATCATGACTTCTCATATCTCCCTTTATTGAATACCCCTGGGTAAGGAGATGAATGAAGAACCTGATAAAAGTGAATTTTTTGTTGAAGGGATGGAGGCAGGAAGTCATGATGCCTGAGGTCTCCTGAATGTCAGCCATTGAAAGAAAACTAAAATTAAGACAGCTAAGAACATTTGCCAGGATGACCAAATTACTAAAGAAAGTCTATCTGGAGAACTTAAGCCATTGTGTTTTCATTTCTAACCAGTGTTACGCAGTTAGGACTGCCTTAAGAAAGTACAAGTAAAATATTGAATATTCTACTAAAATCCATGTTCAACACGCTGTCAAATCAATTTTTCTGTTATTTGACAGCTGGAGGAAAACTCAGCTCACTCTCTGCATATTAGTATGAAGAGATTATGAAGTTGGCCAGCTCAGTTTGAAACAAAACCTCGCTTAAGAATATGAACATACTATGATTATCGAGTAGAGAATCACTTGCCTTCAAGATAATTCGCAATTGTTTTCAACATCTTCAAGAAACTGTCAGCTGGGAAGATCAATTATGTTGCTGCTGTGAAATTAAATTTTGTTTGGAGCCTGCTTCCTGACATGAAGGATTTCAAGATCTTTTCACAGGCACTCTTACAATTAGTGAGAGAGCGCAAAAGACAAGGTAATAAATAAATGAGATGCTGTCATGTGAAAAAGCAGAGCAACTAATGTTTACTGTGTTCTTTGTTGAGGTTTACTCTCGGCTGTATGTGTTATGTTCTCACATAAACCCCTTCAAGAAAAATACACCTCCATGTCCACAGACGAATGCAGCGGCACAGAAGGGCCCTGTGATGTTCTCGGCTTGGGGGGGCTGTGCTTTTGGGGGGGGTGCCCTGTGATCTGTCATAACCCAGTCCTTTTGGCACCTGTTGTTTTGTCACTTCAGACACGAGCAGTAGCTCAGAGGCAGCAGGGCCCTTACTAAAATTGCAGTGGTTTAAATAAACGGCTTTTAACAACTACGTAAACAGGTTAACTAACCTAGATAACGGTCACTCGCCGAGGAGACCAGCTCCGCTGCGGGTAAGTCCGCACCGGGGAAGGGGATGGAGGCGGAAAGCGCCGCCGAGGGGCTCTTTTGGGGGCTCTTCGACACCGGAAAAAGCGACGTGCTCGTCCTCGTGCTCGTGCCGGGACCGGCAGCTCGCGGGCGGGCTGCTGACGCGGCGCGGGCGGAGCCACCACCACATTATAAAGTTTGTGTTTATGTACCACTTCTGAAAGGAAGCATATTTACTTAAGTGCCCATGTTTAGATTTATCAAGCTGTATCTAGGCGTGGTTTAAACAAAGCAAATGGACACCCCACCAAAAAAAATAGCAAAATTGTATTGCACATACTCTTTTTCCTTTATTAACTATTTTACATAATGTTTGTAAAGAATGTAATTGAATTTGTTTGACAAACCTGATTTTAATTATTCTAGTGATGATTACCATTAGGATAACCTTTGGTAGCAGCTCATAAAAATACTTCTGGAGAGCAATATTTTTCTAAGTAAGCAGTTTCCTTTAATTCAGAGAGATGGATGCACTGAAATGATTCATGGGTACTTCCTTTTTGTTTCTTCATTGAAAGGTATTGATATAAGTACAAGCATAAATATTATTGTTCTCAAAACTAGGACTGTCTCATTGGAATTTGTAGAATGACTAGAGAATTGATTAACAGGCAAAACAAACAATTGAGCCATGGGACTTTGGGAAAAAAAAACCAACCCAGTATGTCTGATATATTGAAAATACATTTAATAATTTGGACAGAGAAGAACTGAGTCTTGTATGTAATTTGAAGGAAACTATTGTTTTTTAAACAAGTTATGACTCTAGGATGAATGCAGAGTATAGCCAGATGATGAGCCAAGTATTTGGTGGAGATTAATGCTGTTATGTGTAGTGAGTTTTCAAGAAACTATATGAGATTTGGACATAGAGGAAGAGAGAAGTGGGAAATAGAGATATCTGTTGTTATAGGGTTAGGGTTGATTGATCAGCTCACATAGGAAAAAGGTAAGAAGAAGTGAGGACTGATGGAATGCCATGGAGAAAGAAGAAATAAGATTGTGATTACTACTGTGAAAGAGCACAGAAAAGAAAGTGTAAGCACTTGGAAAATTTGATCAATAATTTTAAATAAACCTTAGAGATTGAGGAGTTTCACAATAGAAAAATCTCTATATCTTTCCTGTTAAATGTTTATTAAAATATAGGTTAGGTCCAAGCAATTGGATGGCATTTCAACCAGTAAAAGAACGTAAAAATAGCCATACTTGTTCTGATCATTGGCTCATGCAACCGACTATCCCTCCTGTGGCAGTAACAAAACACACAGATACATTTGACCCAGCCTTAGAATGGAGGGTGAGCTCCTCAGCTTTCTCTGTTTTTCTACAACTCTAATTTGGTGTCATAGACAGGAGTAACCTGGGAGAGAATGGTATGGAGAAAATCAATGGAAGCACTGGATGGACATTGAAAGAAGACTGCTGTTGGTGGATCTGTTTGAAAAGAGAAAAACATTTACTTAACCCTGGTGGACAAGTTGACGATGAGCCAGCAATGTGCCCTGGTGGCCAAGAAGACCAATGGCATCCTGGGGTGCATCAAGAAGAGTGTGGCCAGCAGGTCGAGGGAGGTCATCCTCCCCCTCTACTCTGCCGTGGTGAGGCCACATCTGGAGTACTGTGTCCAGTTCTGGGCTATCCAGTTCAAGAAGGACAGGGAACTGCTGGAGAGAGTCCAGCAAAGAGTTACTAAGATGATTAGGGGATTGGAGCATCTTTCTTATGAGGAAAGACTGAGGGACTTGAGTCTTTTTAATCTAGAGAAAGGAAGACTGAGGGGGGATCTTATCTTATAAATACTTAAAGGGAAGGTGCCAAGTAGATGAGGACAGTCTTTTTTTCAGTGGTGCCCAGTGATAGGACAAGAGGTAACGGGCACAAACCTGAACATAGGAAGTTCCATCTTAAAGTGAGGAGGAATGCCTTTACTTTGAGGGTGGCAGAGCACTGAAACAGGTTTCCCAGAGAAGTTGTGGAGTCTCCCACACTGGAGACATTCAAAACCCACCTGGACGCCGTCCTGTGCAACCTGTTGTAGGTGACCCTGCTCTGGTGGGGGGGTTGGACTAGATGATCTCCAGAGGTCCCTTCCAACTCTGACCATTTTGTGATTTATCTATAATAGAACGTGCATATATGCACATTTCCCTTTTTTAGTGTGGTCTGAAGGGGAAAAAACTGTGTTTTAAATTCCTCAAGTACCACATCCAGTTATGTAATTAAGGTTTTGCTGCCCCAAGGACCAGCTGCTAAGTTCTGCCATTGACATGCAATATTAAATAAATATTGACATGCAATATTCATCATTATTTCATCAACTACATCACCAACTACAAAAACAACAACAACAAAATTCTCATAATGTACTTATTTTCCTAAGAATGTACTTTACTTCACAGAATTTGTATCCTCTTCCTTAGTTCATCTCAAGACTTTATATTGAAATGTTATCATATTCAAATTAGAAGTGCTATACTATTTCTACTCGCAGTTTAGCAGAAAACTTACTCTTGTTTGAAATAGCCATATTTTCCTATTATTCAGCAGAATGCACAGGTTTATTCATAAAGCAAGCCTTTATTGTGTTAAAAATAAAATTACCAAGAAAGAGTCTATTAGGTCTTCTCCATAGATAAAATTCATGCAGTTTAAATCTAAAGCATGAGAAAAAGTCGAAGGTAGGTTTAGAAATAATTTTTAGTTACTCCGATTTCCTCTATATTTTAAAGAATGTTCAAGAAAAAAAAGAAAAAGCCCTAAAGTAATAAATAAAATACTGGTCCCCTAAGATTATATCCTAAGCAAGCAGGTATAAAGAAATGTAGGATATCTGTAGAAGTTATTTGCACTCTTACATGGTGCTGTGGGCATGGTTTGTATTATAAAATACTCCAGGCCAATATATGGGGTTTCAACTTCAGACCCCATGCAGACTTTTAACATCACTGAATTTCACCAAAGTGATCACAGATCTGGGTTTGAATCACAGCCTATGTTACAATCTAATTTTGCTGTAAGCATCTTTACTTTACCTTGTCACTATGGTAGCTTCATATTAAATTCAGTATTTACTTTATTGGGAAATAAAAATGAGAAATGCAGTCTTTGCCTTTGAACTGAAAAACATTATTTACCTGAACCGCAAATGCCAATGTAACTTCCACCTCTCAAAATACTTTTTCTATTTCTTAGTGTACTGAGAAGTGTTAGTATATTTTTCCATGTTTTGCAAAGATTTTGCAAAAAATGCAAAATTTTCAGTGCCATCCCTGAAGTATACTTTCATGTGGATGAAGGCAGCATGCTTTTATGAGTTACAGAGGTTTCCAGACAGATAGTTACCTCTGATATTAAGTAAATAACGAGCATACAGTATTTTGTAAATTTAGAAATGGTCTGCTAGCTAGGCATTAGTAAACATGTAGTTTACATTAATAAACAACAATTGCAGTTGGCTTCAGTGATGATTAAATCATTGTATCTACTGCCAATGACCAGAGCATTATTTAGGGTTGTTTGTTATAATAAAAGTAGCACAGAGCTGGCATACACCCCCAGTCATATTTTTTGATCAAAATACTGCCATAATAGCTAAGCCCACTAGTTTTAGTTGAACAGTACAACTGGCATATTAAAACCAGTCTCTTCTACTGCAATAATTCCATGTCCTGAGTGGGCCAGACCACTTGTCTAATCAATGAAAAATTATTTACCTGTGTAACATACAGATACTGCCTCTGTTTTTCTCTGGCTTTATCAAAGTTTTAATTTCATGGATAAGAAGGTTTAATCTGTTCACTGCACTGAATAGAGAAAATTCAAACCCTAATCCAAATATATTAAAATGGTATGCACAGTGGGAAAGGCTCTAACTGCTCTGCCCTCAAAATCTGTCATAGCCTTGAAATAACTTAGAGCTTCATGTGTCCCCAACCTCCAAGCAGTCTTGACTGGTCGTAATTTATTCCAGCTGCTGCAATTAATATTTTCTTTTAGCCTGCATTTTTTTCTTTCATGCACCTCCTGTCCTTCACATTAAAAAAACCAAAACCAAACAAAAACAAAACCCACAACAAGGTAGGAAAAGAAACCATGGCATCATGCCCACTGAGATCTCACAAGGAGAATACTGAAATGCTGACAAGGCTCTGGATGCTTTAATGTGCTGACTCATACATTCATCACGCTTGCTGATGAAGACAGTTTTAGAAGACAAAGGAATCATTACAGCATTCACGTGGCAGGTAATCCTTTTCAAGTTTTATAGCATGCATTACGTTGTTTTTATTCTAGAAAGTCAGTTGAATTTCTAAAAAATTTATGAATTCTTTTTTGATCTCAGTTGCTCAGACCTTACGATTAATTTTGCATTTGTGTAGACTTCCATAGTCTTAAAACCACATGAATATAGAGCATTCAAACACTTGAGATATACTGGTCTGATTCCATTGACCTTCTCTTCTTTTTTTGAGTAGTTTTATCACATGAGCAAACATTTGAGGCCATTTTGATAACCTATTTTGAGTTTTAAAAGTGATTTAGAACCACATGTTCTTTTTGCCTCAAAGTTATTTAACAGTAAAAAAAAAAAAAAGGCCAATATTATTATCTTGGATCACAGAGCTATTCTAAAATATATAAGCACATGAACCTGTGAACCCTTATGGAATTTCATTATTGCTCCACATAATGTGAGCATCTTCCCATAGGCTACCTGTAGGAAAGTTTCTGTCACAGGTTTCAATAGAACTTACTTAACCGAGGAAAAAAAGTTGGGTTTGACTTTGTATAAAATTTTGTATCTAGAAGAAGTCAATGAAAATGTTTATATACTTTTCAAATAGGTCCAGTATCTCACTCTTGGTGCTACATGTTTCATTCAAATAAGATGTAATAAGCACTATTTATAATTGGTAATGAAGCACATGCTCTGCCAAAATGCGCCTTCAGCCTTGAGCTAAAAAGCATGAAAACAGTTTCCTATGGAGCTGGAATTAATTATTTCTTTCAGAAACCAGATATTTTACTTTTCTTCCTGAAAGAAAATCATAAATATTCCTGGGGAAAGCAATTATTATCATTACCATTAATTTGAATTATTGTTGAATTCTAGGGCAAGCTGACCTATAAAACATAAATTTGATGGAGTTGAGCTTCTAAAACTAAGGTCTTCTCCCAGTCAAATGTGAACTTTACTGTCAGTGATACTGAGAAGAGTGAATAAAGGGTCTCACTTATTCCTTCTAAATAAGAAAAAAATCTAGTTTTAAAAACACTGTGAAAGTGTGTATATTATTTCTAAAGAAATGCAAGTTAATGTTGCAACTCATCAGAACTGTCAACATGTTCATGCTCAACACTGAAGGAATCAATCTTCTCCTAGTTCTAAAGATAGTAAGAAAAAATTGATAAGTTCGATGTCTTCTTCAAAAGGTAAAATTCAAAGGCTATTTACATCTGTGGAAGAAAACACTGACCCTTTCTATGTTATTCAACACTAAAGTATTTTAATTCAGATTGAAAATTGATTGAAAAACCACATTGTGGGTGAGCTCTCGTACCTGGAGGATTTAGTCTTTCACAAAATGGAGGAAGGATACTGATTCTTTTCCAAGAAATGCTCAGGACTGTCACAACACATGGACTCCCTCACTGCCTGCCATTCACATGACTTTTCTAAGGAAAGTTTTTCCAGCCAGGCCTCTTCCAGCTTTCCAGCTGACACAAAAAATCACCCTTGCCTAAGAGCAGAATTTCCAGTCCCAGGCAGACTTTTCTTTAAGCTATACCATTTTGGGGTGAGAAAAGGGGAAAATGATTCAACAAAAGGATCAGTTACTCTACATCTGCTTGACTGGAAAACAACTACTGACAGAGTAAAAGCAGAATTACTGAGAGTCCTGAGTTACATCTCATTGTACCACAGGCTGGCAGATAATCCGTTGGAGGTGGGGGAAGTACGTGCAGCAGTATTCCTTTTTGGTGATTTAGTAATGTTAATAGCTCTGATGAGCACATCATGTAGGAGCAAATGGATACACAGCAGTCTAAAAGCTGAGATTAAAAAAAAAAATCAGTGGAACACACCGATGTGTATGAAAACCATCAAATTAGTTATTTGGTATACCGCTAAGCCTCCATTTTACTGTGTCTGCAAGCATACAGATGTCCTGGATATCATCAGAAAGAAAAGTCATCAGAACATGGAAGTGTCTTGCCAAGCCAAGTAGCTCTGGTGGCCGCACAATCCAAGGCAGAGCACTCCAGCATGGTGCACAGGGGGGGTTCCTAAACCACAGAAACCTCAAGAGGAGCCAAGAGACCAGCCAGGAGCCTGCAGCTCACGCAACAGTGGCTGATGAGACCTGGGCAGAGCCAGGAGCAGCGGTGGCTATGTGTGTGGCTATAGCCACACCTATAAAAGAAACCCCCAGGGAGCGCTAGTGGCCAAGAGTGCCACGAGCAGGGTGGGCAAACAGGAGGTAGGGCATCAGCAAGAGCGTGGTGTGGCAGTTGGCACAGAAGGGCTTGCAGGTCAGGTATGCATAAAGGGCACTGAAGCTCTGCCACCTCGACCAGGGAGCGATGTTATCTACCCCGCGGAAGGCCATGGCCTCTAAACTCTGCACCCGCAGTGACTGACACAGCTTCCCAGACGGACCTCTGGTGGGAACACACTGCCACCCAGGTGCCAGGCTGCAGGTTGTGCCAGAACCGGACGGCAGCAGTGAGCACACCTGTGGGAGATGCGCCCAGGTAGAGGAACTCCTCTGGTTAGTGACAGAACTCTGGGAGGAGCTGAGTAGGTTGAGAAGTATCAGGGAGTCTGAGAAAAAGATCAACTACTGGAACTGCACCCGACCATCCCTGGGACAGACCTGTCAGGCGGAGAGGACAGATGATATGGAGGATTTCCTATCCTCCATCCACTTGGCAGAACGTGCTGACTTAAGATACAGGGGGCAATGGTGACACATTCCTTCCCAGCGCAGCAGGTGGGTCTCCACCGTGACTACCCCACCTTCCCAGCTGCCCTTGTGTAATAGGTACAAGGCCCTGGAAGTGGAACCAAACAAAGATGAGGATGATGGTTCATCCAGTTTTTGAGTCTCAGAGAAGTAAGGAGGAGGGTCAGCAGAACTGCCACCTTGGACTTCTGGAGGGCAGACTTTGGCCTGTTTAGGAGCCTGGTTCAGAGTCCCTTGGGAGGCAGTTCTGAAGCACAAAGGAGTCCAGGAAGGCCTGGTATCCTACAAAAAAGAACTCAAAGGCGCAGGAGCAGGCCATCCGTATGTGCTGAAAGAGGAGCTGGCAGGAAAGAAGACTGGCCTGGTTGAACAGAGCCCTTTAGCTGGAACTCTGGAAAAAGAAAAGAGTTTATGACCTTTGGAAGAAGGAGCAGGCAACTCAGGAGGACAACAAGGATGTCGTGAGGTTATGCAGGGAGAAAATTAGAAGGGCCAGACCCCAACTAGAACTTAATTGGGGTACTGCCATAAAAGATAATGTTTCTATGAAAACATTAGCAACAAAAGGAGGGCTAAGGAGAACCTCCAGTATCCGAGCAAGTGGTTGAGTCACCATCCCTGGAGGTATTTAAAAGATGTGTAGATGTGGTGCTTAGAGACATGGTTTAGTGGAACTTGGCAGTTTTAGGTTTACGGTTAGACTTGATGATCTTAAAGGTCTTTTTCAAGCTATGCAATTCTATGATTCTATCTGCAAGGGCACAGCTTTGCTTTATAAACATTTTCTTTTAAAACCACTTAATATTTACCATCAAAAAACAGCACTTTTTTTGTATGTTGAAGAGAGACATGATACCTTTAAAAAAATTACCAAACTGCCAAGACCTGGGTAGAATAATTTTAAATGCTTTTCTTTCAAAAATAATAAATATATGTTTGTGTACCACAGTGCAAGATTTAAGGTTGTTTAATGTTGTGGATTTATTTTAAGCTGGCAATACAAAAGAAGAAAAATAAAGAAAAAAAAAGAGAAAAAAGTGGGTATTCAGGAGCAGTATTTACACAGAGAAGATAAGCAAAAAAGGTAAGAAAAGGTAGTCTCTGTAAGGAAAAAGATCTCAGAAGATCTTGATAGAGTTCTCGACTTCTCTACCTTGTCCTAATGAATTAAATATGTAAGAAAAATAAATTGGCTAGAATTTAAATAGACCAGACTATCCTAATTGACTGCTCCAAAAATGTGCCCTTTCACTAATGGCTTTGTGTTTCTTTTATCTGAGTGTATTTAGTCTTACCTCTATCTAAAAAGGGAAGCAGCAAACCCATTATAAAGAAGAAAATCTTAAAAACACAAGTGTATAGAAATGAGCAAATGTTAATGAAACCTCCTTCAGGGTTAACCTAAAGTACACATAGAACACATGAAACCAGGCTCTACCTCTCTAATTAAATTTTTAAATTGACTACTCTTAATAAATTGGGCAATCCCCGAAGATTTTAAAGTCACCTTCTACATCTAATTGTGAAGGATCATTTACTCTACTTCTTTTCCTCTGTTTAGAGTATGATTAATTATTCACCTCATAGTCACCATTAAAACTCAGTAAAGGGGTTAAAATCTGGGCAACTAAAGACTGTGCAATGGAGTTGCAATGGAACAGATTACTTCTTTGGGGTAAAAAGCAAGTGAACTCTTGCAATTGTCATTATAACATAGATTAGTACTCCATTTAAGTTAACTTAAAAATGAAGAGCTTTTTTCATAAAAGGTACAAAGCTTGGAACTTACTTGCTAATTAAGGTGTTAAGAGCCCAATGTCACTGTAGTACGACATTTCTATATTTGACACACATTCTCTGTAATCAGCGTGTCTGATCAAAGTTTGTGTGGGTTGCGACAGAAAGTTGAGGGAGTCAAGAAAAATGCTGTACATATCAAGATCTAGAGGATCAAAGAGAGTTTTAAATAATGTAGCTTTAACAAGAGGTCAACGTAAGAGAAAACCAGCTGTAATCAAATATCTGTCACACTAAATTAGACAGTCTTAAAACACCACTGAAAAAACAGAGCTGGCTTAGCACTTTTTGCGAGTGTAGACAAACCTGAATTTTGCAAGGCCTACAACATAAGTCTTTATCCTTGTAATGGTGCCAGAGTAGGTGCAAAGAAAGGAAGGGCAGGGAGAGCTGGCTGCAATTAACAGGGTTTTAGTGGGCTATAGCGGTTTTCAGTGAAATATGGGTATACAAGCAGAGGCTCCATTGACTTATGATACCTTCCAGTCAGTCTAAATTCAGCAGGGAGGGTTTTATTTCTAAATCCCCTTCTCTTGCTTAGATCTTCCGTTTTTCTCTCCTAAGTTTTCTCTAAATGTTCATCTTCCACCCCTGTGCCAGCATGCTCTCTGAGATGTAAGAGCAGCTTTAGCTCCAGTCCTGAGTCTTGTCTGCAACAACATCATGTGTCCTTTTCACTTTTTGTCTTAGTGAAGGTATGGGGAAGACCTTTCTTTTATAGCTAACTGTACCCAGCCCTGAGGGCTAGGACAGGGACAGGGACTACCTTATCAAATGCTGAAGGAATTGCTACCAGTACGACAGGAAGTTCCAGCCACATTTTTGGATGAAAGAGGGACCTTTTAACCACTAACTCTCTAACCACTCTTTAGGTGCTGGCAAATCTTTTCTTTAAATACATGTCAAGGCATATCCTCTGAGGAAGCAAGTTTACACAGAGTGAAAAAAGAGACAACTTTACCAGCAAAAAATTGCCACTAATTCTTTGGTTGCTTTATTTTTATGAGGTTGTCATCTCAGAAACCTCTATTTCTTCTAATGACTAGTCTTGTTTTTTTGCTATGCCTAACATCTTTTTAATCTGCAGCCTTGCACACATTCTTTACATAAATGTGATGCTCTCTCACAGGGTCTGAAATGCTCTGTTTACCTCACGGAGCAAAAAAGAGAACTTTTGGAGAAAAGTAGAAGTTGGCTAATTATCCACATATTAAAAGCCGTAAGAAGAATAAAAAAGAGAAAGCAGAGAGATCTGAAATACCAGACAAAAGAGTAAAACCTTTCTGTGGAGACTTTGTCAGAAATTGTCTACAGAGACATTGGAGTAAGTGATCATAGATCTAGGGACTTTTGCTTATGAGGAAAGATTGAAGGAATTGGAGTCATTTCTAGAGAAGGTACGATGAAAGAGAAGATAATGCGTAAATATGTCCTGCTTCAAAGAGAGGAACTTAACTGCTCTTGTCCCATCTGCAGTAAAATGACAAATCCTTCACACTTCTTTATCAACATGTTTATTTATAAAACTGTTTCTAATGATAAGTAAGCATTAGCACATGCTGCAAAAGAGATCTGGAATATAATCAGAAGCTTTTTCAAATACTATAGATACACAGCATATAGCTGTGTATATCCTGCTTTGAGGTAACTGAACTTTTATCACAATTTCCAGCTGTTTTTCCTTCAGTACTATGCCTTCATCCGTTTTAAATTTTACAGCATTCAAAGAAGAAGAAACATGTTATCTGCTAGCGTAATTTGAAGGATTATACCAGAATCTACTATTTTACCGTAGACAGTGGGTATTAAAAATTGAGTAGGTTCTGGTCATCGCTGAACACCAGTTTTAATTTCACTCTACCGTGATAAATAGCGAAACAGAAGCAGAACTAGATCCTCCATCAACTTGATCCCAGCAATGCTCTGCAATGCTAAAATAATCCTTTAAACCTGACAGTACTAATTAATACAGTAATTAATTTATCAAGTAAGCATACACAAAGTAGAATGGAGAAAACAAAGTTTTCACCAAGGGCAATGTGATCAAGCATTAAAAAAAAAAAAAAAAAGTCCTTTTTTCATGATGATTCTCCACACAGGTGCAGATAGAATATTTGAATTTCTGTCACTGCCCTGGAATATTTTAATGCATCAGACTCAAACAAAAAATGCAGATGGATATTGCTGTTAAATGTGTCCTGGCTTGAGGTAAAACAGAACCAATTTTCTGTTCAGTAATTTTACTTTGCAGCTAAGCCTCTTCTAACTAACTGACCCCCCTGAAATTAACAACATATTGTCCAGACACTGTTCGCTCCCAGAGAGATAAGGCCTGATTGTTTCTAATTTATGCCAAGGAATGGTATGCAGAGAGGTTATTGCTTACACTTACTGCTGTAACACCCAAGGGCAGGTAACTTTGTTATTTGCCCCGTTGGAGGGTCAGAAGTGGAAAAGCACAGAGGGGTCCCACCTGTGGGGAGGAGTGGACAGGACAGGTGACGCATAACTGACCAACAGGGTATTCCATCCCATCTGCCACATGCTCAGTATAAAAGCTGAGGGATCAAAGGGTCAGTCTCTTTCTTCAATGGCCAACGTCTGAGGAGGACTCTGTTCATCTGCCTTTTACCCTGATCCATGCATTCCTGAATCTAGATCCATAACCCAGTTCCTGTCCGTCACTGAGTCCAGTCTGGGACTTTCCCAGTGCCTGCTGGTGACGTGATTGTCATCCTGGGAGCTTGATACAGTTTTGTATATACTGTATATATTTCATTATTTTTGATATTATTATTTTATTAATATTTCATTATTTTCTTTTTATTATTTTATTAGTATTTCATTAAAATAATTTAGGTTTTTTCTAAACTCGTAAGTCTTTTTCTTTGTCTCCCTCCTCTCCTTGGAGAGTGAGGTGGGAAAGAGCATCTGTCATCACTTTCAGTGGCCAGTCCAGCCCAAACCATGGCAAAATGCTAATTACTTTTCCCACAAATTAAAGCACTAATTTTTCTTGTTGGTGTTTTCACTAACTTATCATAGAAGTACTTAACTAGGAAAAAAAAATGAAGCAAATTACTGTAAAAGAAAACTGCTGCAAGCTGTTAGGTATATTTATTACAACTATTACAAAAGAGAAATTCTTCAAGAACAATCTATCTCCTTAAAAGTACAATTTCTCTATTACTGCCAAGGACCTTGATATCAAGGATGATCTGTTTTGAAAGTGAAGTGATGGCCATGAAAGTTAATTCTTGACTACAGAGAATAAAATTGGTAGAGGGCCCTAACGTAACCAGTTCATTCATTTGAAAACAATTGCTTTCAACTGGAGCTAAATATTGGAATAGGCCTCTTCTCCATAAAGCCTTTCTTATCCCATCAGTCTAATAATAGAGGTGTTCTGGCAGATTCAAGGGATTCTTTTTCCTCATCAATCCACTGGAGATAGGAAGTGTGCACATTTCATGGGCAATTATCTGCTTGCAGCTGCTTTTAACCCCGATGTGGTATTTCTTTCGATTTGCACTAACATGACAGCTGTGGTGGGTCAAACTGGAGCATGTTCCATCATATGAGGAGCTGTTATCCCATATATCCTGCCACATTTGTTATAAAAGTTAAGTGCCTTCTATTTCAAGCAATAGTTGAAGGAGTACTCGGTCTGCGTCAAGGTTAAGAAAGCGAAAGTCTCTAGTATTGCCTAGAAGAGAGAAGACAGAAAAACCTTAAGTTCAGGATCTCTAACATTTATATAAAGAATATAGGGGTTTGGTTCATTTTAATTTATAATCTTGAAGTCTAGCATTTAGAAAAGAACAATTTCCATTACAGTAAGCAAAATATAACGGTCTTGCATCTGTAGTACATACAGCTGTTTCATTACTTTCAAAGAAGGAGATCCCAAGTATTTGTGAGGGGGAAAAAATTATTACTAGATTCATGCACAGTATTTCCATTGACCTTAATATGACATATAACTTAGTACACAATTTAGCTATGAAGGCTAACTTCAATTGTGTTAATGCAAGGAAAAATAAAATAACTTGGCACATTATGGAGTTTTGCTGTGGTTGTTTTATTGCCGAATCTTTATCATCAACTATCTTTTCTTTTTCCAGTGCTAGCAAAATAAAGTGTTTGAACAAAATTTGACATACATGGAAATATGAGTTTGGTAATCAGAAGATGATTATGGACTGAAAACTATAAACCTGACACTGCTGTGACTTAAATTATTATTTTCAAATTCAAATTTCCTCTTTTGACATATTTCTCTTTCATTTTACAATATAAAATGATATTTAGGCATGCAAGTAGTTGGAAAATTGGACACAGCTGACTAAGCATCAGACCACAGTGTGCTTTCTAGGACAGACGTGGATTCAGCTAATGATCATTGTAATCTACAAAATGACACTGTCCTCCTCAAATATATTCTTTTATATTTCCATACTGCAGTATTTTAACTGTCATTGTCTGGCATATTACAAACAATAGATATATACATAAATACCTTCAGATTGATATGGAAATGTGAGTTGCCATGGTGATCTTGTAACCTAACCTCACTGAATCATTCTCAGTTCAACACAATTAGTGCCAACACATAAAAACACAAAATTGTTTCAATTTAATCTTATTTTTTTTTCTTTTCTCAATTATAGAATATGTTCTTCAGCAAGACAAGCACTCTGCATTTGTCTCCCTTTTTGGCATCCATTTTTCACTCATTTTAAAGATGACAATTTCGTAATCAGAAAAGTGTAATAACTGTGACAATCAAAAATTGTATGTTAAAATACAACTGCGATTTTTGAACCCTTTCAATCTGTCCAGTTTGCTTCCCCACTGGACTTTCTTGCTGGAATATAAAGCAATGCAGGACGTACCATAAACACATCTCATTTGTGTCATATTTTCTATTAGAAATGTTCAAGAAATAAGCAGAAATTTTCAAGAGAAATGAAAGACTGAACGTATTCATATACTAGAACTACCATGAGAAAAACTGAATGGAGGAGAAAATGGGTAATGTGAATAAATCCTTGTCCCTGGTAAATTAGCTTAAACAAGAAAAGTCCCTTCACTGGTATTTTAGCCAGATTTCCTAGGATGGTTTTAGTAAATTTAAAAAAAAATGTATAGATTACTGGAAGAGATACAATCTCTTTAACGCTTGGCTCGAACATACAAAGTAGCTATACCCTTTGAAGATTGCTTTTTGTATTAGGTACAGCACTACATCTCCCTCAGGGGCAATTCAGTCACCTTGTCATCAATGCACTCCAGCAACCTCCTGGGCAGCTGGTGCTCTGCAGTCTTGCCCCTCCAGCAGGACCAAGGCCTACAAACATGATGCTTCTTCTAGTTGCCTGAAGAAGGCCCCATCTACTTTGTCCTGATCAGTCTGTAACAGACATCTGCATAACATTACCTTGGCAGTCTTTCAACAACATCCTACCTCAGACCCCCAAGCAAGCAGCAAAAGTCTCCCAGTTGGATCGATAGCTGGCAGCCTCTGCTCTCTGAACAGATAGTCTTCCTCTGCTGTCACTCACTGCTTCCTGCTGGTGCTCATGCATGGCTCAGGCTCAGCTAGCTCAGACGATTCAGTGGACAGAGTTCCCAGCAGCACATCTCCTGGAAAGGCAATGAACCTCTTCTGCACCTACAAATCTTCAGATGGAGCAGGAGTCTTCCTCATGGTGCCAGAAACCATGAGCTTCCAGCCTTTTGCCACCAAAGGATTCTCCATTTCACAACCTGATATGCACAGAGCCTGTCTGCTCCTCCAATTGGGACTTTGGCCTCTTGAAACCGCAGGGTCTTGGGGAAAACCCAGTGAAACTCTTATCATCTCTGATGCTGCACAGTCTGATAACCTCCTCCCATATCTCCTTCAGCTGGTGACACATATCTGCAACCTGTACACCTACTTCAGGCTAGGAGATCATCTCCTGCTGCCTTGGCCTCCCAGGCAGGCCTGCAGCCCAAGAACTGCAGAGCTGCGTCCTCCCTCAGGAGCTCACTGTTGTTCTAGACCCTCGGTGTTACAGGCGAAGTGATTTCATCCCCTGCTGGGGCCCGTGCCCCGTGGCACTTTGCTGAGGACTTATACGCTGTTCTGTGCAGCTGCTGACCCGTTCCGTGCAGCTGTCTGTGTGAAATGCCACACAAACTGCTGCATCTCTTGGTTACCTCTGTTAGCTGCACCTAAAACATACAGGCTCCTCTGTTTGATAATATGTTTTCTTGTTGAAAAGTAAACAGGTATTAGCAGTCTCACCTGCAGTGAAAGCTGACCTCTGAAGTATAACTTCAGGTAAAAAAAAAACAAACCTCGAGCATGTAAAAACTTTTGAGACCTAGCAAAAGGATGGAAATGGAAGCAGGGAGGGTGATGGATTAGCCAAGTCCATCGTGAATGCACATACTGCACATTGATTTGGTGCTTTTTTCCCAGGACAAATGTCATTCGAGCACTTGTAGTTAGAAATTCAACTAGGCACTTGGAAAATGTAGATCAAGTTTCAAGTTACTCACTATTGGGCCATTTTCCCTGAAGGTGTGAACCTATGATCTTAATTTGGCAAACATAGTTTCATTGTGATCGTTGTTCATATGCTGTCTGATTACTGTTAATCAAGCTTGATTTACATGAATGGTTTTTGCTGGGACTCGGCAAACGTAACAGCCTTTCTGCTACTTACAATTTTACGGAGGAAAGAACAGGGAAAAAAGGTGAAAAGAATATAGTAGTTAAATTTTCAAAAGATAACAGCACCATTATATGTTATTATAATCATACATCTCAGAGGGGTTGCTTGGTTTTTTAATCATTAATTTTTGAAAAACTAAATAGAAAAAGAGGGACATAACAAAGATACAGGAACAGGGAACTATTTTTCAAAATAAGAATTATTAGGAAAGCTCTTAATTAAATAATCTGACAAAGATTATTAAGTTCAAATACTGCCTCTGGTTCAACTTGACCTTGAGCTGTAGATTGCTGGAGGCTAGGACAGAATACCAGAGAAGTATTTTTCATAATCTGCTAATAAGCATCACTGGAAACAGTTTAATGGACTAGATGAACTTTCTGTATAGTACAGCTGTGCTTATGTTATGAAATGTGAAGCTACATTATGTGAGTGAACAAGCATACAATCCCTTAAATTGTATCTGAAAGTTATCTCTATAATCTTTGCTTTGGGACTCTTTTTAATAGAAATGTTTTCTTACAAAAAACATTTTTACTTAAGGACCTTGCATCAAATAACCCGTGTTTCAGCTTTATGTTTAGTCAAACAACTCACCATAGTAGGCTAAACTGAGAATTATGGGATGGCTCCCATGAATAAAGTGAATGAAGAGAGAGATTTTGTTATTCTAAAGTTTTCTCATTTGTTTTGGAAGAAAAGGATAATTTTGCCTTTTTAATGAGAAATATGTGTACTCAGAAAAGGAAAACTTCAAAAATTGTCATTCACTAGTTTTAATGAAAATCCGTGGGCAGCCCCTTCCCTGGTGACCACCTTTTACAACACTCTAATATGAACTAAGAAGAAAGAAAAGTGAGTTCACAACTTACAGTTGCCCTAAAGAGTCTCACTGAATGCTGCAAATGTCATGTGTGTTTAATAAGAAGATCCTTGTGAACTATTAGATGAGACAGTGGAAATGGTTCTTATTTCTGCATTCAGTTTTTTGTGTAAGAAAGCAAAAAGTGGGGGGGAAGCTGAGGAATCTCAGCTGCTGAATCCACTCATAAAAATGTATAAATTGATTGACGCTTCCAGACACAAATGTCAAGTGCTTGAGGATGTAAAAGATGTAACTGGATAGTCGACCCTAGAGATCCGATGTACCACTGGTGTGGTAAAATTGACTTATCTAGGAAACACCTAGAGGCAAAAGAAAATGCCTGCAGGGGAAATTAAAAAACAAACAAGCAAAGAAGCACAACAGCATAGGTAAATAGGAATATAAGCTAACAATAAATAACAAAAAGTTTTGCATTACTTAAAGCAAGAGAACACACAGTAACTACAAAGAGGTGACCTTGTAGATCCTTACTGTCACATATATATGCATGTATACACAGCAAGCCTGCTGGAGCATGAATGTCACTCTGTTGCAGTGGAACTGAATGCAATCTCTGCAGAATGATCGGTGGTATCTCTGCACACCATTTAAAACGCTGTTTAGATTCCAGACACCTCTAAAGGTCTGTTTAGTACTAAACCTGCTCCAATCCAGATTTTGAGAGGTTTGTCATGGTTATAGCTCCCTGTAAAACACAATTCAAGTAAAAGGTGCTGGTTCAAATACAGATTCGCAGTAAGTTTTGCCCAGCACAGTCTAAGGTCTTAAAAATATGATGTCTTCCACATTTGTGGAAGATTCCATATTCCTGATCATCCTCCCATTTTCCTAATGAACAGATGCTGTTCATCACCACCAATCATAGCCATGAAAGAAAAGTGAAGCATTTTCCTTACATCTCCAAAAAAAAAGAACCTACCAAATGTTTCCTGCTGAAAAAGAGCAGATATTAGTAAAAGCTGATTAACTAGCTGCAATCTCACAGCTTAGACTATAGACCAAATAAGAAAAAAAAAAACCAAAACAAACAAATAGGTAAGAAATGTAGATGCACGTTAGCAGAAGCTGGATGTCTGTCCTGTGAGATAACAAGACCAAATGTGATTTTCCATCTGCGCAGCTAATGATGTCTAATCTTTGGACAATCAGATTATAATGGCAATTAGTACACAGTACCAGATATAAAAGCCGTAAACCATTTGTTAAAGTTTCACAGAATTAGAGAATGGTTGAGGTTAGAAGGGACCTCTTGAGATCATCTGGTCCAACCCCTTGCTCAAGCAGGGAGCTTAGTTAGGTTTTTATTTCACCCTCTTGTAATTTACCACTAGAACTGTCCATGATAAGAAAATATTCCCAAATTGAAGCAAAAGTCAAAACTTCAAACATAATTTTTGTCTTATAACTTCGGGTTAATTGGGGCATTTTCTTTTTGATAAATCAGTTTCTTTCAGTTTGAAACTCTTTAACTGCTTGTTTTTGCCAGTTCAACATCCTTAAAAATTAAAACAATGTTGGCTCTGGAGATCAGTTTAAAGAGATGATGTTTAGTAGTTTTGGTTTCAACTACTGCATTTTGAGGGTAGGAATCAAACATTTCCTGCAGAATTTTAGTATCTATAAATGCTCCATTGCTCATCATGATACAGTCCTGTGTCCACTCCAGAGTACTGCCGTTGAAAAGGGAATTGAGACAAGTGTTATTAAAAACTTTGCAGGGCTAACAGTGTTACGAACCACACAAGTTTCTGTACTCTAATCCTGATTTGCCAGAAACAAATGGCATAATTAATCTGTTTATATGTTGAAGAAGCAGCCAGATCCTAGGTTACCTCAAGACAAATACTTCAGCTTTGCTTCAAAACTACTGAGGAAAGCAGTGTGCATCCCACAGTCTGAATGAAAAGCATTTGGAATTATCATCTCCAGAATAAACAGGTTTTCTCAGCATTTGCAAAGATGATGCTTTACGCTTTGGTCAAATCTTTGTCCTTCATTTTATTTAGTGCTCACATTAAACCTATCATCTTTATCTGTCCACAGAGTACTGACAGCAGGAACTAACAAGTTGAAATAAACTGTACTACAGGCAGACATAGCCAGAACGCTAACCAAGTACATTGCTTAATGAATTCCTGGCAGTCCTCTATGGGTGTTTAATGAGGGAGAAGTCTAAATCTCATTCATTGTAATTTGGCATAGGCACATTAGAATATGCTGAAATTGGTCTGGTGCTGAAAATGAGATGTAGGGCCATGTGTCACTTAGAGTGTGTCACTTAGAGCATGTCACTTAGAGCATATCACCACTAGAAATTTACCTGCAGTTTTAACCTGGCTCTTAGCCCAGCTTCACATATTTTTTGAAAAGGAAGTCTTAGTCTTATGCTTCCATGCTTTGAAACAGCATGTGTTTGTTCACTCTGAGAACTGAGTTTGCTTTCTTTTTCTTTTTCTCTTTTTTTTTTTTTTCCCAAAGGCAGCTTACTTTGTAGGGAGGATATTTTAAAAGCTTATTTGAGTAGATGGCAAATTTTGATAATCCTTTTGCTTCATCCAGCTTTTCTAGATACTCATTTCTCACTTACCTTCCGCAGAGTGGTGGCTGTTGTTTAGTAGGCAACTCCCTTTCATTTAGCCCTTTCTTCAGCAGTCTGCTTCTGTAATACCAAACTTAGGCTCTTTAGCCAAAGAGCTCTAAAATATGTCATTTCAACATGAGTTAATAAAGAATTACCTCAGATTCTGGTTATGCTCTCATGTATGACAGAGGTCATGGTTTTGGGAGAAGCATTTAAACTCTATGGTGGTAGACCAGTATCTGGCTTGCACAGATGTCCCAGTGAAAGGTTAGAATAAAATGCTCAAGACCTTCTGAGTAGAAATGGCTGAGTTCTTAGCTTTAGAAACTAAAGCTAAAGGAGGAGAGAGAGAGAGAGATTATTCAAAGATAAACCAAACTGCAGACCAGTAAACAGAGCTAGAACTGACTGAGGTCAGGTAGTGTTACAACATGAAGTTGTCTTCTCAATCTATATGCTCTTTTAGACATTCCCAACCTGGCCAAAAAATTAATGACAGCATTGGAGTGGAATGAAGAACTACCTTAATGGATGAAGCCTCTAGCTAGCATTGTTATTATGTGTAAAATTGCATCAGTAATATGAGTCATATCTCATGTCTGATGTCAACAAAAGTCTTGCTTTTGGACATATTACATTTTGTTAGTGCAGTTTTAAGCCTTAGATCGCAATCTACTTTCATGAGGATTCCTTCCCACCTTTGCTACTTGTGAAATGAGACAAGTGTAAAGGAGAAAAGATCTTATTCATGTAACAGTGACATTCTTGGGCAGAAAGAACTTTCAGAAACAATCCCTTTAGCATGCAAAACCTTTCTGTTCCTTGAATATAAAGGAATAGAATATCAGTCAGTCAGTGTATTACAAAAAGTCCTCTTAGAAAAAAGGATGCAAATTTGCCTTAGGAGGAGACTGTTTTTTCTACACAGGTTTTTCTGATAAATTGTTTAATTCTAGGAAAGATTTATACATATGGATATAATAAGAAATTTTGCTAACAAGTAATTTTTTCCTTTTCTTACTTTCTCCTCTTCATAATGACTTGTGGGAGAGGAGTTCTGGGGTCACTTTTAGGCATTTGAAATTCTTCCCTCACTGAATCCATACTTTAAACATGAAATGAAGAAATACTGAGCCAATACAAGTTTAAAAACATCAGCCATTTTTCACTGTTTATTATTTTAGACAATAAGTCTATGGATTTATTTTTTCAGCATTTGATATTTCCATTGAACTGCCAATGGATGGCCATTCACAGGGAGGGGAATCATAAAGAAAACAAGGAATGTCCGAGACATGGTCTACCAGATCAGATATTGGATAATCAAAGAAATACGGAATGGTCACACTTAGAATCTTATCAGAGCAGACCAAAGACACACATAGTACTTGGAAAGCTGAATTTAGGAACTCCTCTTCATGCTGGTAGTTGATCTCTGCACTTCCACAGAATCATCATCAGCATACTGGGACTTCCACCTGTGCTACTGTAACCACAGAAATGCCAATACTGGGTCAAACTGAAAGATCCATTCCACTATATATGTAACAGTTTAAAAACAGGATGCTTAGGGAAAGTTATAATAAAAGGTCAAATACTGTTGCTCAATATACTCTCCCAGCTTTAAAAAATCAATGAATTTGCTGAGCTGCAGATTACATCTATGTTTAATAGGCCTTCAGTAGGCAATCTCTTCGCACTTAGTTTTGGGGTTGACAAACTCAGCGGAGCACTGTATTCTATAACTCTTCACAGCAGACTGGAACCTCAATATACACTGCAAATTAAACAAATCTCCAGGTGTTTTTGAAAGCATCCTGTCACTATTCTGCTTTATGCAATTGCCTGAACATGTTTTTATTATATTGTCAAAATTGCTATGAAAACAGTAATCACTTAATCTAGACTTCTGTGTATAATTAGATCAAATTCTATGGCTCTTGTAATTCTTCTTTGTAAAATGTTGAGTATGCCCTGATATATGAGAGTATTTACTTATCTCCTAGTCACCATAACTGACAATTTCACACCTTTTTTCACATCTTATTCTCTTTCCTCTTTATTTTCTTATTTTTGTTTTCCTGTTGTTCCTTTATAACACTAACAATTCAGTTCTTTACAATGAAATGGATAAGTTTAATTTACTGAGGCAAAAGCACTGATACATCTCTTAAGTTTTAGATTTTTGAAGAAGGAGCAGGGAGTTTCTCTGATCTGTACAGATAGACAGGACATAATTAATTTAACTTTTTTTTTGGTGTACTATTAAACACAAAAGTCATAGTTCTAAAAGCCTTCTCACATGCTTTTGCTAAGACTACTGTAGTATTAAATTTGATTGAGTTACTATATCATATTAGATCATTTTGCTTTAGAAGTCCCTAGCATAATTTGCCAGATAAAATCTAATATGTTTAATCTACATTGCTAAACCAGTTTATCTTCAAATTATATAGTGTCATTTCAAATCTCAGTAGATTTTTGTTATCTGTGATTCAATTTTTAAAGTTTGGTATTTTCAAAATACATTAGGCAAAATCTATATTTCTACTGGCTAGTGTGAAACTTCTTTTTGTCTGCTGTCTTGATTATAACAGCTATGCAGAAGAGAGAGAGCCCATTAAAAGTGCATGACAAGAAATGAAATTATTCTTGTTTTACTCAAAGTTTAAGATGACATTTCCACACTGTCCAGAACAGGACTGAGGTCATGAGCCTGCATTTTACATAGTTCCAAACTTATAAATATGTCTGAGTTTTGGTGGGAGAACCATGTGTGCATGCTAAGAAAAAAAGGACTTTTCCTGCTTACCTCCTCCGTGTTTTCACATCTGATGTCCACACAGAAAGTTTGTGTCCCAATGAGTTTTGGGACATGGAGTTACTACTGCATGAAACTCTGTCTGGGAGAGCTGATGTAAAGGTATATCGTGTAGGCTTGATGTAACAAAAACTGGGGAATCACTGAGGAGAGGATCGAGAGGAAAACTGAGCTAACCCAGATGACAGCATATAAACACCAGCTCTGCATAAGGACTCTCAAGTTATACGGATGGGGCAAGGTGGCTTTTTGGAAAGCCACTCTGCAGGATGAAGCTGTTGTTAAAGCATAAGATAATGAAACTTGCACTGGATTTTTCCTTTGTTTCAAAATGAGGAAAGATTCAAGACTGTATCATGAGAAAAAGGCCAGAGAAGATTGAGGGAAAAGAAACAGAGAGAAGGAAAAGTACATAAGTAGAGTCAAAGGTGGAAGGGCTGAAAGTAATAATGAGGAAGGTCAAGAGACCAGAAGGTGTAAGATTCCAGGAAAGGGGAATATTAGGGAAGACCGGGTGCAAAACATCTTTATCAATACTGTGGAAATTTAAAAAATGGCATAGGAAAGGAGGAGGGAAGGTCAAGAAAATGTGTTTCTGGCATCATTCAGAAAGGTCTGCCTGTCCCATTTCACTGTCTCAAAACTAGCTGCTGTTGTGACTCTTATCTTCAGAAGTCCATTTGACAATTTCTTCAGTTAACAATGTCTTCTGTGGTATCATGTTGCATATATGGCTGTGCAATTTTTGATTGTTTTCTTTTTCTCCCCTCTTCTTTGAAGCATGGACTTTGATTGGATCTACAAATATGTTATATATTCTTATTCCTTCATGTTCTCACTGTCCCTAACTGCTCAGAGCTACTGAATTTTGTCTTCAAACACCACCTCATGCCTTGGAATTACAAACTGGATATACATGCTAGGAGAGGCAAATGGCAGTTTAAAAAAAATAGGCAGCATTTTAGAAACCTTGAATTCAGTCTTTGCTCATATACTCTTACACATCTCAGATGGGTAATGCATTTTCTGTCTTTTATTACAAGGCTCTGTTGAAATGATAAGCAGCATTTGGAATATATGATTTTGTAATGCAGTCTAAGGCACTAAATCCAGACACAGTGGTGCAAGAATTGAACACCATAGCAACAGCTTTATGTACCTGCAATTTTTCGTCATCTGCTCTCCTGGCGCTTTCATGAAATCAACAACATCATTTTGGTGGTCACTTTGCCTGCTTCATTGCTGCATACTGGAAAATAAATCCCAGTGCCTGCTCTTTATTACTGGGTATTTTTAGCTAACTGTGTTGATTTAGCCCTATTCATTTATAAGCAGTGTCAGATAAATTAAATATTTCCAGGTGTGTATTTCATTAAGGCTTTTTAATCAATTTTATTAAAGCAGTAACTCACCAAATCAACATGCTTAATTGGCCAAATAAGTTATACAGACAGTAAGAATAGAGTCACAGTCAAATTGAAGACTTGGGTAAAATAAAATCTATACTCATGATAGACTGCACACTGTGAAAAGTCTTGGACAAGTCATCTATACCTAAAACTTCACATTTAGATATAGATTTTAACTCTTTCCTATTTTCTCATCAAGCCTACCCGATGAACAGGAATAACCCAGCAAACCATCATTAGAATATGAATTGCTGTTTTTCCTTTTCTTCTTTGCCTTATCAAACAACTAGAATCACAAAATCATAGAAGCATAGAAAGCATAGAATCACAAAATCATAGAAGCATAGAAAGCATAGAATCACAAAATCATAGAAGCATAGAAAGGGACCTTTAAAGGTCATCTAGTCCAACACCCATGCAATGAGCAGGTACAACTTCAACTAGATCAGGTTGCTCAGAGTCCCATCCAACCTGACCTTGATGTTTCCGGGAATCTACCTGGAAACATCATCTACCATCATCTCTGGGCAACCTGTTCTGGTGTTTCACCACCCTCATTGTAAAAAAATTTTCCTTATATCTAGTCTAAATCTACCCCCTTTTAGTTTAAAACCATCACCCCTTGTTCTGTCACAACAGGCTCTCTTAAAAGGTCTGTCCCCATCTTTCTTAGAAGCCCCCATTAAGTACTGGAAGGCCACAATAAGGTCTCCCCATAGCCTTCTCTTCTCCAGTCTGAACAACTCCAGCTTTCTCAGCCTGTCCTCATAGGAGAGGCAATCCAGCCCTCTGGTCATTTTTGTGGCCCTCCTCTGGACCCGCTCCAACAGGTCCATGTCTTTCCTATCTTGAGGACTCCAGATCTGGACACAGTACTCCACATGGGGGTCTCATGAGAGCAGAGTGGAGGGGCAGAATCCCCTCCCTTGACCTGCTGGCCACGCTTCTTTTGGTGCAGCCCAGGTTACAGTTGGCTTTTTGGGCTGCGAGCACACATTGCTCGCTCATGTCCAGCTTTTCATCCACCAGTACTCCCAAGTCCTCCTCCTCAGGGCTCCTCTCAACCCCTTCACCCCCCAGCCTAACTTTCTAATTTGACTTCTGCAGTATTCAAAGAATTCAACAGTCCCTTATTTGATGTCATGAGGGTTAGCTTATCATGGACGATGGAGGAGCTTGGACAGTGCGTTGACTGCCTGTTCTTGCCCTAATTTGGTTGTCTTAGCACTGTGCTCTGTTTTTTGTGGGGCCTTGTTGGCCTGAATTAATATGATTTTGCACAATATTTGACTTAAGTGTCAAGTATTGCTTAAAGCACTGAGGAATACAGGACAAGAATGTCTCTGTGCAGAACCTGGTCAAGTGTCCCTGCCCTCCACTCCATGTTTTCTGTTGTGGGCCACGGTTCAGGGACTTACAGACTAAGTGTTCATGGAATGAATGCACCTTTGCCCACTCTTTTTAGCTTAAACTGAATGCTACTTGAGTGTGACTATGCTCTCTCTTCATGCAAGCTACCCTTGAGGCAGTACTGCAGTAATTTTATGCCTGTGTTAATAAACTGGGTTATTCATACACTGGTGGCCCAATCAGAGGTTTGACAGTAAAAAAACTATGATAATCTGACCATTTCCAGTCACTTCCATGTGCTTTGTCAAAATCTATTAAAATACAAGAAAGTACTGTGAGTTTCCAAATTAGGGTATTTTCATGCGGTCTAAACACTCTGGAAGTTTACAAATACTCTGACAGCAAACTCTGTTAAGTTTTTAGATTCCTCAAGCTCTCAAATAGCATGTTTGTCCAACACTAGAAGACAAACATAATACCTGGAAGTAAAAATATTGTGGCTTTGTCACATAACACTGCTCTACTATTTTAACACCTCCTTCAAACAGCAATCAGCAGAAGTCTTGCAGGCCACTTTAGTGGTGAGTGAGAATGCAGAATGTATGCAGAGTCCATCTCCCCATTGTAATTTGCTTTTCTCCATGTAGATGTTGACACCCTTCTAACGAGTTTCAGAACAATACTCTCGCTTGAGAGTATTTGCTTTTGTTGGGGGATCTGTCTGTCTCAAGAAAAGAAGAATCACATACCAAACAAAATGGAGGAGGTTAGTCTCCAGATTGCCATACAGATCTATATTCTAGTGCCACTGTCTCCACTTAAAACCTGAAATAGTAGCAGATATACAGTAAATACTTTCAAAACTGAATATTTGATTGCATGCTAAGAAAAATTCTTTGTTGTGACACTACTGCCAAGCAGCAGCTAGCATTTATTTCTGGCTTTCGTTCCAGCTCCATTAGAGTTAGCAGAGTTTTATACAAGTCCTAGTTCAGAGTCTTACGGAAAAAAGAACAGCAGCAATAATTCAGAAAAAAATTTGTAGCAATCTAGTTTCTGTAAAGGTAGCCAAATAAATGCAAAGTTAATCTTTCCAAGAGACAAGAGCTAAATTTCCTTCTGAATTGAACAGTTTTATGGTATACAAGGAATGGTTAACTATATTAACAATCAATACTTGAAATAAGCAAGGAAGGAAGAGGGGCTTTCTTGCCTCTGGCAATGCACAGCAGCATCTCTGGACACTGTTAAGCTACCCATGCCAACTGTGATTTTTCTTCTTCCCTTATAAAGAGAATGCTGAAAAGCTGAATGTTTGCCTTTGGAAAACAGCAGGTTGACCAAATAGAAAGGTTTTATCAAAGTACTATGAAAATAGTGCCAAGTGCTTTCCAATGCTTTGAAAATTATTTTTTTTTTGTTATCTAAGCCCTTTTTCACTGTGGAGCTCTTAGTGTCATCTACCTGTAGCACAGGACATTTATTCATAAAAAGATAACAGAAATATTACCATTTTTGTCTATTACTCATTGAAACAGAGAGGGTTTGGCAGTAAACAAGCTTGAGTTCATTCCTCCATTTGTTTTATTTATTTTTGCAGTCTATTTTAAATGGATTCTCTCTTGGGCTTCTTGCTTCTGCAAGCAGTAAATCAGGCAGTAGAGCGAAAGAACACTGTAAAGGATTACAGCACCAGTTGGGCTTAAACAGCTCTATCGTATCAGGGCAAAAAAGGTAAACAGCCCTGTAATGAACCCAGTGTTTAGGATGCTAGTGTCTTGTGCTTTTTCACATATATGTTGTTTTAAGGTATGTGATGTTATTATTCCTAGTGTGACTGTGCAATCAGGCCCATGCAGTTCTATTCCTTCTGAAAAATGTTACTAACCTTTTTCTTTTTAATCCAGAATTCAAATATGTGCGAGTGTATAAAATTACAGAATAATTGCCTTCATGTTCATAGGATGTTACTCAAGTTTCTCCCTCCGCAAAAAAACCCCAACAAACTACTTCATTTTTCACCTAGCTATATGGTGAGAGCCATAAGGTGTAGAAATTGGAAAATTCCACATTAGGACTTGGCATAAAATACAAAAAGTAAGTAGGTGATAATGCATAGACCTCTTCCTGTACCTCTTAATAACAAATAAACACTTCAGGAGAAGTAACCTGCAAGAGTTGAAATATGCAAGGAAGTGAACATTCATGTGGGAAAGCAAGGTTCCATTCTGAATGTTTACATGTGTAATGATCGACCTGCTTTTCAGTGAACATGGTCTTCTATTTCTGTCTTCTTATTGCAGTAAAGAAGAGAAGCTACATCTAGTTGCTGTCCAACCTATGTAGTTTGTAAAGCACTTCACCTCTCTTGTAATTATGCTAAATGTAGAGGAAGGAATCAAAAACTCTGAGGAAATGGCATTCAAAAATCTAAGGAATTTGAATTCCCTAAGGACTTCTAATGAATATGCTGGATTAGGGGGGCACAAATAATGTAGAAAATCATTTGGCATCCCTAATCACAGGTTATCAATAACACGATACTTACAGACTACGGGAATAGAGACAGCAGCCTGTGTTATATGTTTCTTTCTTTAACAGAAATTGGCCATATTGTTGCCAGGCCAGAGTTCACTGGTTTTGAAATAATAGGATGTAAAGTGTAGATAATGCTACAAATTACATTAAACACATAATGATCACAGATGTGGAGCAAATAGATTAAAATACTACCTCTGGTTGCGATTTAACATTTGCTACTATAATATTACAACCATATGTCTATCATGTGTAACTGAGGCACAAAGCTCATTCCATTTACAGGAAAAGTAATACCAAAGTAATGGCTATACTGGGACATGTTAAAAACATCTCCACATCTACTTCTCTGATTGTATTTTAGTTTTAAACTATCTACATTCATTTAAAGACCATAATTATGTTATAATTAGATATTGATCATTACACATAATGCTTTCACACACAGGTGCCTGATTTTTTTGGTTAAAGTTTCACTCTCGTAAACCTTTAGAGTCAAATTTATCTTTATCATCTTTATTATTATTTTCCCTTAATGACCTGAAATCTCAATGCAGGAGATTAGAAAGGATGCAAGAGGGAAAAGGAGTCAGTAACATGTATCTAAAAGACCACGCTATCAGTGAGTTCACAATTTCAGCTTCCAAAATATTTTGAAGGCAGCTCTCGTTGGTGCCTTTTGGAAAAGCTTGTCAGAGACATGGTACCTGGCTGGATGCACACTGAGTCAGCTTATTTTAGCATTTTTTATTTTCCTGTGACTTTATGGCATCACTTTTTCATAAACTTTGTCATGAACTAAAAATTGCAATGGGAGGAAGCAGGTAAGAAGGAAGAGGAAAAAAACAAACAAACAAACAAAAATCAGCATGAAAAATGCAGGCATGAAGCTATAGCGAAAAGATTGAACGCAGAGGAAGGTGATGACAGAAGTCGATAAACCAGTCAGTTCAGGGCAGAAAAAATTCTGCCAAAGCTGTCAAAAACTTAATCAGATACATAAGGCAGCAAGAGGAAGTTTCTGATGATCTGGTTGTTGGCCATCACTCATGTTGTTTGCTTTAAGTAACTTGAAAGCTCAATTATTGTAATATATTCATTTTAGCATCTCAGTATGACTCTTGCTATTTAATTTAAAAAGTAGACTTTGAATGAATGACAATCTCATTAACATGTTACAGTCAACTGGAAAGACACGAGATTTTTCTATTTGAGAAATAGTATGCTTATAATTTAATATAGATTATATAAGAGAAACGTTAAATAACATAAGAAGTGATGTGACGTTAGTGCTTATTTTCATTCCGATGAAAAATCTCCTCTGACTTATTTAACAGTAACATAGAAAACAACCTGATAGGTACATTGTTGTACGAAACCATGTGATGTCTACACACCACTGTCAGACAGTTAACATGTCACTGTTATTTCACTAAATAATCACAGAAAAATAGAGATTTTTTAGTCCATGCCTACTTATTCCAAATATCCCTACTTTCAGTTTCTTCTGTACTGAGAATTCTAGTTTGAGAGTCTTTCCTTAAAGGCTATTTAGAAGTGAATATGATGGCTTTTACATCGTATTAGCAGATTATACATTGTTGCAGAATGAGTATTAGCTGGTTTACACATTGCCCCCTACCAGCCCTTCTGAATCTCCCCTGGGGCTACATCAGTAAAAAGCAGTGTGCCAGAAATCCAAATCTGGGTCACGGTCTAATAAAACTATCCTGCGTATCTGATCCATCAATAATGCCTCATTCTGGGCTTTTTCACTCAACCCTCGGGTATTTGAATACTGCTTTAGAGCAATTGATTTATGTGCTTATTCTTGACACTATGTTACTTAAAAAACAGTTTCACAAATTGATTCAGTATCTCTTTTAAGCAGTTAAACTGAAGTTCTTTCTCCTCCTTGCCTGCTTCCTCCCATTGCATTTTTTTGAGTTCATTACAAAGTTTATGAGAAAGTGATGCCAGAAAGTCACAGGAAAATAAAAAATGCTAAAATAAGCTGACTCAATGTGCATCCAGCCAGGTCCCATGTCTCTGACAAGCTTTTCCAAAAGGCACCAACAACAGACTCCAAAATATTTTGGAAGCTGAAATTGTGAACTCACTGATACCTTGGCCTTTTCTCTGAAGAGTTACGAAGCTTAAGCTTTGTAATTTATTAGTAGAAATAACAAAAACTAACAATCACTTTTACACAAGAAAGATTTCTGAGGCGTCTCGGTGTCTTCTGCTTCGGTTTTGTCCTGAGAATCAGGCATTGTTAAAATCAGATACTGGCATTTCTCATTTTATACTCCACTTCAGCATGATATAGTTAATGTTAGACTTCAAGACCACAAACTTTACAGTAGCCTTTAATTGCTGCTCTGTGTCTTCCTGACTTCCAAATTCTCCTGAGCTTTAATTAGGGTCTCTACATCCCTTAGGTTTTCAACCTCTTTTTGAAAGCTGCAGGTTCTCTCACCAACCACTGCTTCAAGATTTGCCTGACTATTTAACAGTTACTCACTTAACAAAACTCTTAGGTACAAAACATGCAATCAGAAGCACAATCTGCACCAAGGAGATGCAACCACTCTTCCTTCCACAATGGCAGTGAGACTCCCAGCCTTGGAACCAAGAGTATTACTGCTGGGCTGGGTAATAAAATAAAATAAAAAATAAAAAAAAAAAAAGAGAGAGAGAGAAGTGAAGAGGGACAAAGACTGAATACTGAACACAACTTTTCTTTCATCCCAGTCAGGAGATTAGCAAGTGGCTGAGTTATGTGAGGACAGAGGAAGCCTAGTTCCTTAGATTTTTTAAAGAAAAAGAGGAAAACATGAAAGTTACAAAAGGGACTATTAATGACAACAGTTCCCTAACACATGAAAGATTTTGTCACAAGCTATTTGGAAACAGTGGTAAAAGGAAAAGGCTAATGTTATGCCATCGGAACTCGGGCACTAAATAAAAGAGACTGGTGGCAGACTTCTCTTCAAGTAGTATTTTCTAAGGAACGTGTGTACCAGGAAAAAACTGGCAAAATACCTTGCACAGAAGAACTGGAGCATCAGCCATCTGGAAATACAGAAGAAACTGCTCAGGTTCTGAAACAGAAGTGCATCTGTACCTGTCAGTAGCAATTGTCAGCAAAAAGGAAGACTTTCAGATGATAGCTTAATTTCCAACAGCACCCTGGAAAAGTGCCAGAACTTGTAATAGCTGTAACAAGTTTTCAGCAACTAAGACTGGGAAGCAAACTGGGAAGCAAACCGGGAAGCTGTATGGTAGAAATGAGAGCAAGTACTTGTGATTATGCAAGAAATGAAATACAGGAGGGAGTATTTCTCAGGGATTAACAAAAAAACCCAAAAAACAACCCAACCAACAAACAAACAAAAAACAGGATAGAAGATTTTGACAGACGTAAAACTGAAGAACCAACCCAGAGTCTTAAAAAAGAAAGATTTGAAGGACGATGCTTGCAGGATGCTGGAAGATGCAGCAATCAGAATTTGCAACTCTTTATACCTGTGTTTCTAGAGCAGACAATATCCTGACACAGCAGCTGTAATAAAGAATCTCTGATACTACAAGAGTGAAGGCAGAAAGGTATGCCAACCAAGCCAGAATCCAATTAAACAGATTTGTATCATCACAAATTCTAATAAACACTACATTTTATTTTTTTTTTAGACAATTCCCAGCTTTGCGCAGCAAAAGAAGAGGAGAAGCAAAAAAGGCAATATCTGTTTTGCATATAGGAACACGTACAGATATGACAAAAAGAGCACCAGGAGTCTTGATAACTTTCCATGGAAGCTTAACACATATCAGTTGTTACTACCTTGTTAATGATTTGTCCTTAAAATATCCAGTCTGTCTATGAATGCATAGTGATGTTATCTTCAGAAAAATGTTCCCACTCAATTTTGAAATGGGGAGCTGAAGTTACAAATCTAAATAGTCATGTATCTATAGTATCTAACATGTACATATCTATTAGTTGGGGTTTTATACCTATTAAGGTACTTAATTAGGTAGTTTCCAAATAATCACTCCTTGATTTTGTCTTAGTCACCAGAATACTGATAAAGATATACAGCTGAAAACAGCCCTCCCATATTCTGTTTATAACAACAACAATAAAAGGAAAAAAATCTAGCAAAATATGAAGTAACAATATACAACTCAGAGTCATTTTCAGAAAAAAAAGCCTCAAAAACAATCTGATTCAAGGGAAATAGATTAAATAAAGGTGAGATTTTTTTCTTTTATCATGTAATCTCCTTCAACATTTGTTCTGTTCAATCTGTATTCTTGCAACTTTTTCATAAAGTCTAAAATGGATTTCTTACAGCAGCTAACACTGTTTTGTGCTTTTAATTTTTTGTGTCTTGTAATTTAGTAGTATCATATTTTCAATCATGCTAAACTAAGGCACATCACAAAAGAACATTGAATAATAAATGCATGAGGGTTGCTAGAGCGGGTCTTATCATTCAGGAGATGAAATAGAGACCACCATGCTAAGGCTGTAATCACAGGCATTATCATGATTCTGAAAAGAAACGTGGATATTAAAAAAAAAAATCAAAAACCTGAGAGTCATGAGTCACAAAAAGCACAGTAAATTTAGAGATATAAAAATTTCTATTTCATACTACCCAATGTAAAATGTCACATCAGATATATATAATTATGTATAGAGCCTGCTTCTTTAGGCATCCACACTACATATATTGAACAAGCCTTGAATGGGCACATTTTTTTCATTATGCAACACTGCAGCAGTGAAGTTTCTATGCAAATGGTTCTGTTCTCTGTGACTTAAGGGGGATTAAGGACAAATTTCCTTTACATCATATTAAATTTTGCAGAATTCCAGCGAAAGGTTTACTACTCATTTCCTCTACTTAATGCTGCTTTGTACTTGACCTAGAGGCAGATGGTGTTATTTATTAAATCATGTGGAAATTGCAAGTATTAAATGCCTGGATGTCCCTTTACAGTCCACAGTGTCAACTAACAGAGGAGAGGTGTTCGCTGTATCTTAAAACTGTAGTGGTGGATCAGCAGGAGTGTCTACCTTCTTACTATGCTCACACATTTCTTTCAATAAAGCCTGAGTACACAGATGTCACAGAGGGACAGACGATTCATCTTAATCTCTGACAGCAGTATAAACATTGCAGTAAAGGAATACAAGAGAAGTTATTTCCCCTTGTATTTATCTAAATAAATATCCCCTCCATTTATCTAAATAAATTCATTTCTTCTGCAATTGCTGAGAATGACAGGTTCAGGGAAGGCAGAACAGGCTGGTACTAAAGTTTAATTACTCCTGTGGAGTATTCAAGCAGCCACAGCTAATAATGTCGGAGCAGTTCCTTTGTCAGAAAGCTTTTCACTGTATTCCCCGTGTGGATAACTCCCATTGGCACTGACGGGAGACTTATGTGTGTACAGTAGCCAAAGCAGAACAAAATATCAATATTCATCATTGAGGGACTTTTTTTTCCTTCTCTTTCCCCGTAAGTCAAAGACAAAAAAATATGCACATGCCTAAAACTTTGTATGCAACTGGGAGTGGAAAACATTCCCAGAAGAAGAAAAGGACATCTTTAAGAAAGGGTTAGTTACTTAACTACAACTTCAAACAAAACACTCTAAAAATCAGATTACTGATTTCCCTTCTGACTCTTTCCAAATAGAAATAAGAAAGCAACCTAGTTTTTGGACAGCCTGAATACCTGTCTGTTCATCTGGCTAAAAAAATCCTCTAGAAATATTTGTTCTCATTAAAGCAAAGTTTTTCACATGGTACGAATGAACCACTATGCATGGTAGTGAGCGTTCACATGATCACTATAAAAATGTAAGTAATATATTATGAGACTGTCCATTCTAAGTATATTTAAAATGTGTGGTAATTACCTCAACAATGAAATCATTTTAGTACATAAGTGCTTGATATATACATTTGCTGTACCAGGAATCACATTACACTCTAGCATTAATGTCCCGTAAAGTCATTACTGCCATAGGAATATCAGCATTTCTACACATTCAATGGAACATTGCAGATTCAGATGATTAAAATGAAGTGTCAGAAGAACTATACTAACAAATTAATGCTTGTTGTTTGCTTCTGCCCAAAATATTAAAAGTTGTGATTCAATGAAATTTCAGCAGCAAGAAAACCAGTAGGTGATTTACCTGATTTCAAGCCCACATTGGGTGGCAAAAGTTGTCCATGGGACTAATAATTATTACTGCAGAAGAAACAGTAATTGTGACTCTTTTGTGAGGTAACAAAACATTCTAACCCGAGGAAACACTGGCTTCTTCAGAAAAGGACTCAAGAGTACCTCCTAGCCCCTGTTTGAATTGAATGTCAGAATTGGGCTAAGCTAGTGCAGTTCCCACCCTTTGAGAGAAAAAGGGTGCACAGGCAGGGAGGAATCTATGGTGTTGTCCAGTACATGTCACAATCTGGAGCATCAAGATGTAGTTTGGGGCATACCTGCCCTCCAGTACAGACAATGCCATTCCCTACCAGCCCCATTTTCTCCTTTTTTTTGTTGTTGTTGTTTGTTTGTTTTTTTTAGTATCGATAAGTTACATTCTGCATGCCTGATAAGCAGGACAAAAATGTTACAAAATTCTTGTAAATGGCAAACATTGTTCCTTTACACTCATCCTTTTATTAAGCTGATAGTTATGTAAATGACTTATGGCAAGACTTGAATCAGTGTATTTCAGTTCAAATCACACTTAACATTAGCTCTCTAGATGTGGTGACAGATCGTGCTTTTTCATCAGAAATTGTGGTGGTTGCAATAACATTTCAGTTTTAGTTTCAATCTAAATTAGTAAAACTCTTTTAACGGTCTTTCCTGAGGAAGACAAATTCTCTCTCTTGCATCCAAACTCTCCAACAGCAATGTGGTTTATCTGAATATACACACAGGGAGGAGGAAAATACAGTGCAATATATTCTTTCTGTATATTGAATTGCCTGAAGATTACAATACTGCTATGCTGCAGTTAATACTCAAAGTATGTTCCTGGAGCTGTAAAACAGAAGCAGATATTGGCAGTTTCCCATTTAATGAATTAGGGGTGATAGAAACATGACACCCAACAAAACTGTTAAATTTAAGATGTCAACTATGCAATAATTTATTGCTTCATCTGAACAACATTAAACAGCAGTTTGATGTTGTAGTTGTAAGACATCTGTGCATCTTTTTATCATTTTCCTTAGGTTCTTTAGGTCCGGCAGGAATTAAAGTTATACAGTCAGAGATACTAAAGATGGAAAAAATTATTTTGTGCTTTGTTATTTTTATTTTTGTTAAAAGTCAGTTTTGTTTTGTTGACTTACAAACTACAGTTCTTCAGATCCTTTTTAGATCAGTTCGTAATTGGGCTCTAATGATGTAGTTATTATCACATTTCATAAGCCTTTTTTACCACCTACACTTCCTGTAAATGAAGAACAGAAGCAGAAGCTTAATTGTAGCTGCTTGCTGAATATTTACCTCTCAGATCAATAAATCATGATGGTTCACCTCTTCCAAAGTCAATAACTATTTAATATTCTATTAAGCTGATGGGAGTAAAAGAATAGTAAACCATGTTTCTGCTATAGCAACGTAATTAACTAAAACAGGGAACAATTCCCCTTTCATTTAAAATGGCAATAAAACATCGTTTATTCAAGGAATGTGATCATTATAAAACTATGTGGAAAGAAGTGAACCCTGTAAGCTTGAACTTAATTCAGTTTTCTGAGTGGAAAGTTAAGAAACTGTAAAATTATAACTTCACTACTTTAGTGGCATACTATTTCTGAAGAAATTCCTGTGTTGAGTTCCCAGCTGATGATTGCTCACCTAACTGGATAGCCAGTGAGGAAATAACGTAGAGTTTTCATGCATAGATTAATAGTGACCATGCTGTCCTTTAAGACATCCAGATTCTAGATAGGCTAAGCTTATTATATATTAGAGCTTTGGAATCCCTTAATTTATAACAGTTGGATTATTCCATGACAAGATTTATTCTTGACAGAGTTACTCTATCCTTCTTCCATTTAAAGAGACTTAAGAAGGCTGACAGAAGGAAGCAGTTCTTCAAAGAAGAATGTGATTTCGAAGAAAATATACCACTTGTTAAGAAAATTAAAAATTTACCATTTTCACAAATTCTGAAGTTGGTTTCCTCCCCCTTCGTCTCCAGGTGCTGCACTGTGGAAGAGGGGAAGAAGGAGAATAATGATCACTATTTTTTTTTAATTTCATCTGCATTCTTCATCTCCTTTCTCCATGAGAGAGACAGCAAAGGACCACAGCAGTCAGAACTAAACCTAAACCATTTGCTCCTTTACACAACTGAATTAACTACAGACTAACTGATTAGCTGCTGATAGGTTTAGACCTATCAGTAAAACTACCTGTGACTCTGATGAGGTCTTATGATTTTCTATTGCTTTTCAACGTGTTGATCTCATTACAAAGTCCACAGATTTTGTTACCATTTTTTCTAACAAAATAATCTATTGGAGGGAAATTCCAGAGCATGTCAACTGATAAATGGCTGAGTAGCACTTCTATAAGGTGCTGTACAAGTCTAAAGTAAATCTCACTCAAATTTAGTTAGTTCCAGTACAGCAAGTATGCATTAAAAAAAAACAAAAAAAAAGAAAAAGAAAAAAAAGAAAAAGAAAAAGAAAAAGAAAAAGAAAAAGAAAAAGAAAAAGAAAAAGAAAAAAGAAAAAAAAAGAAAAAGAAAAAGAAAAAGAAAAAGAAAAAGAAAAAGAAAAAGAAAAAGAGTACGTAAGTCCTTTGCAACACTGTGGTGCTTGCAAGGATCTTGCAAGGATCTGAGATCACCTGTATGATCAGGAGATCTCCCTCAAGTTTATGTCTAACACAGAGCTCTAACATCTCCTGCTTCTGACATGGACAAGGTGGGTGGTTTTGGATTGTGTTTTAGTAACTGAATCATTGTGCAGGCCTCTCTGATGTGGCTTCAGAACACTAACCTGATGTTGTCACTGTCCTCTTCCTTAAGTTTATATATCCCAGAGGAATAAGCCATTGCTGGGGAAGTCTGTGAAGGAATGGCCTTTTGAGCTGCTGGTAGTAGGCATTCTTACGAGGTGACAGATCAGTGAAGTTAACCTGCACGTAACCATACTGTACATTTGTACACTGGCATGGGTACAAACCGATCAGTTCTGCAGCCATTGACAACACCAATAGAAAGATATAAAATCAGGATTCAACTTCTCTAATATTCACTGATGCAGATTTTATATATTTTTCTCTGCCAAAACCAAAGATTTGATTAAAAGACCACTGAAGTTTGGTTCCTTAGCCTCTGCAGACAGTTGTACCTCTTTTTTTTTTCTTTTTAACAGATGTGGAACTACACAAAATGACACCACATGAAGATTTGGCATGCTGCATAGTTCTCAATAATAACAAGATGCAGATTAATGTGCTCCTGTTTTTTCTTTCTTAGTAAGTAGCAGAGAAGAAAAGCTAAGCATAAAACCTATAATTAGTATTTTAGGAAATAACATGGTTGCACAAGGCTTTAGTTTCACAGTATGACGTGAAGACAGACCTTAGGTTTTGTTATCCAAGCGCAAGAAATTTTGTGGATTCAAAGTCTCAATCTAGACTCCTGTATGTTGTGCAACGATACGTATATATACTTCTAAACCATCATTTAGAATATGTTACACACACACCACCATGGTGGGCTGGGAAACATGTTAAGAGGCTAAAGCTGAACCTGGGTCACAGTGGGAAAACAGACATGATACTTTTTCAGTATAGTCACCTCTTATTTGCACCAGGATACAAGCAAATCCAGCATCTCTAGTTTATTTTAATAGAGAAGTATCCTGTATGGCCAGTCTTAGGTTACTTCTCTCGTAACATTTCTGGAATCTCTAAAGAAAAGAAAAAGTAAACGTTTTAACAAACTCATTGAACAACAGAGTACACTTGCCAATGCAGGTGTTATTGAAGTCATCAATAATTAAATGATGATAAAAGCACTGATTAAAAAAAAAAAAAAGCTATAAAAATGTTAAAAGCTGGCTGGCTGGGAGGGGGGGTGACTTAATGAAATGTTTTAATAGAATTATTACTAATTAACAATTAATAAAAGTCACAGGTTAGTATTATGATATACCAAAGACTTGCAGTGTGATAAAGGAGTGCGGAGGAGTAACCTGGTGCCTGTCGGTTCGAGCAGCAAGGGCAAGGGGCCAGAGCTTGAGATGGGGAACATGTCAATATGGAGATACCTACTCCAAGCAGCCAGGAGGAGACACTCGTGGTGCTGACTGGGCTTCCCAGTGGGTGGTCTTTGGGTGCTCTGATGCAGGGGTAGTCCTGTGCAACCTACAGGCAGGCGTTACTAAAATCATTTGAATCCTGTTTAAGAGGAAATAGAAGCCAGGTAAATTGCAATTGTTGCCACTATCTCTGGGTTTAAATCTATTCCCCGTGTGATTCAGCAGACCCAATTAAGCAGATTTAAGGAGTTCCCAATTAAATACAGAAGACTTTCCAAGTACCTTTAAGAATCATATTTTTTAGTGCACAACAATTTCATGGCAAGCCCACTGGCAATAAAACTGGAAGAGTCAGTAATTAATTTTAACACCCCTGATTACTAAATTAATATTTTCTTATTAAAAATACATAATCTAATGAATTGGTAGTTAGTAATTCCACAGACAACTATAACTTTTACAGTTATCCTTCCCTTATTTTATTTACCCATGTATGTTTAAGTTTTGACTGAGTTGCAGCTTTGCGTATAGGTCCTCATTTCAGCTAAGAAGCCATTTTACAGAAATGTAAATTTGTTCAGTTGCTCTTGAACTGTTGTTATTTGTTACCTTCATAAGAGACTTTTATTATTCTGTCTTCCAGCTGCAAGCTGTTTGAAATTAAACCAGGTAGAAGCTCCTGTGACTTGCAGCAATACATTTATTCCCGAAGGAAAGCCTGACCCTTTAAAGCCTCAGAAAGAAGAAAACTATCTTTCTCAGTTTAATTTTCATTGGACAGCCACACAGAATAGCTGGGCTGGGTAAGCTCTGAAATGGGAAGCTTACGCTTTTAGCAGTCCAGTGGTATTGTATAGCTTCCACCGACATGAAAGCAGGAACATCTGCTGTCTACCTGCGGGTAATGCGTTCTCTCAGTGTGGGAGACGACACACCCTGAACGCAGTAGAGACCCTGTCTGCAAAGATGCGCTGCCCTCTGAGCTGCTTCTGCATGTTGCAAACAGCCTTCCCCTCTGCGCACACACGTAAGCTCGCTGGTTGAGAGCAGCGCTGCCAGCATCGCATGAAGTGAGTCCTGTACCATTTCTGCTCTCAGGTTAATTTAGAGCTCACAGGCAGCTGGCTGCTCTCTTTTATTTATCAGCTCTTCAAGAGCACTCACTGAAGCACTGTTCCGGGTCCACCCAGTGGTATAAGGTGCAGTCACCAAGGCACACTAAATCTGTCAACAAATGCTGCCTTTCTTCCTGCCTGCGCCTCTTTGTTTATCAAATAATCATTTTCAGCAATAAGGGAGCAGAGTGTAAACATGCTCTTCACTAATTTGCTGTGTTTGAACATCTGATTCTTTAACATTGTGAACAGGAAGCACTGATGAGCTTTGTGACTGCACAGTTTGGTTCCAATTAAATTTTTAATGAAACAAAAGTCAAGCCCAACTGTGACTTGTGGCAGAGTTTTGATTTCCGCAGTGCCCTCTTACGTCCTCTAATTTGGCCAGGTTTCCCCCATTGAACATAAATATTGATAGTTGACAAGACAGAAAACACTAAGCAGAGCATGAGTGTGCCAAGCAGCTTGCTTTTCTGAGCTGTCACTTGATTTTATTTTTTTTTATTATTTTTAGGGGCTGTTGACAGACTGGCAATCAAGCCTATCTTGAATTCTCAAGTTCATTCAAATCTATTTTCAGAATGGATATCCCAGGGTGACTGTAAGGCAAAGGAAGCAAAGTGTGCTTGCACCATCGAGCACAGTGCTTTAAGCTGATAGAAAATGTTTGAAGCTATTTAACTTCTCCATAGGAGCCCACGAAAGTCTGTTGCTTCCTGCCACTAATAAATGCCGTGGAGGCCAGTTGCTTTCAAAGCTCCCAATAAAACCCACTGGTGTTGTTTTTAAAGGAACACAGCAGAAGGGAGAAAAACTAATTTAAGAAACATTTGCGACAGTGAAATAGTGCTCAAAGCTATGGTATTAATGACAATAGTCAGTAGCAGCAGCTGACGGCCTGGATTTAAATGGCAATCTGCTTGGCAGTAGCAGTTTAAAAACAATGCAGATATTGGACTGCACTGTCCCTTCAGTACACATACCCAACAGATTGGGTGAACCAACCCTTGGATACTGAACTCTGTCACCAATCAAGTTAGACAAAGGAAAAATAAATTCCTGCGGATCTGAGGCTTGCTTTATTCAGCATTCATTCAGTGACAGTTTTGCTACCAGAAAAAGAAAAAGAAAAAAAAAAAAGAAGAAAAAAACCCCAAGCTTTGTGCTAATGAAGAGCTGCCAAGAAATAGTTTCAGCAGTCTGGGACAGAGTCCTCAGCTGGTATAAAGTGGCTCAGCTCCAATGACTGCAGCAACATCGCACCACAGCTCTTGTGAAGTGGATGGGGATGCACATGCCTGACATCAGGCTCCTAAATTCACACTAAATAAGTAACAGTAAGATTATTAGACGTACAGCATCTGCCTCTGGATCAAAAGATCTAATTTATTTTTTTTTTCTTAAATTTTGGTGAGAAAAAAAAGGCCACTTCCCTTGATCCTTAAGTACAGATTTAGGAGGATAATTTAAGCATATTATTTGGAAAAAGTCTTGCCTGGAATCCACAAATCATCATCTGGACAAATTCCATGGAGTTCAAAAGGTGATGGATCTTAAAGCTATCCTGCAATCCTGGGATGTCAATTCAGTTATTTTAGAGATGCACTTTAAATGCATCCTTTCTGACTTTACCTATTTGTCTTATTAAATGGTAAGCCAAATTTCAGCTCAGGTAGTTCATAGGAACATCTCTCTATTCCTCAACCTGTGTTCTGTCATTCCAACCACCATGATACCATGAATTACCTGTGGCATAATTCATGCTCTTTTCAACCACAGAGACCTATGCTATCCTAAACCATTTTTTTTTTTTTTTAATTTCAGTATTTCTGGTCCTTCTGTTCACATTATTTTTTTTCATCGTAGCCAGTATATCGGACAACCCATTTTTAGCATTCTGTAACTTACTTCTGCACCATATGTTTTCTCATCAAAATATCTAAGCAAGATGTTAACTAAAAAAGAACCTAACACTGATACCTCTGGAAGCATCATGCTTTTTCTCCCTCAGTAGTATCTTTTAGCTTTTCTTCCACATCACAGCAGTTTTAGGCACAGCAGTACATGAATTTTTCAAGTAACACTTCGGTTATTACCCAATCCAATATTAAAATATGGACACTACATCTGCTGTAGCAGCTTTAGCTGGAAGCTGGGGTCATCATCCAAAACAGAAAAATACTTTGTTTTGTTTATGCAGGCATACTCCCAGGCACTGGCATGACAGCCTTTGTTACTGTGGCCGTCTCCCTTCTATAGAGAAAAATAGGTTGTAAAAATTATTCTCAGTGGGGTTTTTTAGAGAAATTTGAGCCTCCTGAACACACATAAAATGACTGTTTACTGTAATTCCTCCTACTGCCCATTTTTATTGGGCTCTTTCACTACATTTTAAGCACACTCCTAAAATCTATTACCCTGGTACAAGTGCAAATGTTTAACTTAATATGCAAAGTATTCCAAATCCAAATTTTTACAGTTATTTCTTCAAGATATGCATACTATCCTTATATCTCCAATGAATTTCTGTAATTCTAAATGGTTCTAAGATCAATTTATGATTGGAGTCTTTTTTCCATTGGATGATTATGGTGTCTTTAAGTTATTTAATCATAGAATCATAGATTGAAAAAACCTTTAAGACCATCAAGTCCAAACAATAACCTAACACTGCCAAGTCCACCACTAAACGATGTCCTTAAGTGCCATATCTACATATCTTTTAAATATCTCCAGGGATGTTGACTCAACCACTTCCCCACGCAGCCTCTTCCAATGGTTGACGACCCTTTCAGTGAAGAAATTTTTCCTAATGTCCAGCCTAAACCTCCCCTCACACAACCTGAGTACATTTCCTCATCCTATTGCTTCTTACTTGGGAGAAGAGACCGACCCCCACCTCACTGCAACCTCCTTTCAGGTAGTTGTAGAGAGCAATAAGGTCTCCCCTCAGCCTCCTTTTCTCCAGTCTAAACAACCCCAGTTCCTTTAGCTGCTCCTCATAAGACTTGGGCTCTAGACCCTTCACCAGCTTCATTCCTCTTTTTTGGACACGGTCCAGCACCTCAATGTCTTTTGTGTAGTGAGAGGCCCAAAACTGAACACAGTAGTCAAGATGCAACCTCACTAATGCTGACTGCCATTAAGAATACATTTGCTTTGCAACAGTTTTAATTTTTTTAAATTGTTATTAATAACATAACCTGTAAAAAATCAAAGCCTTCATACCTGAATCCAAATCCCTATATATACGCTTGCCTGGTGCTACGAAAAGACTAGCAAAACAAACAATAGAAGTTATATATGTTGCAGCTTTCCAGTCATCAAAAGGGAGGAAAAGGGGAGGCAGACTGTTCTTTCAGCAGCCAGAAAGCATGTTCTACAATATGTTTTCCTTTAGCAGTAGGAGAAAAAGGAAATATCTCTTTAGCAAACAGGTGGGAAGAGATAATACATATATCATGTCATGGTATGCTTTATGACATAAATATACTATGCCTTGAGGTAAAGCCACAATGGAAATCCCTATTTAGGCAAACATATGAGAAGAGGTCAGGCCATTAACTCAATGATCAGAGTCCACAGGCACATAATACTGTTGAGAATTGTGCACACATTTAAGGTTGCGTAGCACTGGCAGAACTCAGCATCTTCCCTTTATAATGACATTACTGTCTCATAGAGCTAGAAAGTCAGACTATTTCATGATTATTCTCTTTCTGATCTCAAGTATCATCTGTTTTTTTTTTTTTTTTTTGCACGCTGACAGTTTTCAGAAAGAGGGATGAGGTGATCGAATTAAAAATTAGGCTGGAAGGGAATCTGGAAGTCATGTAGACCTACCTCCCCATTTAAAACGTAACTGTTGGGTTTAAATAATGTACTCTAAATAAGTCAACACAATCTTTCCCATCGGAGCCCGTGTAGCCAGTGTACCTTCCCCTTTACAGAAGCAGGGTAGGGGAACAGAGTGATCCGCATACTCCAACTTCCACAGGCAAACACATGTGCCACTTTGAGAGTATTCTGCACAGGAAGGAGCCTGGCAAGTGTCTCATTGGCAAGACGAGTCAGGAGGAGTCTTCTTGCAGGATCCACTTAAACCACACAGGCAATCTTCCAAGTTAAGGTTCATACCTCAAGGTTGACTCAGATGAACTAGCTGAAGCTATTAGTACTTTTCTCTGATTTTCCCCTCAGACGAGCATTGTCACAGCTCAAGCCAGGACATTTGATCAGCTTATGCATAGGTTGCTAAAACTTTATGATTTTCAGCCTGACATATGAAGGCAAAACAAATTATTTTCCTTTATTTTAATATACCTGGCTGTAAACTATGGTGCTTCAGGAACTGATCCAGAAGTAGAGGAGCTATGTCTGCCTTAGTGGCAGGGACATGCATCATAGAAACAAAATGGATGGTACCAACTCTAAACCTGGAGCCACCTGATGGATTTTAGTCTACCATGCCAACTCTGTTACAGGCATTGCTGTTATCCAAAGCCTCTTTATACACAGAAAAAAAACCCAACCAAAAACGCTAGTGCAAATGTGGAGTTTAAGTTCCTTTGCTCTTTACATTCAAACTGTTCTTCTTTTACACTAAAGTTTTCAGGGAAGTCTAAGGAAAGTTTCTGAGAATTTTTGCCTGCCTTGCTGCTGTGCATAGAGAAGGGTCAGTGTGATCAAAGACTGTGTCCTCTCTTGGTAACCTCACCAACAGCTGTTGAAAACTACGAACACATCAGCTTCAGTGAGTAGAACACAAGACTGAAAAATAATTTGCACTTGGCTCTAATCAAGGCTGATTGCAGTCTCGGTGACCTTGGGCAAGTTACTCAAGCTCTTTGTTCGCCTTCCTGCTCAGCTGTAAAATTAAGTCAAAGTAGGACTTCACTGGAAAACAGATGCTGCCTCAGACTTGAATTTTTCTGGTAAATAAATTATAGAAGAAAATATAATAATTAATTAATAACTAGCAGTCAGCACATAGTAATTATGTGGCCATATCCATTATGACTGTATATAAACAAAATCAATTTTCATTAGGGGATATTAATGTTATCAAGCATTGCTAGAAAGGCTTTGGCAGTTACCAAAACAACTCCCTTTTTTTTTTTTTCCCTCCAATGAAGCACAGCTATTCTTTCATTCCTTAGTGTTGCGTACTTTTATAAGCCAATCAAATCCTGATACAAAATCGATGTATACTGAAATGGAAGCCCAATTTGAAAATGCATTTCTGTACCATTTCATATCTTTATACATGAGAAAGTTTAATCTTCATGAAAGGGAAAGTGTTACGAGCAATGAACATAGAGTCACATTCTGTTGCAGTTTAAACTGGTGTAAATATTGCTATCCTACCAAAACCAGTGAAGCTGTCTGTAGCATCAGGATAACTTCATTTTAACACTAGCGTCTTATAGGATATTAATTAATGCAGAGATTATTTTTTTTTTCTCTTTTGAAGTGGAGAAGAATATGAGGTGGGGTTCTCTTTTGGGAATGCCTCAGTGTAGATGAACATGATTTTCATGAAGATTTTCAAACAAGCATGATTGATGGAAGTGCATTTTTCCTTGTCCCTAAGTACAACAACAGATCAAACAAAAAAGCTTTTCCTAATTACAAAGTGCCTCTCCGTTGTTTTTATGGAGGCAGTGGGAAGGGGGCATCCATTCATATAATTTTTTAAGAGAATCTGTATTGTAATGTACTGAAATTGTATTGTCATGTATTTTGGAATTTGACAATCTGTGGCAAAAAAGTACAGGAAGATTATTCAGACATTGCTGTGATTGATATTTTAGAAAACCAGAGAACAAGGAAATGAGTAATCACCAACAATTAAACCTGGAAAAAAACGATGTACTATTAGATCACTATGTAATATTAGTACTGATGTACTATTAGATCACCCTTCTTGTCCTCACATAGATGGGTCAAAAGTTAAAGTTCATCATGCTACTGAAAATATTTCAGAAATGGCCATGACCTCTGATATGCCAGTCTTTGCTGATAGAAATTAAAGGAAGCAGTTTTCAGGCTGGGTTTCAAGACAATTACATAGAGATTCTCTGTTCTGTTTACACTGCAGAATGCAGCCAACATCATGTTCGAAAGACATTAAACTGTATTAAGTTTCATTATGCACACTCTACTCTTCAGTTTCCCTACTGCCTTTTGTTTCCCTAACAGGTTTTCTTCCTAAGACCATGGATTGATTCTCTATAGCTGCAATTGAATTGCTGCAGCTACAAAGCAGGATGGAAAGCATATTGTTACTAAGCTGCTAGACAAAAACATGGCATTGCAGAGCTCAAATTGTAGGATTATCTCTTGTTAATACTGATTATTTATTTCATTGTAACTCTACAATAGGACTGGACAAAGGAATGCAACAAGTCATCTACTACATCCGAAATCTAAAACCAGCACTGACTGAAAAGAAACAGAAGAGACTACTCATTTGAAACACGCACCATTGGCCTGTTATTCAATCAATTTGGTATTGAATTGTATGTGATAGATGTAGAGGATTGTGTTTGTCTATAATTTGTTGTTCATTTTACACATTGCAATTGTTTCATCTTCCATGGAATTTGGGTGGAAAGCAAGCACCAAGATTTTAACAGTGTTTAAAAATTAAATAAATAAAAATGGACATCAGTGGTGCTAGAAATGCAATATTGTGCCTATTGCATTTATTTCACACGGCAATCAATGAGAATTAAGTATCAAAATGATATTGATAATCATATTAGTCACACAATATAAGCCGTATTTATATGGTACTGGGAAATGAACAAATCTTAGGGCTAGGGCCTTTTTTACTCAGTTTGCATCAAAAGACAAATTTAGAAGGCTATACCTTAACCTGTACTGGATTCTTCAGTGGCTATATTTACTGATAACAACTCAGGCACTTTAGAAATGAACAATCAATAGGATTAATTTCCTTCTCTTCCTCTTCAAATCCTCTGGTCTCCCCTTGCTTTGAGAGGCTCAGTCATTTTTGGTATCAAATAATTCGGGACTAGGTCATTAATGAACATGCCGGTAGGGGTCTGACTTTCACACAGAAACTTCACTGTCCTTCGGGTAGCGGTGTTCTCCAAAATGCTGATGGTAATCACTCTTATTTCTGCAGAAATATCTGTAGAAACCTTTAGCATTGAGAACTGTACGCAAGGTGCCAGAAAGAAATACAGAACCATCTCCATGTTTAAACCTAATTCATTGCCAAAGAAGCCCTCACAAAACAACATTATTTTAATGGCATATTATGTTTTAAGTTTAATTGTTTAATTTAATGTTTTCATCCTTCAGCATTTATTACCTCAAAAGTACAGATGTGACCTCTCCAAAATGCATTCATCCAAAGTACGCAAGTCAAACAAACAAACAAATTAATACAAATTAAAAACTACTGATCAGAATGCAGCTTCATATGATGAGCTAGAGAGGAAACACTGCAAATGTGAGCATGGGTATGCATGTGTATGTATCCCCAAGTGACTCAAAGAAGCAGATGAAGCAATATTTAGCCCACCCCCCCAATTAATGACTAATATTTGGGTGTTATCTTTTGAAATAAATGAGAATAATTTCACTCAACTTCAAAACCTGCCTTTTCCTATCTTTAAATAAAAAAAATGAATAGTTGTAACTTGTGTCACCAGGAAGAATCACCCAACTGGGCTGCTATAATTCCTAAGGGCGGATAGTTTAGAGCAACATCAATCATTTCAAGTTGGAGGGAAACTATGACAATCCAAGTACTAGCTCAGAATAACCAAATCGAATTTGTGTGAGCTCATAAAAGTGTAAGACCTCCAGAAGTCTTTGAGTAACAACTCTGAGGAAAAAAAAAACAACAAAACAATAACCCAGTAACAAAAAAGCAACAAAAAAAAAAAAGGTGCCAGTCTTCAGGAAAGTCAGACTTTTGCTAAGAACGACTGAATGGTAACTGTTTACATTTAGCTAGAACGGTAAGCGGCCACACAGGATCTAATCTGCAGCTGATGGTGAGCCAAAATGCTGTGCAGCCCGAATGTGAGCAATGCTGGCAGATAGCTGCCTCTGAAAGTGGTGTATTGAAAAGACCAATATGAACAGGATCATAGACTTGGGCCAAAAGTATTGACTATCAGTGAGTGAGTAAGTGACAGTGCAGAAAAGTAGGGAAATGGAAGCATCTCAACTATCCAAATTAAATAACATAGGGAGGGTTTGATGGGTAAAGCTATCAAGATTAATATATGATTTACTATACTATTTGAGACATTCTACTAATCCCTTTATTAGAATTGGATTTTTAGACATGAGATCATTTTCTTCTTTTAAAAATTTACCTTCCATCTTCAGGTATACAAAAAGAATTTTCACAGGCACTTGGCATGCAGAAATTCCCAGGACTCGATGCATGTTTAGTATTCAATTCATTACACCAATGCCTCTAAATTTGGTACACAGGATAATACTCATTTCTTAAATGAGTCAGGCTCCAGTGAAATTGAAAAGAGCTACATGCATGCATTTGCATCCAGAATGTAATGGATAATTTGAAGATGCAAGAATAGCTTTGCTGTGTTCAGTATCATGTAAAATTTGAAAGTTATTTTCCTTTTTGTATACTTTATGGTCAGCTACCATATTTTTCAGTAAAAAAAGAAAAAAAGGATATATAGAGATATTTATTTGTAAACTTCTAGCAAGAGCTGTTTTGCAGGAATATAGGACAGGGTCAAATTTAAGGAGTCACTAATAAAACACAGATTAGATCCTCTACATCACAGCAAAATTAAACCGAACTTCCTTGTACTCCTAGAACTAATTCTCCCTACTCACAAACAAATTTTAGTAAAGGAGAAAAACATAAACAAGAAAGGGGATTAGGAGGCTAAGATTCAATTTCTAAACTATAGCCATTTTTTGGACTTCTACTCTGATAATGAAACTGCTAGTACAGCTGGTTTTCCTATTTGTTCGCAGTCTCTTCTTCACTTACTCTTTGGGATATTCAAGATTTACTGGGTAGGAAGGCACAGATCAAGTTGTATCTGATTACAGTTTATGCCACATTTAAAATACTTTAATTTTTTATTCCTGCTCTATTTCACTAGCACAACATTCCCACAGTAATCGCAGTCTCTAACTGCCCTAGCTGTACCTCGCCTCTCCTTGCTCTGTTAGCTTCTATTTTTAACCAGCTTTGCTGGTAAAAAAATTTCTGGATGGTCAGGCCCCAAGGCTGGTGACCAGTCACAAGTGGTGTTCCCCAGGGCTCAGTATTGGGGCCAGTTCTGTTTAAAACCTTTATCAACAACCTGGACGAGGGGATTGAGTGCACCCTCAGTAAGTTTGCAGATGACACCAAGTTGGGCAGGAGTGTTGATGTGCTTGAGGGTAGGAAGGCTCTAGAGAGGGGTCTGGACAGGCTGGATCGAAGGGCTGAGGCCAATTCTATGAGGTTCAACAAGGCCCAGTGCCGGGTCCCGCACTTGCGGCACAACCCTATGCAGCGCTACAGGCTTGGGGAAGAGTGGCTGGGAAGCTGCCTGGTGGACAAGGACCTGAGAGTGTTGCTCAACAGCTGGCTGAATAGGAGCTAGTAGTGTGCCCAGGTGGCCAAGGCGGCCATTGGCATCCTGGCTCGTATCAGAACTAGTGTGGCCAGCAGGGCTGGGGAAGAAAGCAACGAAGCTGGTGAAGAGCACAAGTCTTATGAGGAGCGGCTGAGGGAACTGGTGTTGTTTAGTCTGGAGAAAAGGAGGCTGAGAGGAGACTTTATCGCTCCCTACAACTACCTGACAGGAGGTTGTATCGAGGTGGGTATCAGTCTCTTCTACCAAGCAACAATTGATAGGACAAGAGGAAATGTCCTCAAGTTGTGCCAGGCAAGGTTTAGGTTGGATATTAGGAAAAAATTCCTCACTGAAAGGGTTATCAAGCATTGGAAGAGGCTTCCCAGGGAAGTGGTTGAGTCACCATCCCTGGAGGTATTAAAAATATGTGTAGATGTGGCACCTAAGGACATGGCTTAGTGGTGGACTTGGCAGTGTTAGGTTTGTGGTTCGACTCGATGGCCTTAAAAGTCTTTTCCAACCTAAATGATTCCATGATTCTATGAATTACTAACTAATTTGGTCTTTTTTATATTTCCTACTATTCTAGTTGTTTACAAAATATAAATAGCACTGAGGACTTTCATATGTCTTTTATATATAGAAGGCTGTTAAACATACTCTTCCCCCTCCACCTTTCAAGAACTCTTTCTTCTTTAATTCATGCACATTATTAAAGAAAGACCCCCAACACTCATTTTGGTTTTGGAATCATAGAATCATGGAACTATTTGGGTTGGAAGAGGCCTTAAAGATTGTCTAATTCCAATCCCCCTGCCATAGGCAGGAACACTGTCCATTAGACCAGGTTACTTAAAGCCCCATCAAATCTGGCCTTGAACACTACCCCATCCATAACTTCTCTGGGCAACTTGTTCCAGTGTCTCCCACCCCCACAGTAAAGAATTGCTTCCTAATATCTCATCTAAATCTCCTGTCTTCCAGTTTAAAACCATTATCCCTCATCCTATCCCTACAGGCCCTGATAAAGAGTCCCTCCCCATCTTTCCTGTAGGCACCCTTTAGGTACTGGAAGGTCACTACAAGGTCTCCCTGGAGTCTCCTCTTCTCCAGGCTGAACAACCCCAACCTCTCAGCCTGTCCTCATAGGAGAGGTTCTACAGCCCTTTGAACAATCTTTGTGGCCCTGCAATCATCTTCGTGGCCTTCCTCTGGACTCTCTCCAACAGTTTTTGTCCTGCCCCCCACGCCCCTTTTATTCTTTTTGCAAAACAAAATGCCTTTCAAAAGAAAGAAACCACCCCACAACCAACCCCAAATACACACGTTTCTGATGTTACAGCTGGTTCCTCTCCTCCATTACATACTGCCACTCACGTTGTCCTCACACTGCCTGGCATCCTGAAGACCAGGGAGACATTTTTCCTATGTTTCAGGCTTCTGCCACCAGGCCCATGTCTAGAATAACAAAATTAAACAGCAAGTTATGTAATAGTGAAATATGTGAAATTCAGGGAAGAGAAGTTAAAATTTGACAGCAGCCAACAGGGTTTTTTTAGCAGCAAAAGCTTAATGATGCAAGTATTCTAAATAATGACTTACATGCAATTAAAACTAATAAACAGACATTTCAGAGATGAACCATTTTATGTCAAACACATCTTTTGAACAGAGATAGTTTCTAGTTATGGAATTCACATTGTTACAGAAGTACCTCCAAACTCTAGTACGAGTAAGAAGTCTACTGCTACCTGGACAAATGGAATTTTTACAGTAGCTTGAAAATTCATATATCTGGGGTTTTTTCTTCTTTTCCCTAAAGAGGCGGAAGTGTCTAACTGTTGAAAATTGCTCCTTGGAAATTGAAAACTCTGTTATCTGGTATTTTAAAATGACTGGGAAAAGGGTCTTTACAGTTTTTTGTTTCAATATATTCTAGTTGTATTATGTAAATTCAAAAGACAGACAGACTTTTCTCTGTGAGAGAGAAGACTTTAAAAAATGGATTACAGTTGTTTGAAAAGAATTTCTAGTTAGAAACTTTTTGGAAATAATTCCATTATCTCTTTAATGACAGTCATATATATTCAAAATTCTGACTTGCTGGAGTATGGCATGGAACGGTTTGTAATCTTTTATCAGTTTGTACTCAACTTTTGTTCATCCAGCTACTCCCACTACACAGTAGCACAAAATTGGTACATTATGTTTGTTTTTACCTATAATAAATAGAATCACTAAAATAGGTCATCTCGAGCAAAAGAAGGGCCTCTGAAACTGAAGGTCATTGCTTGATGGACTTGTAATGAAGAATGTCAGCTTTTGTAATTCATTAACCTGCCACAGACAATCAAATTGCTTTAAGCTCAAATGCTTGAAATAAGTATCTGAAAGGATGAGATAATATTCAAGAAGAAATAATCAGTGTTATCATCGCACCTTCAGCTTGGAGGGTTTACTTTTTTGGGGGTTTCTTTTTTCTTGTATCACCACAGCTCTAAACAAACATAAGTCACAGAAAGAAAGTAGAGAGACTGAAGGAAAAAATAGCAAAATGCACTAATTGGGGCAATATTTTGTGTGCTAGCACATAGCTAAAATTCATTTAGCATCAATTAATTTTCCTATTGTATAGTTTATTTTCACTTGTTTCCTGCTGCTAACTCTTACAGGCCTGACTTGGAGATAGGTACTAAACTGCCCTTGATTGTATCAGGAATTCAGCTGATTAAAAGTGCGATGGCTGATATGGAGGACCAGTTGTAATAATGAGGACAATTTTGTTCTGTGCTGATCTCTTCATTTTAAATTATCATAATCACGAATAATACTCCTGCTCACCATGGGTTGAAGAAACAAGAAATGTTTCTTAAGCATGGAGAATTCAGTCAGCTTAAATAAAAAAAAATAACAAAGAAATTCAGACAGAGGCAACAACTAAATGCAGTTTCCCAGTTTCCTAGATCCTGTTTGCAAGATACTTCATATCAACTGAATTTTTGTCATCTTACTCTTCTTACTAGATCCTGTTTGTGAATTGGGACAAGACAACTTGAGGAGCACAGGTAAAATACATTTATAAGGCAACATCAACTTGGCACCATTGACAGAAGGAACTGGAGACAAAAGATGGGAATTGTGCCTTCAGGTAGTTTGAGACACACCAGCTTCAACAGGTGCTTCCCAAAAGAGACATTGCTTTGGATAATTCTTTACTTAAAGCATGGACAAAAGGGTAGATCTAGCAATGGAAAGAAACTGGGTGTAAACTTAGCTTTCAAGGGGAGCAGAACTTGGATTCACATTTAGTTTAGGATGTTACCATATAGCTATCAGAATACTTCATAAAAGAAATAAATGCACAAACATAAGAATGCATATTTATGACCCATAAATAAGATGGGAATAATTTTTAAGTTAAATAGAATAAGCTGTACATTACAACTGTGTGAAGTATTGTTCTACTTAAAAATAGTGCAATTCAATAAAATAAGTGCAAAATATGCCCCTCTTTAAAATGTGCTTAGGACAGCAGTTTCACTGAGCTGCATAAAACTAACTGCAAGGAACCTCTCTATTAATGGGGGAGGGGGGGTTAATCGTTCTTAATGTAAGTAAACTTTCTTCTATAAGAATTAGTTTACTCCACTCCTGCTTACTGATTTATAAATGAAAAATTATATGTTCAACGTTAATTTCTGTTGCTGTTTCTTCTACTGCTAGAGTACCACAGATGTATTACCTTCATTAGGGTTAAATAATCTTTTTTAACTCTTTGTGAAACTCCAGTATTTAATAAATGAAAATTTTTGAAGGACTTTTCCATCACCCCTTTCTTTGGAATATTTCTTTTGTCAAAGATATATTCTTCTTCCTCTTCCTTTTTTCTTACAAATGGTAAGTGTTCTCAAGTTATAAAAGTGGTGCATAACATAAAATGTGAGTTTACAATTGTAGAGATAATGCATAAACAAAAACAATGTACAAAGGAAAGCTATTATTTTGTAACATAATAGAGGATGTTTTATCGCCTATATCAGAACTAATGTTATAAATAAATATGTCATACTTTTAAAATGTGTAGTCCCATTTTCAAGATGAATGCAATTCTAAAAGAACTAATATCACCTATAAAACTTAAGTGTTTTGTCTAAAGTATTCATCTAAGCTCCCCCTATAAACAATGAAGAAAGATAGGTATCTACCTATTTCTAGTGATTACTGAGGAAATCTAGATGCCAAAGGTAGAGGAAAATAATTTTATCTTGGGAGTCGAAAACTCACTGAAAATAGACTTTTCTTTTCAATTAAATTGCTTCACATGTTTTTACAATATGCTAACTTTACTAATACCTTATACTTCTAGGGCAGCTCAAATAACCAAAGGATTTCAGAAATGTTTATCTCTTTAAATACACACACACACACGCACACACACACACGAGAGACAAATAAATATATACACACACATACAGTGTGCCTACCTATTGCACTCCAGGTGCTGAAGATGTGCTTAGGGAAGTTCACCAAGGTTTATTTTTAATGTACTGAGTAAGTCTGTAATAATTATTAAAAGTGGGGGGGATTTTTTATGTTTAATGATCCTTGAAAGAATCCCTAGGTTTAAGTTATACTGGGGAAAAGAAGATGTGATTAGGTTTTTGACCTTGAGCTGGATTAAAGAGATTATTAAAACTATAGCTCTGTAAATTCTTCCAGTTCTTAACTTAAGCACCAACACATGCTTGATATTTGCCAGAAGAAAAAGACACTTAGACACTTGCTTCCTCTCTTTTCTTTCAGAGGAGTCTGAGAAATAATTCATAAATCCTCTTAATTCCAGTTCTCCAGTTGTATTGATCTTCCTTGCCCTTCAGTCTTTCCTAGTGAGCAAACAACAGACATTTGACTTCCTGTCCCTTCTCTTTCCTACCCTGAGCTTGTTCTGAATCCCTGATGGACTCAGACCTCCTATGGACTTCAGACAGGAAATCTTCTTATAAATGACTGCACGGCTGTCCCCTAAAAGAGCTTCTGCTGGGTTTGTGTCTGCCACACAAATAACCTGTCTAATTACATGCCTTACCCTCTCCTTCTACTGTCTGACAAATGCATTGTCCACAGAAACCAAAACAAAATTATCCGTAACAGTTCTTTTGAATGGACTATTCCCCTCTATCATAGATTACCCTTAAAAACCCACATTTTTATAGTGGAATCCCAAGTCTTTGCAATGTGAAAATTCTTTTGTACATGTAGAGCAGTCCCTGTAGTGCCTCTTGATCCCCAAATTGCCTAATTCAGAAGACAAACCTGGGTCTGCCTATTACCATTATTTAGAAATTTTCTTTAAGAGAAATTGAGAGTTAGCAGTTATGGTTACCTTTTTTCATATATGAGTATCTAAAAAGCTATGTTAGAAATTCCAGCATATGCCACTTAGAAATAAATATACGTCATCAGTCTCCACCTCGAGTTAGGCTACACAAATGGGTCAGCCTAGAGATCCATCTAGTCCAATAAACTGGTTCTGACACTGACCAAAGGTAGCTCATTATCAAAAAGCTATGAAAAATCAGAGCATGCATGGATGTGACTTAGTATCTTCCATACATCTTCTGCACATACTGAATTCAGTTACACTGGACTAGCATCCTTTTTATTCCTGCCTCTAGTCCTGAAATTCTAAGCCATCTACTTCTTTACATGTAAAATTCTCTGCTAAAAGCAGAGATAAGGCAGATTATTGTTGCTAATGAAAAACAATTTATGAGTTTAGATTCCTGCTTCCAGGTTTGCCAATACATCCAGTTTCCTCTTCCTTGATTTTCAGATCACGGACCTTGCTAAGGACTGACTGTTTCCTTTTTTGGACTTTACCAATTATATGATCAGTGCTTACTACAGGAGTCACTGATAAATCACGATGATATCTTTGATAAGAAAACTCTTTCCTGTATCATCCGTCCAGGTTTGCTTTTAATTTATTGATCCAGACCCTCTCGTAAAACAGCTAACTTGTGCTACACCATCAACATAATCACTTCGCAAAAGTCTGATCCCTATCAGCCGATCATGAAAAAGTGTCTTATAGCATCAGCTTCTTAATCAAACAGGAGTATTAGCAGACAGCAAAACCAGACCAGATGAAATCAAGTGTGCTTAAAACATTCTCTTTCAGCCTATTTTATCTCGAAGACTTTTGAAGTACCAAGAGGAATTGAAACATGGTGTGAAACTGAAGAAACAGTTACAGGCAGGTGAATAAGCACAGAAAAAAGTTGAGATACAGGAATATTTTTGCGGGAAAAATGACTTTGCAATTTCCTTTTTTCCTTCTTCTTTTCAGACGTTTTACGGCCATTCTGAAGTAGTAGAGATGACAGCCAGAGCATATAAACTAATATATGGATGGAGAAAGCCATTTAGCTGCTTCTGTCACACTCCATTTTAGGTCAAAGATTTCTTGAAAGTAATGTCTTTTACCTAGACAAACAGATTATTTTCCCAATATGGAATAGGGATTATTGAATTGAGGCTTTCCTTAGAAGTCCCCGACCACACTTAAATTCATTCATCTGATGAGATCACAGATGGCTGCAGGCCATCTTTGCACTGCCATCTTTATTTCTTTTCTTCCTTTAAATTCCCAGTAATTTATAAATACTTCATGAGGCAAGAGGGAAATTAAGTCACAGAACAGTGTTTCTGGGAAGTTTTGATAGACTCTGTGGAAAGTCTTATGCAATTAGTCCAGCAATTTTGGAAGTCATCTTTTAGTAACTCTTGAGATCAGATTACCTAGTAGGTAACTGCAGCTTCCTTCGAGGTGGATTGAAGCTTTCAATTTGAGGTTCAGGGAAGTGTGGGTTGAATGCTGAAAGTAATTTAAAGAAATTAGATTAGGCAAACACAAATCAGAAGGATGAACACTGCAGGTAAAAGGGTAAACAGTAAAAACCACAGTATTAGCTTTCCTCTGATATTTACGGGTAGAGATTTTCAATGCAAAAATATGATCTAATCAAAAATATTTCTCTAGGGGTTTTTTATCTATTCAAATAAGAACATTATTTTGAGAAAAATTTCAACATTTCTTGTATTAATTCAGTGAAAATAAATTAAACTATTTAGAAAAAAACCCCACATAAATATGCACCTTTAAGAAATCAAAGTGTAATTCAGAAAACAGGTAGAAGAAAGTTAGGGTGTAGGTTTACAGGTTCTCCATCAAAAAAAGAATCAAAAAGAAGGGGAAAATGTTTGCATTACTTGTGAAGCTCTGTCAACTGAGCAAATTATATTCCAAAATGATAGCAAAACTTTAAAATACATTTTCTTAATATTTATATTTCAGATAAAGACCACGCATGAATCAAGACTTGATGAAAGTGATCCTTTGCCTTAGGGAAAATAAACACTTGAGTATATCACAATGTGATTTACTGTCAGGCAAAACAAACCTGCCATGTGCTTGCTCACTCCTGACTCTGCCTGTGCCAACATCCTGATAAACCAAGATTTGGCTTGCTGCCAGGAGCAGCTTTTACTATTTGAACTTCTTTTACACCTCTATTCCAACTGCTTTTCTTTCCTCAGCTTGTGGGAAGCGCACCTAGCTCATGCTCCTGCTTGAACCCTGGGAAAATGAAAATCTGTGCTCTTCAGGACCTCGATCGCCAGAGTAAAGCAAATAGTGGTGGTTCAAAATCTAGTAAAATGTCTGTGACTTGAATTAAAATATGGGAGCTTATTAGTGTCTAAATTTTTTTTACATCATCACTGGCATGGACTACTTCCCCACATACACTTCCCCGCCCCTGCCATTAAAGCAACGGCCACACAGAATTTGGTAAGAAAGATTCCATTTACCTTCTATCTCATAGATCTTTTGAAATGTATCAACATGGACATCGATATTTCTCTTTTTTTTTTTTTTCTGGACTCTTCCTCTCAAGATTTTATGCATTTGGGTCTTCATTTTTATTCCCTTCACATATATATTCCTAGACCAACAATTTACACTTTAACTGTCACATCACACTAGCATACAGCAAGCAGCAATGGATACAGCCCCTACTTGAATGGCAGAATTTATGTAGCCATGGCCAAGGCACACAATGCAGGATTACAGATTGCTCCAGACAGCTGAAGATGAAAAATCCTTTCCAGCAATTTTGGTAAGTCCATGCATAAAGTTACTTTGAAAACAAAAGTAAGCTAACGGAAGTTTGTGGAAAAATACTAAAGTGCAAGGATAGAACAGATTTGCTTTTGACATCATCTCTGCATTACTCTAGTTTTAGGCTAGGATTAACACAGTGGTGTTCTACACTTTTTCCTCCAACACTAGATGAACAGAGACAAAAATGGTGCTTTAGTATACGGGAACAAATAAATGCCACCACTATTTCCACTTTATTGGAATCACTTTGACCTTGTCTGATTGTTCTCTACAGGTAGCTTGGTAATATGGCACATGCATCTAAAGCATGTTATCTGGGATTATTGTGTTCTCTACACCACAAATAAATGTCATGTCATGCACTTCACTGGTTTTATGATGTTTCTCCCCAGAGGCTACTCTGAAACGGTACAGATTACCCTGATGTTTCCGAAAGGCATCTCAGTGTAGGACACCACTTTTTAAGAGTCTGCCATGGTACTCGTTGGTCACACTAAGAAAAATTGATCTCAGTTTATACACTGCCCTTTTGTTCTTACCCTAGTCTGAAAGAAGAAAAAACCCACAACTGATACATTACTAGCTTTAAAAAATGCCAAAACAATAAAAACAACAAAAACCCCACTCACAAGCAACCCCAAGTCTCGGAACCAAAACTAGTAAGAGGGTGAAATGAAAATGCTATATTTCTGAATTACACTTGAAATTGTAAAAAGAGAAGATGAGGAATATAATTTTGTAACCAGCACTTAGTTATACATACAAATAGTTTTGCACTGAGTTTAAAGACACTTTCCATGGATTTACAGGTACACATGTCTGAGGCAGAAATGAATATAGTTATAACTTTATAACATATAATTTTAACTACATTTGAACACAAAATGCTTTTCTGTTCTTTAACTTAAACCATGTATGGAAAAATGCATATTTATACATAAACTGATACATTCCAATTTTTCTGTGATAGTGCCTAGAAGCTTTGTTCAGAATACCTTTTAATGAATTTTTGTGCACACACACAACAAGCTTATATTCTAAAATTGCCTTTGAATGTCAGCTTTGTGTCTACAGAAGTAAGAGAAGTAGAAAAATGATAAGGGAATGAAAAGCATGGAAATTTTTAAATCAACAGTCTTCCCATTGACTCTACCCATATGTAAATACTACTTTTGGTAAGAATGAAGATAGGCAATGTGTGGTGTTTGTTCCTACATGTGTATATATGCCTATATATCTAATAGTATCTGATGTGGACAAATGTCAGTATTTCTATTTAAAAACAGAACTGAAGGACAAGTGATTAAACGCCATCTCAAGATGAAACAGTGAGTCTGGCACAAATTTGGGAATGTAAAAACTCAAGCTAAAGTCCTAATCACTGAACTGCTGTTCTCTTTACTTACCTGAAGGTACAATTAAATAAATCAATCACTTTTCCACAGATTTTTTTCTTCCTTTTTCTATCTAGATATCTAGTTTTAGTTGATCAGCTGTCTCTGCCTGATGGAATGGAAGAAAATCTGTCCCGTTGACAAAGACTTAACACTATCCATACAAAACAGGCCTACATGAGCAGTTGAAGAGCTGCTATTAAAATTTAATTAAATAAAAAAATTAACTGCCACAACAATAAGTCTGTATATCAATTTGCAAATACTTTAAAATATAGTCTTGGAACCAGAAAACATGAAAAAAATCCTCCAGCAGAATGTGTACAAACCCACGAACTGGGAAAAGGCCAAAAAAAGCAGGACTTAGTGCATGCAGTTTAGGTTCAGCAATAAGAGCACCTTCAGTTTGTCAGCTATTGTGATAACATCCTCTTTCAAACACTCCAGCTCTCTGAGTAGCATCTCCAACTCCCTGCACATGTGCATTTAATTCCTTTTGGCTCCAGTTTCTGAAGCGCTATTTCCTAACCTAAAACTTCTTAATTCTCCCAAAGGCATAATGAACTACACGCTCTAGCTGAAATAAATCTGACTTTCCTGGGGAACAAAACCTCCCCCTCAAAACAACAACAACAAAAACAACAACAACAAAAACAACAACAACAACAACGTTTTGTGGGAGAAATGCAGTATTCTGTCTAAAAGTCAAAGTGCTGATTATTTGGCTGCCTGCCCTTAAAAGCATATGCCAAATAAATTCCCACTCTCAAAGCTGAAATTGGAAAAAAAAAAAAAAATTCTCAGGGAAATTGCTGTGAAGATGGAAAATTCTTTTTTTTCTTTTTTCTTTCATATAAAGGAATTCCCTTAAAAAAAATCTGAAGCTTTCAGATTTTCTTTAAGATTCACGGTCATCCCCTTTCTCCCATTCTTCCCTGACTCAAATAAATTTGGAATAAGAAATAAAAAAATATAATCGCCTCCTTAAGTCTAGAAATCATGAAGGTTTCAATACTACGACCAAATTCTCTTTAAACAAAATACGATGGGCAAGGTTGGCTATAGCAGCAAGTCAAGCTATGTAGTAATATATTCTATAACATTAGGAAGAAAACTTTTTTTTTGTAGGCTGAGTCAACTTTGAGTCCTTGTTTTTTAGCAGTCAGCTAGCACTCACAGAATGACTGACAGCAAATGTGATATCAAATTGTGATTTTTTACCCAAAGAGCTGTTGTTTGCATAATATAAATTTCAAGGCTGAATACCACTTGTGGTACTTAAGAACGCTTCTGGATTTTACTATGCCTTTCTAGTTTCAGAGTTGATTTACTAGAAGTTTAGGTAGTAAACAGCACATGATTCTTAACAAACTTGCCAATCATTTTGATGTTTTTAAAAAAAGCTTTTTTGGTCTTTGTTCTAAATTTTTTTTTATTTTTAATTTTTTAAGCCGAGCATGTAGCTAAATGATTAAATACTATGGATTAGCTGTGACTGCAGCAGACTCGGGGCACGGCACTTTTGTGCTTCAGTTTCACTGTCTGCAAAGTAAAGTTAATGACACTGACCTCTTTTGCAAAGTGCTTTGATGAGAAGTGCTGTTTATATGGCAACTAGTTATTAATAATCAATTAAACAAAAGCATGAGTTAGGTATACAGATGAGCAGAGACAGAATACAGAGTTCATCAACATTGCAACAATCCGTAATTTGCAGCAACCTGAGGAAATTAATATCAGAGTAGAAACTTTTACTCATACTCTTATGCCTGCATTTTTGTGCATTACTTAGATTGCATGTGTTTATTAATTGACACTGGCTGTTTGCAACAACCATCAGCATCCTGAGGTCTTTCTCAAGAAGAATCTGATGTTCATGGTAGAAATTTCTTCCCCCTTAATGCTGGGCTCTACTTGGATTTATTTTTTTATATGTTTCCTCAGCACACCCTCTCCAGGCAGCTGGGGCAGCATGGCCAGCATTCACTGGCTGCCCCCTGCCCCAGGGACACACGGGGCTGGGGTTTGTCACTCTGTGATGACCGTGGCTGCTCATGTCTTTAGAGCAGATGGTATCAGACTACCCCAGCTCACCCCAGGGAGGTGGGAGTCACTCACACCCAGGCAGTCAGGGCGGCCAGCGCCACCCGGACCAGGACCAGGCTGGCCCCACAGGCCCCAGACCCTGTGCCCCCTCAGCACTGTGGGGTCAGGGGCTTTATCAATGAAAGACCGGTTCCTTTTTCCTTTTCACTTCTTCTTCAAGGTTGAAAGCACAAAGGGAAGACTGTCAGTGTATGGCAGTTCCACAAATAAAGACAGTTAATTCTTTAGTCTTCCTATTTGTACCTCTGCTTTCTCAGAGCTGAATATCAGGTGAAAGAGATGTGCCGTGCCTTCTTCACTGAACACCACCTGTAGTCAGTTTTCCAATGATTACAGCCATCTGAGACCCTGGCACATCACCATAACTGTAAATAAATGTTCTAAACCCCATCATGCTCATAAATGATACAGCTAGGGCACTGCCACTCACTGGCAGTGTTCTAGTCATCCGCAACGACAGGACCGCTATGATTCTGAATGCCTGTGATAGATGAGCTTTGCTAGAAATGCCTATGACTCTGTTAAGCTAGGCTGTTAATCAGGGATGGAGATAGTGTTCCTATTACTCTGGTTAGTGTTAATAATGCCTGCAGTAGTCCAATAATATAATTCCAGCATTACCTCTTCACTCGTTTGGCTCTAGGTAATTTATGGACAGTACCAAGTGATATATCCCATAGCTATGAACTCAGTATCTACCCGTAGAAAGTTTCTTAGCAACGTATATGAAGCAATTTCATAGTATACTGTGATTTAAGACAGAACCTTCATTAAAGTCTGCTACTTTACAACTAGAATCTTTTTTTGCAATCAATACATTAGCACTTAAAAGCAGCCTCACACAAGAGTCTGAGTTATTTATAACTTACTAGCTTTTTTCCTGTCCCTGCTCAACAAAGTGTAAGTCACAGATATGTGTTCCAATGGACCAGAGTCTGATGTCCTTACTTTTTGCTCTGCACCACCCTTAGGATTGCCTGGACCTGTCCCAGTTTACCTGGTCTCCTGGGAATGGTTTACCAGGTAAAGGCCTCCACAGAAGAGCTCTCTGACATTTTTTCCCCCTCCTCCCCTGAGCACTATTCATCACTTTCAACCCCAATAAACTTCCCGTACTGAAGGGAGCTGGAGACTGCCATTAAGACTAAGCATAAGGAAGACTTAGCTACCCAGCAAGGGTAATCTTATGGCCCTTTTGTGCTAAAAGAAAAGTTCAAAAGAATTCTCTTGGGCTCTGACTGGCTTTTTTGTCTACAGTTGAAAAATAGGGCTGGCACCACCTTACCTTGTAACCTTTATAACTCTCTCAGGTGCTACATTTATATCTGCGCACGAGCTATTACCTCTTCTTTATACTCTGTGATGGAAATACTCTATAGAGTTCATGTTCTATCATTACCAGAGATAGTTAATTTAACCTAAAGACATTTAGACAAAGTACCTATTTAGTTGAAGCTTTCCTCCAATTCCCAGATGCTCCTAACACACCTTCTAGATGCAGAGGAAAGTTCATGTAAGCCTCAACGAGACATTGCTGTGACCTTAGCACCAATCTGAACTGCTCATTTAGGTTCGGCTACACTGGCCCACTTGAAATGCTCAGGCAGCAGCGGCCCATTTTGAGCTGCTGTCTTTCCCAAGCACTTCTCAGACTGAGCGCCTCTGCAGCCTGCACGTGGACCTTGCTGGGTAAATCCAGAAATGCCAGGAAGCAATCAGCTTACTGCATATATGGCAATTAAGTGGTAAGTTCTAGGTCCCGGGATGTTACAGGAGAGGGCCGTGGCGCAAGTAGCATCGTCCTACTAGATGTAAGCTAAGATCTGCAAAGCTGAAAAGATCAGTCAGTACCAGTTAAGACATGTCTTTTCTAACCTCATTCAAATGTTGATTTGTGACGTAAAGGAGCTTCAACATTAAAAGAAGTGACGAAGGTTAAGAACCTGTGTAACCTTTGGAGTGAAATTAAAAATTCACAAGGCATATAGGTAGTTAAAAGAACACTGTAAGAGCTACTCTTCAGCACTGCAAAAACCATACCTTTCAGGATAGACTTTTTAAACCTCATTTCTTGGAAAACCAGATGGATTTCTCAATTACTACAAAGAATGACTCTAAATACTATATGAAATTATAGAAAAGTAGGTAAAGAAGCCTCCAAATTACTTTAATTCCAAACGTAATCATTTAACTAAGTCTGTAGGGTTTTTTTGATCTGGAGAGGGGGGATGTTAAATGAGTCTAATACTGATTGCTAGGAAACACTAATCCTGATAGCGCCTATTCTACCATATGGACAAAACAGGTGTTTGCCAAAGGCAGCAAACAATATGGGGCAAAAAAATTTTTAATGACTTGTGCATGCGTGAGTGAGCGTGGGCCAGGTGGATCAGCAAAACATTTAGAGGTACCGATGGCAGCAAGAAAACCCTGGGCTAACAAAATACAGTATTTCTAAACTGAAACATTTTGCTGCATTATGTCCATATCTAGCGCTTCAGTTTTTGCCGTCGTGGTGAGTTGGAGTGTCAAAATGCCAGCTTAAAATGGGGTCTCGAATGTTTCAATTACATCAGTCCCAAACATGATGACAGCATCATAGAAAGAGAAGCCTAAAGAATATAAATTCCATGCAAATACCATGCAGAAAAATATCAAGCTTTATGTTTTATAATGCAATGAGTATTCATTGTCTATAGAAAAAATTATATTCCTTTTCAGGACAGGTTTTTTACGCATTTCCATAGTTGGCTAAATATGCAGTGATTCAATTTATTGACTCTGCAAAAATATTTTTGTCTTCTTTTCTTTTCTTTTTTTTATGCTTTTACTATTACATATATGTAGTAATGTTAGAAAATAACAATGCAGTATCACAACATGCTTGCTGCAGTGACTGAGGGGCTTTTTTAGACTTCAGAAAGGAATATTTTATATCCAATAGTCTAGTAATGATACAGATTATAAGTTGCTGAGGCAAAATATCTTATTAATCTTGCAGTGCCTTAATGGAAAACTCTCTTGGCAATAGAGGTTTTCTTTAACATGATTTGACTCTTTTACGTGCTAGGCTTGTGCCTTTATTTCTCAGACAGTGATTGGAAGGAACATCACCTTCAGCAACCTCAACCAAATGAAAAATTACTGAATTCCATGCAGCAGAGTTCAGTGCTTTTTGTAGCTTTGTGCCTTTTGTTCCTGCCACCATCTACTCCTTCCTGTATTTTTTGACACATCCTGTTGAATCCAATACTTGTTTTTTTATCCTTTCCAGCTCTATAATCCTCTCACAACAATACCTTTAGGCTGTCTGATATTGCTTCTGAGTAGCCATCTCTGACCCAGTCTTGACAACTTTAGTAGTCTACCCTTTCCCATTTTTCCTTTCATGATTCATAGGGCTAACTGGATGTAACCTGTGTTCTTGCTTACACTAGTAGAGATAATTCAAGAGTTAAGCTATTGGGGAACTGGATCACCTACTTCATCTATCTGCTCTTTCAACAAAAATGTTTATGTTTTCATTACTTGGCAGTAAGAGGCAGATTTGGTACTAGCTAACTTTTGCAAAATAAGATTCCTTTGGGAGGGTGCAAAGTTAATTCCATTGCCAAATAAAGGCCTTCCATCACATAAAATCGGCTGGAGAAAAAGAACCTCTTTCTTAATTAAACACTTCTAAAATCATTTAATACAGATAGAATTAAATGAATAATGGCACACAAGTCATTTCTTTCCATATATAGAGAGAAGCCTCATCTTCCCAGTCAACAATCTCTATATTAGCTATTTCCTGACCCAGAAAGTAGTAAGCTATTTATTTCCTGTCGAAACGGGGCTCAGTATGCTTGGAAAGAAGAAGAATAAAATTCCATGTAGGAGCTACCAATTACTATTAATAGCTCCTGTGCAGGAAAAAAACCAAACAAACCACCAAACTTCTTTGTCAAAAATACTGTTATGTCCTTTACAGTCTCTGCTCTCCTGCAGCACTTATAAAGTTTGCATGTATTTTATTTCAAAACAGATGGGAATGGACAAAAAGAAAATGTTCCCTCATTCTTATTTCTTTTCGATCTCACACAAATCTGTCTACCCACTGAAATCTCATTCCTGCCTTGATTTAGATACCATTTACCAACTTTTTGCAGAGTTTCTCACTATTCTCTGTGAGCAGCAAAATTAGGATAATGGAATGAACGGCGAAACTGAATTTAAAACATTTTGTAAAGGACATTCCAAGGACACGGGAGGCAGGAAAGGGCAGTGATACAAATATTGAGTCACCCCTGAAGTAAGATCATTTGTGACTCAAGAAAAGAGTATAAAATAAAACATTTAGATCTCCTACTGAGATCCAGATGGGACTCACTGACTGTGGAGATTGGTGAGAGTGAAACTAGGTAGACAAAAATGACCTGCAAATGTGCTTTCAAAGGTAAATAGCTGCTTGAGGTTAAAAGCAACAACAAAAAACCCCAAACATACAACCAAACAGAAGCTTGCTCCCCATACACATACTGCACCCAACTCAGCACAAATTAGACAAAGTCTACCTGTGGAGCTTCCTCCTGCTTCTATCATCTACCTGCTATTGGCTGGCAAAGAACATGTGTGATGAGCAAGGGGATGCTAACACTATACTTTCCATCTCGAAAATACATATGATGGTATGTCCAGAAGAGGAAGATCACTTGTGAAGGGTTGAATATACCTGAACCAGGTAAGATTGTTCCAATTTAGTGATTTCTGACACACTACTAAGTCAATAATCAAGACTGGTAGATTAAACCAAAGGGAAGTGTCATTTTACAAGTTCCAAACTTATTTTACACTCTAAATCTTGGAATGCAGGATTAATGGCATACAGACAGTACAGACAAATGTTGCCAGACTCCCCATTTTAGCAATGAGTACTCCTTTTCTCTGCTTGGAAAAAAAGTGTTTTAGAGACTGCTTATACATTTTTTTTCGTTTAAGAGTTGTCATATAAGACACGAAGACTGCAGAGGATCTGGTTTGCAATGCAGGACTCCTTTTTTCCAGCATAGTCTCCCAGTCCCTACCCTGGAGAGTCAGGAGCCTTTACTTGGTTCTATTTTCTCTTTTTCTGAGAAACTGATGCACAGTGAAACACTGAAACACTCCTGATGCGCACTGAAACACCTTGACTGTGTGAATGAAAAATGACCCTATTTAATATCTCCAGCTGCATGGCTAGCACATCTCTTCCTCCACTCCCCTGTATAGTCTGAGGTGAAAATGGCTTCAACTGGTGGCCTGCCCATGGAGCATAATCCAATCCAAGCAGGCGAGCTGCAACATGAGCATCCCCAGCTGTTACCAGAGGAAGAGGTGGAATTTCAATAATACTTCAATCTCTCAGTGGGGAGGAGGAGATAAGAGTTTATATTCTGGATTTTAAGAAATAACAAAACCAGTCAGTGTACAAGCCTCCTAACAATTCTGATGTGGGGTTATTTTGTGCAACCAGGTCGACTGCTTAGTTTCCTCCAAAACCCAGGATAATGTTCCTACTGAATACACTGCCGGCTCCCATTGAAATGAAAGTGCAACTAGTCCACTTCTGTTATGTTAATCTATGACAGCAGCGTTCTGTCCTTCAAATATAAATTAATCTCAGGGTAGACAGTCATTCTAGGCATCTCCAGCCATACCAGAAATAAAATATCAGAATTACTTACAGAGCTCCAAGGAAGAGTGTAGCAAAGTTAAAAAAAAAAAAAAAAGAAAAAAGAAAAAAAAGGGCCTTTGCTTTATTTCTTCCTCATATCAGAGAATGACTGCATCATATAACTTGAGCTGTGACAAAGTTTATTTTGCGGCCTATTAATAGGTACAAGCTCCAATCAAAGACTAACATCATGCTGTGTCGATATTGCTGTGACAAGTAATTCTCTTTCTTAAATAGCTAGGTCAGAGAAACTAGGTCAGAGTTTTCTTTTCCCCAGCCTCCACCTTGTACCACTCTGAAAAGCCCCTTTCTCCTGTCAGAGAGCTTTTACTTTTACTGGAGATGTAGCCTAGTGAGAAGTATCCCAGGGTTGAAAGTAAGTGGGAACATGAACAATCAGCCGAAAGGAACAGAACATGCACAGAAAAAGAGGACATGGAGGCAGGACCAGGGGATGAAGAGGGCTGCACTGGGGCAAAAGTAAAAGGAGCAGCGCTCACCCTGCAGAAGGAATCCATGGTGGTGGAAGCTTCTGCCTTTTGGTGCGGGCTCCAGAAAGTGAGGACCACAGCAGAAAACAGCTAGGAATAATTAATGCAGGATGGTGGTTTCTGGCACTCGTGGATTCGCTCTGCTCTGTAGTTTACATTCCCATTGAGGCCACCCCCCTGTAGCACAGTTCTGACCAGAACTCAAGGCAGTAAGTATCGTTCTCAAATTTATCAAAGAAAGTCCACTGCTTCACCAATAGTCAAACTCAAGTACTATCCCACTTAAGCAAGGTTCTGTACATTTTTACCTTGCTAGTAAATATCCATCTTGTGCCCAACTTTTGTCTGACGTGACTATGCTGAAATAATACCTGACTGATTGCTTAGAAAGGCTGGTTTTGTTGTTTGTGGGGTTCCCAGCTACATCCCATCTTAGCGCCTGCATCTAATGAATGCAGTTGTTGTAATAACCGCTGCTTGCTACTATTACTTCTATAATTGACTGTTTATTCAAGAGCAATTGATCGTTTATTCTATTCATAACCCATTCTCACTCCTTCATAACTGTGAGTAATATTTGGAAAGATCGAAATAAATCAATGTGGTATAAATGACTCATATTGCTATTGGCTAAGCATGCCTGATTTCAGTTAATTCATAATTAACATTTGCATCTGACTGTGTCATAACAGTGTGTTCTGGGAAAATCTGAATCGCAGGTAATCAGGGGAGTTGCTGTTTAACCAGAAAGTCTCACCTATAGGTAAAACAGGTACAAGAAGATTACATCAGATACGATAATACACCCAGTTCTACTACTCAATATTATACAGGCCAGACAGTAAATATTCTTCAGCTTTTAGAAGATCACTTTTCTGAATTTCTAATTTTTTTATAGTACCGCATTTGTAAATTTAGTGTCTGAATCACTGTGAAAAAAATATAGAGAAGGTACCCAAAAATCAAGGTAGGAAACGGTTTCTTTGCGTGTTTCCCTCCTTTCTTGGGTACTAGTGAATACTAAGAGCAAGTCAGTCAAACAGAACACTATATATATATATTTATATATACCTCAGAAGATTTCCTTTGAGAATCACATGTACACGGAGTGTTTTGGTATAGTAGGAAATGGTAAGACAGAAATCATATGTTCTAGGATAATAACAGAAATAAATGTCAATATGATCATCATGGTGAATAAGGTTTCTGTTTACACAAGAAACATGCTTAGATGAACATGTGATTCCTGTGCTCTTGCTGAGATATTAGAGGACTTTTCAATTAATGTAATCAATACATGGCAGAAAATGCCAGCACTAAAAATCATTATTCAGAGGTTAGATATACAAAATGAGCTTTACAAGAAATGGTACTCATCTAATATTTTCAATCCATCTGAAGCACTAATTCTAGAATATAGTGCTATCACTCACTTCATTACAACTACAGGAATCAATTAACATAATGTCATCACAGCTCATCCTTCTCTTCTTTAGCTGAAATTTCAAATTATTAATTGACTCATGTGCAGTAGGTGGCACACATAATCCTCTGTAGACTGGAAGCACCAGTTCCTCAAAGAGAAGCTGCACCCTAAGCTGCCTAATGGCCCTTGTCGCTCTAGCAGGTAATTAAAAGGCTTCCCACTTTGGCAATTAGCCAGCAGAAAAGCAGACGGAATGTTCCACTTGTAAAATGAGGAATGAAACTCATACTCTGAAGAAGAAATGATAACATTTTGCAATTCCGTAATGTCTTTTCTTCAGGGATTTTAAATAAATTAATAAGCATTAATTAATAGGACTTTGTAATTTCCCTTGGAAATACTTCTGCTACCCATTATAAAAAAGGACAAAAAGGAATTAATTGCCTTAATTTCCACAGGATTATTCTTTTTGGATGCATCAGCACTGATGAATTTAGTTGGGTTAGGGGAACTGTTGAGCATTTCTGGTCCCTAAAACAAAAATAATTTTTCATGCTTGGTGTCACTGAAAGTTAGACTTTGGATGTATTTTTGTGACAACCAGAATTCATCCGCTGTACTAGCACCATTTAAGAGACAGAAGCTTGAAAATGAACCTGGTGCCAGGCAAAACCTTGCTGCTAACATAGATACAGTAACAGACAAAGTTATTATACTGTAATAATGCTAAACATAATCATAAACATATTCAGTCATTCATTTTGGGACAATTAAAATTATCTTTGTACTCAAAACGTTTGAAGAAATCCATATATTAATTTTTTGTCTGGTCATCTGACCAAATGATGTGTTCCAGCTATTTAGAGGAATTCTGTGAGAACTTTCCTTTCTGCAACACTAGGATGAGTCTCAGCTGTTAACAGAGATAACATCCATAACTATAAAGCAGTAAACATGTTATAAGCACTCTGCAGTGGAGCTTTTATAACTGCTCTCATAGTTTAAATTCTTGGGGTTTTTTTATGTTTTGTATTTGTTCTTTGGGTAAAACATCTAACATTTTTTTAACTGAACTATATACATTAAGAATGTATAAAACCCAAAAGACTGTAAAGCGCAAAATTGTTTTGTCAGCACACTAGCAATCAATATGTGCACCTCCTTCAAGAACAAAGCTCCTCGAAAAAGACTAAAATAAATGAAACTCAAAGCAGTTTAGCACAGATGTAATCTTTATCTCTGCAAAACAGTCATTGCAAGACAAATATGGTATTAAAAGAGTTCTTTAAAAAAGACCAAATGTCCTGAATGGAGATTTTCTGTTCAGAAAGTATGCATTGCCAGAGCCATAAGCCATATCATAACAGACTTAAGGCTTTTTTTCCCACAGTGTCCTTTGCAAGGAGAGCAACGGGGCTGAAGATTTTCTAATATGAAGTGTTTGGGCTTTTTTCATTTTTTCACAATTACAAAAATAGCTTCAAATTTTAATCAAAACATTTATAATTAGGGAAATTTTGGAAGATATTCTGTCAAACGTGTGTCCAAGAGCCTACTAGCAGTTATAAAAGATGACAAACACCTTTTGGTGTGTGTGATTACAGATATCATAAACTTAATGCAAATATTTCCAACAATGATTACTAAGGTTAGTAAGTTATTAGAAAATGATGATGTTTGTATTTAATGCAGCAAGGTTAAATCTGATTAGTACTAATAGGACACATTTCTGTATGGAAAAAATACCACTACCAATTTAAGAAATTATTTAAGTATCAATGCTTAATCAGTTTCCTTACTTAGCTCACAGAAAACAAAATAGTCAATTTGAAAAGTTCTTCAAAACAAAAGGAAACTTCTTATCTATGTCATTTTAACTTCTTAGAAATGAAATAAGAAAACAACATCAATCCCCACACTATTTTTAGATGTGTTTTTAGATGGATTATTAAACAAGTCGTTCTAGAATTGCTTAGAGAGGAGTTCCAATTCCTGTTAAGCTTTAATAACAAGAAAAAAAAATCCCTCAAATACACTAAATGAAAAGGTAAAATATTAGGAATATTTAAGAAATTGGTATTGAAAATAGTGACAAGTAGATACAAACTGTATAGTCAGTAACGTGACAACATATTGATAGCTGAACTTAGATATTTTGAAAAGGAATTGGGGTTTCTTCTCATGGCTGGAAACAAATTAAGAGCTTGCTTCTGAAAGACAAAAGTTTTATGACCGCTTACTTTACTATTTTGCTCATTTTATCCTGACTTGAAGCTTACCTGATCAAGTCGGTAAAATGGCAGAAAACTAACCGCAAACCCAGGAAAAAGTGCTTTTCTGTTTTGAGAAGTGGGTGTTTTCTTTGCCAGTTTAGCAAATTTAATTTACTACTATATGCTCAGACAAGCACTAGAACTGGTATAGGACAGAGACTAGGAAGCAAGTATCTGCAAGCCAGGCTTTGGGAATGAGATCTTTTGATGGAAGCAAGCTTCCCATTCAGCTGTAATAGGAAACTGCACCCTGAGAAAGCATACTTTTCTTTCTCATTAGTTTATGGAAGAAGGAATTATAAACACTTCCTAAACTGATTACTTGTAAAGGCAAATTAGCTGTGATAAGAATTGGAAGAAGCAAACAAGTTGCTAAGCATCAGGGGAAGCAATCTTTTAGTACAAATTTCACTCTCACCAGGAATTTAATGTGGACAGGCAACAAACAACTAGTAGCACTACCATGGGACTATATTTAATTTGTAATTATTATTTTAGTGGGTAATGAAATGCCTTTTGAATTAAAGAGGTTAGCAATTTTTAAACAGGAAATGGCTTCAATTGTGCATATCTGAAAAGGACTCATAAGCTAGCCTACAGAGTTGAAGGTGAAAAGAAGGCTTCAATTCACACTTAGAAGAATTTTTATTAACTGATGGTACCTATCTCAGAAAAATTCCTTTTAAGGATAGCTGTTGTTAATGTTTGGGGATTTGGGGTGTTTTTGTTTTGGAGTTGCTGGGTTTGGGTTGGGTTATTTTTAACTGACCTCATGCTTTTGATGAAAACTTATGAGATTTAACTGCATTTATTCAGATATAGTTCGTTTTACAGATCCATGGAGTAGGGTTCACTATAAATTTGCCATACTAAGTTAGGGGTCATTTCCATGCCAAATCAACACATAACTAGCATAATCTCTTTCAGAGCTTTCCACAAACAGGCATACAAAAAGAACATGAATGTTGATGGTGATGTTTGTTCTCCTACTGTTCATTCCTTTCATGTTTCCTTTAGCGTCTTGGGTTTAGGTTGCTTTTGCCAGCCTCGCTCAAGAAGCACTCTGTGCAATGGGCAGGTCTCTGCTGCCAGGACTTTGAGCACGCTTGCTCCAACCATCCATGCCCAGGGCCTGGCCCTCTACAAGGCCTGCCAAGAAAAGGTGTCTCTAAATGGACTGTAGATCTGTTCTCACTAGTTACGCATTCACATTTTGGTAGGAAAAGCAGGAAATGGGTCTTTGGTTTAATTTCTGAAACTTAATCTTTGCCATTTCTTCATAACCTGTATAGTGATAGGCTTTGAAGATTTGAACCTTAATATTTACAAAGCCATGTCTGGACGAATTTATGTTTGCTGAATTATTTTTTTTTTTTAGCACTCAAAGTGATAAAGCTGCTGGTCACATGCTTGAAGCAAGCAAGAGGGAAATAAGTGAATAAAGCACCCTCCTCCTTCCCACCTTTGAAGCCTCACCTTTAACTGCTGTGCCAACAAAATTGTGCCATATGGTCACTGCCGGAGTGCATTGTGTCAGCGTTTTCTAACTGACAGTGATCTAAGTGAACATTTACTGTGTATTTTGTGTATTTACAGATGCTCACATGTAATACGGAAGTTAAATGGAAGTCTTTGTTGATTGTTATAGACTGATGTGGGTGTAAAATTGAAGTACTTTTGTAATTATTGGGTTTGAGATAAAGTGTGAGACAGGTGTTTTTACTCAGTGTGAGTTGTTGAAAAACATAGGTCATATTCTGTGTGTGGTTCTCATTGGATTTCATTAGACAGCAAATCTGACGTTGCCATGTGGTGTAATTTAGTAAGTGTGAAATTTATTTGCAGATGGGTTTTTGAAAGTGGTGATTTCATTTTACTTTCTATGTGGACTTAAATGGCTTACAGCTCATTCAGTTTTTGCTCTCGCTCAAATGGAATGAAAAGGACTTTGACAAGTCTGAATTTCTTATGTTTCACTAAAGCTTGTTCAAATGCAATCATTGCAGGAAAAATATGTGGACATTAAAAACTTGCATTCACAAGGTGTATTTTTTTCAGTATTATAGTATTCTGATAGGAATTCATGAAATCAAGCAATGAAGACGAATGATCTCTACTCAGTAACATTTCAAACATTATACATATTAAATTCATATATATTAATGCTATTACTTACTACTGAAACCAAGAGATCGTTCTGTCTTTGATACATTAAAGTTTTTTGGTGAACAATGAATTAGGATGGAGGGGTTTTTTTTGCCTACTATTTGATAATTCACTTCATTTACACCAGAAATTGAGTTATTTTAAATTTAGCTCTTATGTAGCAGGCCTGTACCACAGCTCAAGTATTGCCCACAAATTTTGCAATCTCTGTGGCCTTCTAGCATCTTGGGCTGTCTCTATATGCAAGAGGGTATAGGTTTTGGGTGGGACAGAATTAATTTTCTTCACAGTAGCTCATATGGGGCTATGTTTGGATTTGTGTTGAAAACAATGTTGATAACACAGGGATGTTTTAGTTATTGCTGAGCAGCGTTTACACTGCATTGGGGCCTTTTATGCTTCTCATGCTACACCGCAAGCAACTAGGCTGGGGGTGCACAAGAAGCTGGGAGGGGACACAGCTGGGACAGCTGACCCTGACTGACCAGAGGGATACTCCAGACCCTAATGACATCATGCTCAGCAATAAAAGCTGTGGGGAAGAAGGAGGAAGGGGAGAGATTCAGAGTTATGATGTTTGTCTTCCTGAGTAACTGTTATGCATGAGAAAGCCCTGCTATAAAGCAGGGCTACAGGCTGCCATACAGAAACCGCCCGGCAGTAACTGCTGACCAAGTGTTACTACATCACAATAGCAAGCAAAAGGAAAAGTGAGCTGCCCCTCATAAACGACATGGGCAGCAACTGGATAAATAAGTGTTTGTGCCTGGGGAGAGAGAGGGCCGGCTACCACAGGCATTTTCCCTGGCCAGGGACACTCTCTGTTCTCCCAAGGCAACCTCGATGTCTGTATTAACTCAAAGCTTCTGTTAACAATTACAAAATCACATGTGATGCCATGCTTTAGCTCTCTCTATGGCAACCTCCTCAGTCAATTTATAGGGTTTGAATGGTAACGGAGTATGGTAACCATCATGCTGCTCTAACATGGCCTGCTGAAATAGAACCATGGTTACTGCAGCCCAAAAGGCTGTTTTGAGCTCATGAACTTTGGAGTCCTACTGGTGCAAGGAACAGAGATAATCCTATGTCAACAATCAGGCAGCTGTGCACACAGACAGGATTTTGCCTTTGTGACCTTTCCTCCTCTGTCCAATATGTGCTATAGGCCTCCCCTGGAAGGCCTCCCCTGTCTTCAATTATCATCCCTTCCTACAGGGTGAGAAAGGACAGCTTGGGGAGACAAGGAACAGGACTTAAGATCACTGGTACTTATTTGTATTTTGCTCTCATATTCTACAAGGGGCTGAAGCTCTCAGCAATGTAATTACCACACAGCAAGGTGGACCGCACATAAAGAACAGCCTGGAGATTGTCTCTGACACTCTTACAGCTTTCTCAGAAAAAATAATTCTTTAGTATTTAAGCAGCCATTTCTACCCTTCCCCCTGACCTGTCAGCTTTTTTCCTTCCCTGTGTGAGTCCTAGCACATTGTTTAGTTGGAATACACCATAAACAAATGAACAAAGAAACAAATCATCAAACAACAAGAAAGCATCTATTTCCTGAGCTTGGGATTTTTTACTTTTTATGTAATATAATAATGAGCCTGTTGCCATCCTCTAAAATATTGCTAATGTTAAATGACTGTGTAAAAAGTAGCATGGGATGAGATTGCCAAAATGGGATCAGGAATCTAGTCATAGATTTAGAGAAATTCAGCACAGGAAAAGGTTCTATAGTAAGTGGCTTGGACTTTAGGCATCACACTGGCTTCCTTGGGATCATGTTATGTAGGAGCATCCATACAGAATTTTTTCTTATTTTTCAGGAAGCTCAGTGCTCCCTTGCACAGTACTGAGATGATACAAATGAGTTTTCAGTGACTGCTTCCCAAGAGTCTTAGGCACTTGTTGGCATCGGGGTCATTGGAGATTATAGCAGTTTACTGAAATCTGTGTAGAGTTCCTGTTTTGCTTTTAATCCAAATTTGAAGTAAATAAATGAATGGACTGCAAATGAGTAGTAGACAGGTCACAGAATTGTGAGAAGCAGCAAAGGGCATCCAGACACTTTTTCTGCCCCGGAACCCAGGCGAAGCAGCAGATAAGCATCCCTGGCTGCTCTTGAGCCTTCTCCTTCTCCAAAGCAGCCTGTCATCCTGTAACCGTAGGCAATCTGCTGCCCCATCCCCATGGGCCCCCTGGACCCTGCCTTTCCATGGGCATGCTGTCTGCCCACATGGTCTCATACCATCCTACCCCTTTGGTACGTCCTACCCCACTCAGAGTGACCAGGGTGGAAGTAACCTCCGTTGGGGAGGAGTGAGCTCTTCTGAAGTAGAAGCCACGAGACCATGCAGTAATCTGGGTCTGATGCAACTGGTGCAGACACCAGTGGCATTAAGTTCCAGAGGAAACGTGCTTAGTTGGTGTCCAACAAGGGTGGCTCCAAAATGCGTGGAAGCCACCCTTTCTGATTGTCTTGGAGCCCTTTAGGCCACATGCCTATCTTATAATCAGAGTTTGGGTGTCCAGCTGTGGAATTACTTGTCTGGTTGGCACTCTGTGCAGCGTTCCTACTTTGCAATCAAAGATGTAGTGAGAAGGGCATCTTTGCCTGGCTTCCTCTGGCTCCTGAGCAGCCTGGTTTCCAAGAACCCAAGGGTTGTTATGCGCCGTATAGTTGAAGAAATTGATATGAAGACCTAAGGGAAAATAGAGATTAGAAGACAGACTGGCATATGCAAGAAAAAGCTGAATGAAAATATTGACAATGGAGATGGGTTACAATATAAGATGGAAAGATAAGTATGCAGGATATATAAAAGAAAGAACATGATTTCATATTTATTTTCCTAATCTCCAAGCAGGGAATTTATATGTAAAACACTGAACAGACAATTCAATATATGTAAAACGAAAATGAGCAACAGCCAAACTATGATATTCATATCTACTCTCTGGGTAGATGTTTTCTGTCTTTCTAGGTAGAGCACTATACGTTCTAAAGGTACCTTTGTCCAGGGATTAAAAGCTGTTTAAAAGTCACGTGTGGGTTGGGAAGGGCTGGTCGTTTGGCTTGGTATTTAGCATACTCCATTATTGTTCTGATAGACTTCTGCATCCTGCAAGTTTTCCCAGGACAGCTGTGATATGTTAGGGCCTTTTCCTTCCTATCTGAAAAATCATTTTAGTAAATCACTTCGCAAGTGTTATTTTGCCAATTAATCCTATGCATTCCTTTATACTAGTGACCACATTAAATGCTCATTTTTATGTCTTTTATATTTTGGTGTATGTGCAGTGTCGCTGTGCTGATTCCAGAGATGAGCTATATGGTTTGTTCATATTTACAAATACTTTATACATACATTTTTAATACAGATGAATACAGACACATAAGCAAATTCTGGTCAAAATAATGAAAAAGAAATCCTCCAGGGCAGTGAACAGAAATGCTAGCATAATAAAATACAGAAGGCAAAATGAGTGGAGGAGTAAAGCATAATACCTAAGGGTGGTAGCAGTCTGCTAAATCTGATTACTTAAAATGAAATAAGGATAGTGAGAAAGTGAACCTAAAAGCACAGAGATAATGAAGTTTGAGCATTTATTTCTTAGAAAAAAAAGTTTATGTAGCCTTTTTAGTGGTGAATAAGATTCAGTAATAACTTGTAAGAGTTTTCATCAGAAGCGTTAGGCCAACTGTATAGCTTCTTTAGCAGAAATCAGCAGAAAAGATGTCTTCTAATACCTCTGTAAAGAGCCAAGAACTCTATAAACATAGTAAGAAGAAAGTTACTAAGAAATACAGCTAGATTTGTTTCTCCTAACATTTTTATGCCTCGCAATGATCACTTATGAAGGAAAAAATATGATGTTGGCATATGTGAATGGAAATGAATACAATAACTGAGTCACCTTCAAGACAGAACTTTAACAAGAAGGTGGAAGTCTTGGTCTGCAAGCTTATACCATAAACCTGCAAGCATTCAGCCACATGAGTAGGTATAGACATATTTTGACCAATTTTCTATTTTATCTACGGGTTTTTTAGTCTACTAAGTATTTCTGTTACTTATTGTGGACAGAACTGAAGGACTTTGTCATCTAATACCAGTGCACAGCACGTAGGCTTGGTGATTTCCTAATACAGACCTGTTCGCAGATTATTTTGACTTCCTTTATTCTGCAAAGAGAATATACCTAGTCCCAAAACACACCTCTGGTATTCCTCAAAAGGCAGTTTATATGCCATCATTATTACTGCAGCTTTGTGGCAAATTATTTTCCTGAATTGAAAATTTCTCTGAACTTCATAATGATAAAAACAATACACTATTGTGTATTCAGAATGGAGGCCTCCATTATTTTGATTTGAAATCTACCACTGCCGGAACTGCCACGCTTACTTTTGTCATAAACTCCGGTAACAGTATATATCAATGAAAACACTTTCCCTTAGAAAATTCTGATCACTTCTAGCTCTGACTTCATGTCTCAGAGGAGTATTTCCCTGTGGCACGTACGTGTCATCTTGAATTAAAAATCGGGTGGTTCTCTTTGGCTAGAGGGAAAGCTGGTGAAAGACAATCTGTGGCTCTGCTTTGTGTAAGTCTCATATGTAATTGTATATTTTGTAGAGAAGGAGAAAAATGCTGTTGTTTTCTGCTGTCCCTTCACCTTCTCAGAAGGGTAAGGACAAGGAGTGAGAAAAGGGAAGGTAAGGGGGGAGTAGGGGAAAGGTGATTTTAGTTTTTGTCTTTGTTTCTCACCATCCAATTCTATTTTTAAATGGCAATAATGAAACTGCTTTTCCGCAAGTCAAGCCTGTTTAGCCCATGATGGTAACTGGTCAGTGATCTTCCTGTCTTTATCTCAACTCATGAGCTTTTCCGTCCTACTCTCCTGTTGAGGAGGGGGAGTGAGAGAGCGGCTGGGTGGGGGTCTGGCAGCTGGTCAGGGTCCACCTACCACAATTTGATAGAACTTATGTTAGTATCAATATTGCATTAAAACATTAGCTAAATTCTTTGGGTTTTTTTTTTTCTTTATATAGGATCACAGTCAGGATTTTAAAGAGGCTTTCATAAATCAAGAAATTTGAGACAATCTGAAGATTCTGATGAGAACTGTTTGGGCAATTCTTTCATGATGAATTGTAAGATTTATATTATGAGCTCATATTATGTTTTTATCATCAGATTTAGTAACACTGTTATGTGAAATTACATATTCTCTACTTTGGGGGATTCACTAATCTGTGTTTCCTGAAAACATTTTAGTTACAATTTAATTACTTTTTTCTAAGACCATTTTTCTAACTAGGGAGATTTTTGTTTCCTGTGTGGCTCATAGGGCTTAACCCAATTTAAACCTACATAGCCTCTTAATTTCCCTCAACAGTATAAATAGAAAATATTTACATCCGAAAAAAATAAATAAAGTGGCAATGAGAATTCTCCTGTGATTTTATGAGAAGATGTCTCTGTTCTTCATTTTTTCCTCAAACGATAAAATACGTATAAAGGTATAATGAACAAGTCATTAAAACATCACTTTTAGACTTGATATTCAATTGTCCTTCAGAACTGTCTGCTGAGCCAAAATAAGCTCTACTGTCTACTACAGATTAATCAGTTATGCAATATATAATAAGTGCTTTCACTAATGTCTTCATGTCCTGTTTACCCTGATGCACTAAACTAATGCGAATTACATCTATTCACTGTTAGTTGAATGTGGTATATTCTAAGTAGACAAATGACTGAATGGATTTAGCAAATACAATCACTACTAAAAGTCTAGGATAAATGATACAGACATTCCTTCTGTTAGATAAACAGAGTGTTTACAGCTCCAGTAATGTTTGATAATTTTTGCTTATTTGGTAAAAATAGGGGGAAAATAAAAGGGATTCAACTAATGAAATAAGCCTTTTTTGGTCAAAAGTTTCCAGGATATACACAATTTCAACCATTTTTCCCAGGTATTAACTAAGAAAAACTTTGAATGAGAAGATTGTTTTAAGAAAGCAATGAAAATTGGTAAGATGTAATGATAAATATTTTATAGGCGTCTCCATTAAGTATGCCTAATTGTTTACTAAACGCCAATGCTTCAAAACCTTTTTTCGGTCACGTCCTCAAATCATGAGATGAAGATTACTCACACCAAGCTATGTCTATCTCAGTAGCTAGCATGTTCCAATAAGAGCAAATTTATAAACAAAAATAATTGACATTGAGGACCAACTTCCCTGCTATATGAGAGGGCAGGGGGTGCATAATACTGACTCTGGTTTGTTCCCATGGCCTGAATGTCCATTAGTGGATGCATTGTACCAGATGTGCTCCTGAAGCATATTTGCGGTTTAGCATCATTCAAGAGAAATACAGTTTATCAACTCCAAGATCGCTCAATTTTAAAATCAGAATAATGTAAGTGGGTATGAATTAAGAGATTCACAGCAAAAGATGACTCCTGATCCAAACCAAAATGCTAACGCAGATGCACGCAAAATGGAACTAATATGGTTCAGATGGACTGAACACGGCAAGAAGGAGTGTGAGTTTTCCTGCACTACTTTGCTGATGGACATCTTCCCTTACCGGAAGGATTAACTTTAAAGGAAAAGATTTACATTCAGCTTCTGACTCTCATAAAAACAGACTCAAAGATGCCTATATGTGAAATGTTCGATACATAATTCCCCTCCAAAGAGGTGAGTTTTAATGAACCAAACGTAGCAGCTATTTTTAATGTAGAGATGTATCTTCCTCTAAGCAGAATGTCTTCTTTGGCTGCTCCAAGCATTCCTTACGCTTCTCCTGTCCTAATGCATCAAAAGGCACCATGGGTGCATTGTATAACAAAGCCTTCCATTATATATGATCACAGTTTAAATTTCACATCGTATACATTTTTTATGTAATTATCTTCTCTACTTATCTTAGTGTAGATCTTTTCTTCATCTCAGTTTTGATGACACTGTATTTCGTCTAACGGTTGAATAAAACTTATGCCAATATACACTTTCGCTTAGCCTTATAACCTTTTGAGCCTCTTATATTCCATTAATCCTTCTACTAAATGTGACATCTCAGCTTTATTTAGATGTTCCTCTCCCTGCAATATCTTTAATAGCTATATTACACTTTTATTCCACCAAGGAACAAGGGGTTTTATTACCTTTCAAGCAAATGGATTAAAAATATTTTTATTAGCTTCTCTTACAGCTGCATTCACCTCATTAGTATTAAAAAGTCACTATCACCATTTGTATGTATCTTTTTCAATTGCCTATAAACCTTCTCATTCAGTCCTAGGTGAAAACGTATGAAATTCTGTTTTAAGAACAAGTTGACTTGTTCTCCTCAAACTCTCTTTTGCCCAACTTGTCTAATGTAGGGAAGGAAAGCCTCGTGAAAATACTTACAGATATTTGACCAATAGTTCTGGCCAGTGGTTCTGGCTTTCATGTATCATCTTCTTGCATTTAAGAGAAGAAGGAAGTATAACATAAAGCAGCAAAGTAGCATTATGCTGCTGAATTGTTGCTTATATTCAGAGTATTTTTATACATCTGCTCCAAGTGTAATATATATAGCCAGAAGAATGTCATAACATGCTCTGCTTCTCAAAATCCCATTCCAGAAATTGTTGCAAAATTCTGGATTCTGGCCATATTCTTTCACGTATAAAGTCAGCCCTGAAAAAATATGTACAGAGATGCATGGAAATCAGGCTACTATAAACCCTTTGTCTACACTGCCCAGATATTCAATAGACACAATCTTGTTAAAGGATGTTATCTCATTGTATCACTGTCAATGCTGTCTATACTAGCCCATTAATTTGACAAAATCCCATTAGAAATTGGGTAGCGATAATAACAAAAGAAGGAAAGTAATACAAAGACTCAGGACCATTTTTCTTCATCCAAGTGAATAAAGAAGAATTTCCTATGTTGGCTTCACAGCAGCTACCTGAGTGCTAATTAAGACCAAATAGTTCAGAGGAAAGAGCTGATATTGCTCCATGCAATCATAAAGACTCCTTTCCAAAACCCCAATTTTGCTCAAAAAAAAAAAAAAAATCCTATTTCAAAACAGACTGATGATTAACAAAACACAACTTCATATTTTTATTGCTTGTCTAAGAAAGTTTTTCTCTTCACCTTCCAGTGGCTATTAATACATTTTAAAAATAAAGCCAGATGCCACCAAAAATTGCTTTTCACTACATATTCACCCTTGAATTGTTATTAACTACAAAGTTCAAACTATGGAAGATGATTCATAAGCAAAGTTGTATTTAAAGAAATAATTACATTAACATAAAATCTGTTTCCTCTAAATAATTACACCCTACACATGTCCAACAAACCATTCAACAACAAAACATCTTGTTTTCATGCCCTACAATTAAGACACCTCACCTGATTGCTCTCAGAGTTTATCAGAGCTACTAGTTTAATTGCAGCTATCTAACTGAGGAAGTCTCCTTGACAGCATATGGCACACACACAAACAAGAAAAAGAAATGTGAGGAGTTATTAAAGTTTCAAACAAATTCAAAGAAAAGCTAAGAAGCTTAATTGAAAAAAAAAGTTTTTAAGGCAAGTGATATAATCTTTGATTCTCTTTACCACAATTGTATTGCCAATTTTCTTACAAAAACTCACACGAACGTCCTTGTCCCAGATGAGAGTCAGACTGTGCTCCAGTGAAATATTACTTCAGTGACCCCATTAATATGGAAACAGTTCCATACAATTAGTAAATACAGCTTGACATCACCTTACGTATGAGGGGAATTTATCAACACCATTAATTTAAAATTGGAAACACAGAGGCGTGGAGAAAGGGATTTACTTGTCCATGCTCAGAGGGGATGTCTTTAGAAGAGACTGTTCTTGACTTTCTCTACAAAGTTCAGAAGAAAAGTAGAGTGTGTTTAACATTCCCTTTCTTGTGCAGCACCTAAACTCTAGCATAGTACTCCCTAGATTTTTTTCAAACTTAAGAGAGGGTATTCACATATGCGCATCTTCCCCATGATTTTCATCAAGAAGGAACAATTCTGTATGATTAAATTGCAAATGCTTAAAAATGTTATAATTGCATTCACAGAAAAGCTATTTTCACCATATGTGAGTCTCTACTCTCTCCTCAGACTTTTCCTGTCTGTTACATTAATAAAAGTTAACTTTATAAAAAGGTAGAGGATATTGAAGTAAACAGAAAAATCATGTTAAGATGCTATTAAAATTGTGCTTTTCTTTGATACTTTGTGAAATATTCCATCATATAAAGACAACATGTCGTTTTTGTCAGTAACTCTAAACCAATTGTTTTCTAAAGCCATCATTTTAAATAATCACATTTGCAATGTCTTATTAATAATATAGGTTTGTGTTCATTAAAAATTTACAGAGAGACTTGACAGTTTTCCCCCAAGCAAATCAGTTATTATTGCTACCAAAACAACGTAACTCAGAACCAGTAGCATTGCTCTTTTTGTGGTGTTTACAGAGAAACGAGGCAGTGATGTTCACCACAATTATACTGACATGAGCAGAGGAAAAACAAAGGCTGCTGTTCAGTATTTGTCTACACATGTGAAAAAGGGATAGTAGCATTACAAATGAAAAAGTTAGTCTGTGACCAAGAAACTTTTGTTCTGTTTTCATTATCTGCCTGTATTAACGTGACTGCATGAGTCACTCAAAAATCAGTTATATGCTTTACAGATCTATATTCACTTTAGTGACTAATGCACATATTTAAAAAAGAACAAAACACACAAAGCAGATTTAAAAATAACTTTAGAGCTAAAAGAAAAAAAAGAACAAAGACCACCACCACACTCTCCCCTCTCTTTGTATTCTGCAGGGCAAAAGACATTGCAAATTTTCCAGAATGCCAAAAGACTACGTGCACCTCAAGTATGGGGCACCTCCACAAAGCAAAGGTTTGATAATAAACTAATCAGCAGGTAAAGGTAAGAAATAAATGAAAACATAATCATACAGTTCAAATAAAAGTAACAACATCAACATGTATGCATGATAGTGCAACTCAAAACTCCTAAATATTCCCAAAGCCAGAATCTACAGTTAACCTCAGATATGAATTTGTCCATAATTGTCTCTTAATACGCATTTTACTGCTCAGAACTGGGTTTTGCTGGTTTTGAGGTCTACTGGTAAGCCACTATTATAAGTGGTCCAGGTTCTGTTTCTGGCAGCTGTTTTTTCCTTTGTAGCTGTGTATGAACTAAGGAACAAAGAAAGAAGTGTAAACAAAGGATGTTTTACTTGCAGCTAGGTAAACAGATCTTTTTCTAATAACCTAATTTTAACTGTGGGTAAGCCCCATTTTGATAACTTCTTGGAATTATTCTAGTGAAGAAAGTTTACTGACAGGAATATTATGAAATATTTCTCTAAGCCAAATTTCAAAGTCAAAACAGACATCTCTGCCAGTAAAATAATCCCTAAATCTATGTTTAGCCAGTAATAAAAAAGATGCATATTATGATCTGGTTTCTAATCTAAGTCACTCATACTTCACAACATGATCATTAGACTTATCAAGTTTGCAAGCAAACCTGAAAACTGTAATGCAGTTTCAAATGATATAAATATTTATTTCGTGGAGGTTTTTGTTTGTTTGTTTTCTCCATGATGGGTATTAAGTAGGGAGAAACACAGTTTCTTTCATTTAAAGCTCCATTTCAGATTTAAGGAAACTAGCGAGCTTGTAAAACACATATTAGTGTGTCTACATAACGGATCTAACAGCTTTTCATAAATATCAATGACATATTTTCTTGTTTAATCTACTTGTGCTTCCCCTTAAGATACATTACCTCTTTATAAGCAAGTTGGTTTCACCTTCTGTTGCTGGCCAGCAAATACTATTAAATGATCCCACTTCCAATTGCTTACAAATTCACCTCACTTCAACATTTTGTCAGTGTCAGAGGAAGATCTGGATGCACAGATGATGAAAATCAGATCTCAGGTCAGCAGAGAAGATTTTAAATAGAATTTGGTAGGGTAAAACTTTGACCAAGAGTCATAGTAAAGAGCCTTTTTTGGGAAGATTAGGTGCCTAGAAGCAGCCTAGAACTGCAAGTCTGAGTAGGATTGTAAGAAATGGTGAGGGTAAGGAAAGCCAGTTGGCTACAGAAGACTTTGAGAGTAGAGAAAAGGGAAAGCTGAGAATTAAGAATAACCAAGTAGCTTTTATAAATACTATTTTAATGTCATTATGTTACTTTAAGACTTGGAACTTGGGAGGAATGCTAGGACTGGATATGTATCAGAAGTGCAGGTGGGAAAAGGTAAAAAAGGAAACTTGCTGAGGAAAAGGCCTATGTTCAGTAACTGGGAGATACTGGAAGCAGAGAATTGGAAGAGGGAACAACAGAACAAGCAACAGGCCAAAAAGGATCAAATAAGGAGTAAATCAATCAGGCAAGGAAATTAGTGCTGGGAAAAGCAGGTAGTGGGGTAAGAAGTACCATTCACAAAGCAAATAATGAATATGCAAGAAAAGTAACTCTACCAAAATCAATACCATCGAGCCATTTTTGTAACTATGCGGTGCATTCATTGAATACAGCCTGGTCACAGCAAAATCAGTCAAAAAAATCATAGCAGTTGTGTTTAACTTTAAAAAAGGGGGAAGTACCCCCCCACCCCCCACCCACCCCCCCAAAAAAAGAGAAAGGTTGTTAGAAAGTCGCTAAAAGGAGAGCCCAAAAACATAAATCTTTCCAAGCGGAATGAAAACCATCCGAGAAAAATTCATTTCATCTGTCAAAAAAGACTGCAAAGAGCAAGAGTATGCTGGCAGTGTAAAACAACAGGATCTGGCTGGTTTTATTAGGCATAAGGAAGCACTCATCCTGAAGATTGTGTCCATATGAAGAATACAGAATAGATAAAGATCAACAAAAGAAATGGAAAACCAACTTCCAAAAGTCAGGAAAAAAAAAAGAAATCTTTTTGCAGTACAAGAGGAACAGAAAGACAAGTACTCATGTCAGAACACAGGTAGCCCATGTGAAGTTTTGTCTTACATTACAAACTTGCTGTTAAAAAATATTCAGTGGCCAGTGAGAACTGTAATAAATCATGAGGATCAGAAAATAATCCACAAAAACTTCCACAGGACAAAATAACTGAAATAATGACTTCATATGAAATTTTGCTCTAAACTGCCCAGCGTTGTTCTACTGGAAGGCAGCTGATAGGTTGTCACTTATTAGAAAAGATTCTAGGCAGCTTTATGAGATTCCAAGTCATTAAGCCAAATGTCTGTACCAAGCACATCAGTAGGAATAGACCGTAACTATTAGAATTACGGAGATGATAATGTTTGCTGAGAGTACTGAATTCAAGGTAGGAAAGATGTTACCCAAACATGACGAATTTGCAAAGGGATCTCATAATATGGAATATTCTGTAGTAAAATGGCAAATCACTTTAGCATAGATCAATGTGAAATGCCACACCACCAAACCAAGAACCCTTATTTTAGATAACAAGAAGATTGGCTCTGAGCAGATGAATGGCACTCAGAAAGGAAACCTTGGGCAGTAGGTGAAAGAATTTTAGACATCATCCAGGAAGGAATAGAGGACAAAAGAGAAAACACCACCATTCTACAATTATGCATCAACTTTCATCTTGAACAGCTCTTGCAGTTTTTGTGCTTCCATCTCAAAAAGAGTATACTAAAACTGGGAAATGCTCAACAAAATGATGAACAAGGTAGGGAACAGCTGATGTTTGTGGAGTGCTGCCTTTTAGAAAAACAAAGGATGACTAAGGGAGGAAGAGAGACAAGTCTAGCAAAGTGTGAGAAGTGCGGGTGACTTATTTTCCACCTCTAATAAAAACACCGGAGGATATCGCATGAATCTAGGAAGTGACATTCAAAACATACTAAAGGATGTGATTTTTCACACAGGATCTAGTTAACCCATGAAACTCCCTACCATGAGTTATTATGAATACTGAAGAATTGCAAAAATAATTAGATAAATCCTTATAATAATTTAAAAAAAATAATCAAGGTTTACTTACACATAGAGAGCAGCTCTGGCTCAAGAAGTTGCTAAGCTGAAAATCACTGGTGGCTGGAAGACTGTCATTTCACAATTTCTTTCTCCTAGTGCTCTTTCCTAAGTATCTATTTATTGTCCACTCTTGAAAATAGGATTCAGGGCTTGTTGGACATCTGGTCTGAACTGATATGATTACTCTTAAGTGCTTATGTCCCAGTAAAAGTAGAATGTGCAACCTCCCTTCAATTCTTTTGTGCTTATTTATTACAAAAAGTATTACATACAGTATTACAGTCTGTAATTAATCTTATTCTTTCTATTTAGCCTGTTTCATTCAGTAAGCTGGATTGATGTCCACAATTAAAGAAAAAAATCATGCAGATTATCTCATAATTTGCCCTATTTCTGCACCTAGATAGATAGATAGCAAGTATTAGCTTTTGAGTTATTTTGATTATTAGCAAAAATTAGCTTTGGAATGTTTAATCTAATGCTCTTATAATGACAGTATTTTTCATGTGTAATTATAAAACACATAAATATCTCTATGAAGGAAAGAAAAAAACGAAGGGAAAAGCAATAGCGAGCGGAAAGTGTTCTTCCTACCTAGCATTATTCTCTTCAGACCGAAACATTAACTTGAAGCAAAAAAGGACTGTTATTTGGCAAGGGACTTTCTCTCAGCCAGCTTGGTCTGGTAGATGTCAAACTACATTACCGTGGTGTCAAACCTGAGACCGTAAACACCCTTCTTCAGCCTCGTTACCGTGCTAATGAGGCTAGATAGCTACAAGAACTGATGCTGTTCATAGCATGGGATTATGAGTAGGACTACTTGCACTTATCTATTTAGGTACCTCTGTATATTAAAATGCTGTAAGGTAAAAACTGTTGTAGTCAGAAAATGCAGAGGGACTGCTTCATTTTAGACACTGGATTAAAACTCACAACCTGATAAGTTATTGGCAAAATGCTAATGAACTTTCAGCTAATAAGGCTAGCAGAAATATAAGAAATTACTGGATTTTCCCCGAGCTGGAAAAAAAGGAATAAAGAATTCAATAAATGTTTCTAAACTAATGGGGATTACATATATCAACTTCAGTCAATTGATTTCACTGGGATACACTGATGAAAAACGGGAGTGACATTAATGGGTAAACCAGGCCTTTAATTTTTATCTCAATATCGTTACCTTAATCAGAGGTGTTTTATGCTGTAATTTCTTCCCATGAAGCCTCTCAAAGATTCAGAGGGTTCTGTCCCCAGTAGCACAGTAGTAACCTTGCTTTAGAGACATTGCCATCACCAGTCTTTGTAGCATCATTTTGTTCCATTTTAAAAATCAAATGAAAGTCAATATTTATTTGGTGATATTATGTAGTTTACTTTGGCATATTTACTCTGCCATCAGTTACAGGATGTGGTTTCAAAGATGTTCAAAAGCTGCTCTTTTTTTTTTAAAAATGAAAAAAAAAAAGGTCCTATAAACTCTGAGAATAATAACGGATGTTCTGTCTATAGGCAAAATTCTTATTACAGAGAACATCACATGCTGGAACGCAAGACAATCAGGAAGGTAATAAAATAGCTCCACAGCAGCCAAGACTTCTAACTTTACCTGCAGCATGTTGAATTTGTATGTAATAAAATGTTCAGTGAAATAATTTTTCTCAGAATAAATTGCTAGTAAAATAGGAGTACTTTGGCAGACTGGCAGAGGTAAATACATTACATTTGATTAAAAATCCCACAATGACCTATTTTTTCAATTACCTCCCTTACTTCTGAGAGATTAAAGAAGCTCTGTACCTTGTTAATAGTTCTCATGATGACCTTTTTGTAACATTTTTAGAAGCAAGTTATTCTGCATGACACTCCAAAGTGCTATCTATTCTGTTTGGAAAAAGAAGTGACATACATGTGATAGTTTCTAACACCTGTCTATCAAAATAAAAGACCTTTTTTTTCCTTGAAATATTTTAACATTATTGAATTAATTTGCGCATTAAAAGGATGTGAGAGAAATAGGTATGAAATCTGCAGTACAACTGGCAATTGAGGTTAAGAAAAATATTCGAAGATGACTAAATCACAATGATATATCCAAAACCATACATTAGAAGTCAATATAGGAGTAATGCTTATTTTAATAACCTTTGTGGAGTTCTGTAGTTTTCACAAATTGAAAAAAGAAAATAGAGGGAGAGTTCAAAAACATCATCCAGGTTTTATAATTTAATTACTTCAATGAAAAAAGAACTTTGCTTTCATTTCCTCTTTTATTCTGTCTTTTAAAGAAGAAGTTGTATTAGTGTAGAAACGACTGGGTTAGTTTAGAGGTACAGTGCATGTACCTTCTTAAAGGCAGTTCCGTAACAAATAGCCCAATGCTTAGGTTTGAAAATAACTAGCATTAATTTCATATTTTTTTTTAAATGTAAATTAAATTGCTCTCATTTTTATAAGTGGTACAATTTGCCCTAAGAAATCTGGTTCATCAAGCTACATCATCTCTCCCAAACAGTAACTTTTAGCACATATCAGAAACAGAGAAGGTATACTTTAAAAAAATGTATTTTTTCATCAAAGAAAGTTTTGAAAGAAATTCTGGTCAGCTTTCTGGCCAGCACCCTCTACAATATCTCTGAGTGAATTGTGAAGTACACCATCAAATGTTGACTTCTGAATAGAGACTATCTCAGGTAATATTTCATGGACAAAGATTGCACATGTATAATGTAATGTAATGCACATGTATAATGTATTGCTTTTAAGTGCTGTATTAATTACATTAAAAAACAAATGAACAGAATACAGATGAGTAACTATAACTTGAACATGCCACAAAGTTAACCACCTTATTAGAGTACCAAAGTAATTAGTATTTTCAAAATATTTGTTTCCATAGCTGTATGTGAAACGAAGTAACAGATGGAATCTCATTGCTTAGAAATCTCTGCTTATAATGATCAGCTATTCAAAATGACAAAAATTAAAACTAAACTTTGATCTTAATAGCAGTACTTTTGCAGACCATGGATACTACCTTCTATAAAGTTATACTATGATGGGCAAAGATGAATCTTCTGAATAATTGTAATCTCCTCTTGTTATTTTTTACTACATGAATTTAAACCTACAGTCATCAACTGACAGCTCCGATTTATTCATCCCATTTGCCTCATATAATAGTTATATTGTAATCCAGTCCCTTCTGCATTGTTTCTGTAATGAGGTATTAACTTCCCTCTCATTGAAAGTCAGTTTTAGTCCTTCCTCTTACATGTCACACTTTTGCTCCCACTTATTCTCAATGCTTATTTTCAGCAACGTGATTGCATTCATCCGAGTACCAATCTCAAAGGGTATTCAGTTTATAATCTAATTTATTATTAGGTGAGATATTTTTTTCTTGGAAGTTAGAATACATCAATGTTAATATTTTCTTGATTTAATAATCCTACACATATTTTGTAAGCGTGAAGTATGAACAAGATAGTCACTCAAGGAAGAAAAACCTGTAAAACTATCTCAGCCTTCTTTCATTGTTATTTTGCCAACGGCTGAGATCAATCTTAATACAGTTCTGTAATATCAAATACCTACATTTGTGTTGTAAGGAACTAGCAAGGATTGGTGAAAAATGCACCCCATACATAGTTCCTTTTCTTCACTTGAACTGCATCAGGGGTTAATTTTCTCATGATCCCTGAATGACATAGTGTAGATCAAAGAATGAAAGCATAAGGGGTGGAATTTTGATTCTGTTAGAGAGGAAGCTTTGCCTTAGTTCTAGTCAAGCTAGGATTTTACCTTACAAGCTTATCAAATCAGATAAACTGCAGCAAATGCCAGAATTATTTTCTTCCTTTAATGCCTCATTTTTAATTCTCTCACTAATTTTCCTATATTATCCTCTCCTTTCAATCCTTTCTGGCATTACATTTTGATTGCTATGTTTTTCATCTATAATATACTTGTGTTTTTTACTTTCTTAATGCGCCTTTGATTTACAGATATACTTTTTTCTTGCATATAAATTTCTTATAAATATAAGTGCATTTGCATAGACTAATGAGCATAAAAATTACCCATACCACTACATTTAATCATGTTGGAATTAAACTAAATTGTCTGATAGAATGAATTTATTTTGTTGATAATAGTTTTAATTCTTCTTTACTCATTCATTTTCTTTTTGACTTTTTACTACACCTTGAATGTGCATTCGGTTGAACATAGGATATTAGTATGTTAGATGGAGGATATTATTGCTTGCCACATCCCTAAAAGAGCCTAGGCATTTCTCTAAACAACATCAAATTCATCTGCATTCAACTTAATATAACCGCAGTTTTGAGAGAATGAACAGTTGCCTCTTCAGTAACAGAATATCAGAGATTAAACAAACTGAAGTGTCAAACCCTGTATATTATTTTTAAAAAGGGCTTTTGAAGTGATGTTGCCCAAAATACTAGAAATTGTAGGAATTGGTAGTGAAAAAATATATGTACAAACAATAACTTCTCAATGTATCAAATTTTTAATTATTTAATATTTTAAATATTATTAATTGCTTCATCTGGTCAAATTATGTCTTGTATGTTACTTTTTTATATGTTTTATGCATCCATTCTGTTGCCATAATTTCTCATTGTATCTATATCTAGTGTGTGGGGGCTTTTCTGCTAATATAAACATAGACATAACTTAGATTAATGAATGCAAATTAAGTTTTCATGTGGAGTAGATATATAAATGTTGATGAAAATATGGTCTTCAAGTTCTATCTGAAAGTACATTCTAGTAAGTAACAGAAGCACAGTCTGTCATTTTGTGTGTTCTCTGCAATACTATGAGTATTTTTTCCATTTATTTTTAGAGAGCAACAGGGGATTATAATCAGGGTTTTTGTCTTGTTTCTTGAAAGTCAAGTTTAAGCATGAATAAAACTATTCATATCTGAATAAATTTACAAAATAAAATTGGAATTTGCAGATTCAACAGACCAAGAGAAATGTCAGAAAAGGTTTTTAATTTTGTTTGGTTTGTTTCAACCAGTCCTCGTAGCTTTTTTAAATCTGCCTTCTTATCTGAATTTACTTGGAAATGTAATTATTCTTATCTACAAAGTTAAGGTCCTTTTAGTTAAAATATACATTGGATTTAGGTTATTAAACACAGTGAATTAAAACATTCCAACACCAAATACTCTACCTGGAATGTCAAATACTTTGACATTTACCTAAGAACTATTGCATATCAAGTCACACCTACAGTAATAATATACATGGCTCAGGAATTCTCCAACTGAGTTAAAATATAATTTTCCTCAAAAATTCTTTCTAAAACAAACAAATGAAAAAGAAACAAAATATTTCAAGCACTAATATTTCTTTGTTCAAAATCACAGAATCATAGAATCATAGATTGTCCATTTTTAGTCTGTATTTTTACAAACGATTTTCAAAGTCAGAAGACTGTTTTTCAGCACCAACCAAGAAAATGCCGGTAAACAATAATAACACTACATTTCTATGAGTAGGGTGTTTTTCACCAAAGAATCATTCTCTTGGCTATTAGCGAGACATGACATTAAGAAATATTGTTATGTGTTGTCTTCTACTCATCAACCAAGATTCAGCACTTAAGCACACTCTCAGGTTTGTTCTATTCTCCTGCTCTCCTTATTTATTCACCTGCAAGAGGTCAAGACAAAAACACTCAGAGTCCAAACTAGGTTGACAGGCGTAATTTTTCCCCCCAAATATCTAAAAAAGTGTGTCTGTCAGCTGCTCATTTTTATTTGCTTATTTTTATTTACATTTGAATTTCTTCTCAGCTGTCAGTTTCAGTCAGTCGTCTCTTTTACAGTGTTACTTCTGAAATAGTGCATATTATCTAAGATTGCACAAGCAATTCAGTTTTACTTCTGTAATCTAGTGCAAATGGTTTGGATTGGACACTTGGCTGTAAAAAGTGAGATATGAGTACCTGAACATGAAAGAATTTATTCAGTAATAACTTTTCCTGTATTTGTTTTGTCATTTGGCTTCTGATCTCAATCCAGAATGCAATGCTATATCTGATCTTATCAAATGTGGTAGGTAAAGTAAATAAATGAAAGAAATGTTTCATCTGGCTCCTTTGACCCAAAACTGATGAATTATTGCTTTGTAATCCAGTAAACATTACTGAAGTTTAAACTCCAGACAGATACACGGAACAATTTACAGAAGACAACAGACTAAAAATGTGTAATAATCTCCAGTTTTAAAAATACAGATAGGCCACGATCTTTAAATATTGCATAAATCATGTTGGTGTATAGTTTTTTTAAGAATTTAATGAAAAATATTTCTGCGTAACATTCTGTTTTAGAATTAAACATTAATAAACAAGTAGCATGAAAATATTCAGAAAGCAAGATCCTTAGCTGCTCTTACCACAAGATTTATAGAAAAGACTATTCAATAGCAGTTATGAAATTGGGTTCACAGATATCTAAACTTTTTCTTAGTAATTCTGTCTTTACATAATTCATAGTGCTGTAAAAGATTCATCAGTCTTTCCGTTTAAAAAGTTAGTTAAGTACAGCCCCCCCATTCCCACTGTTACATGTCTAGTTCCATTTCCACTAAGATGCAAATTTACTCGAGTACAGGTTGCTCCCATACCACCACTCTACTCCATCTGGAAGTAAAACCAAAACAAAACAGGAAAGCTGTTGAATTGACTGAAATGATGAATTGGTTAACTCAAGTGCAAGTTAACAATATAAGCTCACCACCAAGAGCTCTATGCAAAAGGCTAGAAAGGTTTGTTTCACACTACTTGTTTGTAGTGTGAAACAAACCAAATTCATCTGCTTTTTAATGAACAAACCTGCAAACATAGTTTGCAGAAGCACGTAAGACAGATTCCTCCTTTATAATACTTTTTCCATTTAAAAGCCTTTCTTCCTCAGTATTCTAAAGTTGACAAGGTGTTTGAGGTTTCATATTCTCTCTGATGTCTTTCCCTCACTAGTGTGACTGACCTCATCTTAGGACCAAAAGAAACTCTTCCCTACCAAATTGTCAACATACGTGCATATGTACATACATTTGTCTGTACACGTGCACACAAATCCAGAGTTGTCTTTTTTCCTCCTTTCATTACAGATGACAGAGAAACGGTTATTTGGTGACAATCAAATTTTAGATCATTAGGGTACAAGTCAGCCGGTTTATCAGAATGCTCAAGATAGATTGTAACAGTTTTTGTCCACTTTCAGCACAAATGTGATGTCAAAAGTCAGCTTTAAGAAGGCCTCAAAATTTCCTGGTGGACCTTTCTTCATGACACTGGCAGAAGGGCTGCTTCAGAAGTTTTCAAAACCTAAATTCTTCCATCTCAATCATTCTGCATCCTTTGCAGGAAGAAGGGAAATAAAGATTACGAGCCCGAACTGAACTTCTGAGTAAACAAAGAAGAATCTATTCATGCTAAGTTTTTTGTACTGGCAATTTTCTAACTTTTTGAACAACATACAGTCCTTGTATTTCTGTAGGTTGAGATAGTAAGTTGCAGCCTACTACCTTCGTATACTCATTAGTCTGTTTTCAGCTACTTCCATATACAAATCAAAGAAGGTGCACAAAGAGCAGAATATTCTACATAAATGTTTCTAAAGGTTTTTTTAGAATAAAACATGACATGCTTAAGTGAACAAGTGAATGCTTGAGCTACGGTAGATGAAAGTGTTCTAGCATCAATTTAACATGGTCCCAGCTAAAGTTGTGCTAAAAGAAAGTGATAAAAAAAAATCCTTGGTTGAACATTATATTAAAAGTGCTTCAAAGAAATTACTTGGGGGAATCCAGTTGTATTGCTTTTCCTTTTGATAAAATTTGATAAGGTCATTTAGTGCCAAATTACATATTACCCCTAAGCAAAATTAAAGTTTTTGACACAGAGTGGCAGCTGAGAAATGAAAAGCTCTTTGAAAGGGTTTCCAAACCTCTGTTTGGGAATATCTGGAAACTTATTTTATAACTCAGGTTTTCTTTGCTGCCTTAGGGAGGTTATTTGCTCTATCTAAAGTAGCCTTTACTGCAATAGTGCTAACACGGTAGTGTGTGCTTATGCTCAAACAGGCCCTGTCTATATTCAGGATTTACAGGATTAAACTGATTCACTGAAAGACTTTATACTAACAAAATGTAACTCCTCAGATCAGAGCTGGGCACTTTTTTCAGTAAACAAAATATTTAAAGATACACGTATAACCTGGCATTGCCGGTTTTGAAAATAGATGTAAGGTTAGTTAAAAAAAGTTTTACCTGGGCAAAAACCCACAGGTATTATTAAAACATTATTTCCTTTTTGTTCAAGAGCCAAAAGATTAGGGCTTTGTTGCAGGACAGCCAAATTCACTTTCCTGATCCACCTGGTGATATTTGAAGCCATAGTCCTAGGACTGCCAGGCACTTTGGCTAAAGGAAAGATTTTTTTAAAAATCTCTTATTAGTGAAGCTCCATATTCCATATATGAACAAACATTAGCTGTAGCAGTGTCTAAAGTCCCACTTCCCAGGGGAGCATCTCAGGATAAAGCTAGGAGATATTCTCATTTTTGCTGTGGACTATCCTAACTATTTTACATAAATTGAAGGTGTAACCCTGGAAGGGGCAGATAACTCTCCTAGTGAACCAGAATATACAAGCCTGAGGACATTAGATCCCACATCTGTAAGATTACAGCACAAGAAGAAACTGGATGCATCCATGATAATGAGTGCCCCAGCCATTACGTTACCAGCAAAAGAAGGAACATCACAGACATCTCCTTGTATCATTTTTGAAATGAAGTTTTTGAAATTTAGTCCTTTCTTGTCTTCAATGTTATTCCAAACGTTCATCTCATCAAAAGACACATTTTCATTTTTGAGTAGAATGGAAGATATTACTTAATGGGAATCGTAAATTTCAGCATATTTCCACAAGAAATAAGTGTAGTTATTTATCTGTTGGTCCTGTAACCAGAATAAATAAATTTAAAAAAAAAAAAAAAGTTATTTGACTAAATAGAATGGGCTTGTCAACAACTATCAGTGTACATAGTACTGTTCCTGTTATGAAACTCACCGGCGTGCTGCCACAGACTTGAAAGAAATAGAAAAGGATAGTGGCTGAGAAGGGGATCATACTATACAGGGGTCAATGTCCCTGCATGAACTTGTGAACTGTAATTTCAAGCTGGCTGTTTAGTGCTACTTTTTAACCTAAGTTTTTGAAACCTTTTTACCTTTTTCTCTTGTGCAGTTTCCTCTCTCTCCCCTTCCCACTTCTACCTGTCATATGTGAAATCTTTGATTAGTGCTTTAAAAAAAAAAACCCAAAACCCAGAAAGACTATGACTTTATAATTTATCACCCAAGTAACTGTAGTTCACTTAACATAATATACTGGAGTATCACACAGAGCAGGGCATGAGAAAATGTAAGTGGTTTCAGAGCTCACAAAAGCAGGAATTATAGCAGGATCAAAATCCCACTGCTTTTGGCCTGCCTGTGATGAAAAATCTTCACAGGGACATTTCATAGGTCATTTGTATTGCAATTTAACCTGCAAAAGTGAGCCAGACTCCTCTTACATAGGATTGACTCGTACTATCTATCCCAGAAAAGAAAAACATGTTGCTATACCTCTCATGGGATTGTACATTTAATGACCAGTCTCAGTTATGTAATACTATTTTTCTCCTCTGCAATCTGTAGCCTACCTGTAAGGCTCTTTGCCTGATGTATGGGGGAAAAATCAGAAAGCTAAGTGTTTCTCATCTCCAAATTTTTAATTTGCAATCCATCTCCATTGTCTCTCAAAAAACTTGTCTGTGGAAGACTGCATTTTCACTTATTCAATAAAAATAACCTCAGTCCAAACGCAGATTGAGATGCTTTGCAGAGATAGAAAAATATGCATGAAATAATGTTTCATGTGCTGAAAACAAAGAAAAAATCATTAGCTAAAGATGTATTAGCTTCTAACTCTTCTAATATCATCACTCCATTTAGAAATGCATCACCTATACTGCTTGTCTGCTACACACTCATTTAGCAAGTGGTCTACAAAGTGTTTTCTATTAGTTGCAAGATACTTCAACTTAAGAGAAAGCATAAAACATTGTTTAGCTGACTTTTATGGCAACCCTAATGAAACTTTCTGAACCTCTGTGGATAATATTTTACAGAAAATGGATAACAATGGCTGCATGTACAAAAAGGTTGCAGGATATACAGGACACAGTAATAGTTTCAATTATGGAATATAAAACAGTGTGTTCCAACATTTGCAGATTGTAAATTTCAACATTGTTCTGCCTGGCTTGTACTGTTTGCAGGAGGTAAAGAGCTAAAGTAGACATCCAGAGCAAAAGGATGTGGCCAGACTCAGCTAGACGCAGTTTAAGAGAACATAGTTTTAAGGATAAAAATCAGAGTTGGGAATTAATGTAATTTGTGAGCCCGTTTTCTTTTCATTTAGTCTTTGCTAACTTAAGTAGAGGAGGGTAAAGGAATACAGAAGAGGACTTCTATTATTTTAGTCTAGCCTAGAGTACACTTCAGAGTAGCTGAGTGCCTCTTACAAAAATCCATTACTGTTACCTCCAACTTCCCCAAGAGGCTGGGAATCAGTTTCCATTGGGAATTCTCTGGTGAAAACCACACCTCACAACTAATTTTTGAATAGGAGCTAAACAAACTGGCACTAGAAAGAACTGGTATGCAAGGATATAATTTGTGGAGTGGGTCCAGAGGAGGGCCACGAGGATGATCCAAGGGCAGGAGCACCTCTCCTACGAGGAAAAGCTGAGAGAGTTGGGGCTACTCAACCTGGAGAAGAGAAGGCTCCGGGGAGATCTTATTGTGGCCTTCCAGTACCTAAAGGGGGCCTACAGGAGAGCTGGGGAAGGACTTTTTACTAGGGCATGTAGTGATAGGATGAGGGGGAATGGCTTTAAACTGGAAGAGGGCAGGTTTAGATTAAACATTAGGAGCAAGTTTCTCACTTTGAGGGTGGTAAGGCACTGGAACAGGTTGCCCAGAGAGGTTGTTGAGGCCCCATCCCTGGAGGTGTTCAAGGCCAGGCGGTATGTGGCCTTGGGCAACCTGGTCTAGTGGGAGGTGTCCTTGTCTATGGCAGGGGGGTTGGAACTCAATGGCCTTCAAGGTCCCTTCCAACCTAAACCATTGTATGATTCTATGATTATGCATATTGCATGGGTTTCTTTTCGATGAGTTATCATGGCAGAAAGCTCAAAATAATTACCTATACATAAAAACCTTAATCAGGTTTGTTACCATGAACTCCAACAACAGAGAAAAGGCAGTTTGCAAAAACTCAGCATCTAAGGTTTGTCTCATGATGAGGACAATCTGAAAGCTGCCAACAGCTGTAGTCCAACATGGACTCAGATAACCAGGAATTATAATAAGCAAGTTATTGCTTGATGGCCAAGAGAACAATGAATATAAAGACTGATTTAGTTGTGGGGTATGTGAAGCAAACATATGATAGTGCATGTACAGGGGCTTTTATTTTTGAACTATTTCAATTAATTGTAACTTTTAGGAATGTACTTTAGTTAGAAGAAGCTGCTTTTTGTGCTATCTCATAGCAACATTAAGCTCAAATTCCAATATGAAGTTCAAAAGTTTCCTGAAAGGAAATCCTTTAGGCTGCCAAGAGAGGCAATTCTTTACACCAAGACATGGCTGAGGAGTGAGTGTGGTTCAAACCGTTACATACCTCCTCTTTTTTTGTTGTTTTTTAAGCTGAGCAGCAAATCCATTAGCTGACAGGTGGGTAACTGCACACCTAGCAAGACTATAGGTTTGCTTCTTACGATCAAGACAATAATTTGATTGACTCACTGTTAACTTCATGTTATATTTGACTAAAAGCAGGGAGAATGACTGACTGTGCTGTGTTCTTGCTCCTGCACCGTGGGTAAGGTACAACTACAAGGGAGTAGAAGGAGACTGCATCTTTCCTGGAGAGCAGTGGACCACACCAGACTGCAGACAGGCAGGGAGACCACTGCCCAGGAGAGAAAGGAATTTCCCAAGGTTGCAGCAGAGCCAAACTTTGGTGTGACAAGAAAAAAAATAGACTTTCCTAAACACCCAATGATGACTCTGTGAAGGCTTTACCAGCCTCTGATGCCCTTGACATTTGATAAATGAGAGCAAGTTTGGAGGTGATAACTTGCCTGATTACAGTGTGCAGGGCTGAGGCAGAGGAGGAAATATCTTCCAGAACCTGTATCTACCAGCAAAACTGATTTTTCTTTAATTCAAAATCAATTTCAATATACACGATGTTGTAATATAACATCATTAAATATGAAAATCTTTCTGATGTCTTGTGGTGTCCTTGCTTTAAGAAAAATACAAAGTTCTACCTCAACACTCTGCCTGGTGTGGGATCTCAGTGCATAATAAATGCTCATGCAGCAAATTCCTACAAAACCAAGTGTGCCAAAGTGTATACAGACTTAAACTACTGGTTTTAAGATAGCAAGTAAACTTATATTATGGGGTTTTTATTAGTTCTTCTGATTTCTGTCACGTCAGCACACAGTACTGTACTAAAGTGCCAGGGTAGCTAGGGCTGTCTATGCAGTCTGTCATCTTGCAGCTGCAGATAACTTTCTTGTTTCTCTTCTACAGTGTGAATCATGTGACAGAACAGTCTGTCAGATCACAGCTTTGTCCACAAACTGTGCTCAGAGTGAAGCAGAGAAGTTCTTTTTAATGAGTTTAGATACTGCATTTTAAATAATTCTTCAGAGAGACTTTTAAACAATCTTTTTACTAGCACATTCCTAGTAAGCACACAGGAACATAAATGTGTCTACTAAATACTGCTAATTCTCAGTTCTCTTCAGTTCGATATCAATCCAAAGAGGTGATCTGGCTAACCAAAGCCACTTGGACATTTGCAAAGCCTTTTTGGAGATGTAGTTGATTGAAAGACTGTATTAGTGACATAGTGCTGGGGAACAAGAGAGTAGAAACCTGGCTGACAAAACACTGAGCTGAAAGTCATTATCGATTTGACCTGGAGATTAATGTCACTGAAAAACTTGGGCATTTCAAATAATAGAAACAAGCATTTTTCTGACACGTTAGTATTATGCAACCTAATAGATATTGAAAAGTATTGGCTTTTCTTCATAAATTCCTCTTGAATTTAGGGGGAAAATAAAATTCAGGTACAATGTGGGGATAGTACAATGTGGGAAAATAATCACATCTTCCTTAACATGATATTTGCTTAAATACTTTCTCAGTTATACCTGGACAATGTATCTTAGAGTATTGGAGATGCATACATTTTTTGTAATAATACCTACACAGTTTGATCTGTAGTTCAACCTCTGGGTTACAGAACAGAATCAGGAATAAGCTATTCACCATATCATGAATGAAAAAGAGGGAGACTGGCAGAAATGTAAGTGTGGGCTTTTTTAAAATTATTTTTGTGAACATTCTCAGAAGCACTGGCTACAGGCACTCCAATAATTTGTACCAAAAAATAAAAATCTTTCTTGCTAAATTCATATTTAAGACTCAGCAATGACAACACAACATGCAAAATAAGTGGTTTGAGTATAGATAGTGTGCATAAATCACAAAATGTAGAAAAAAAAAGATTTAATTAGCATCTCTCTCTGCGACACAATATATAAGAGCAAATAAACACATTTGTCAAATGTGGAAAACATACTATATCTTCAGAAATTCTACTAATTTCTCATGTTCGCTTCATGCAGCCATTTGTACAGAGAAATCATTCTGAAATTATGGAACTGATTTGGCATGACAGACATAAGTTTTAATTTAATATTAGATGAATAAAAACAAATACTACAGGAAGCAAGTATAAAGGCCAACTGTAATGAGAGCAAAATGTATCGTTTGGATGAAAGGGAATATGGTAGTAGGAAAGGTGATTGTTGACAGAAAAAATACACTAACAAGAAATCCTTGGAATCATAAGAGAAGAAGAATGCATCATGAAGGGAAATACAGGCATTGACTTCTCATCCTAGTGCTGTCGGTCTACATGACTCCTTATAATGATATTTATACTCGTTTCACCCAAATGTCATGTACAAACATACTGATTTGTTTGTTTTTTTTTCTCTGTGAACTAAATAAAAGAGTTTGTGTTTCTTTTAGAGGTGGGTGGCAGAAGACCTGTTTGTTAGAAGAAATTGTACTGTCAACTTGGATGACCCACTTCGTCTAAACCAAGGGCTTGTCTACCCTCATTAACTGCCCAGAACAGGAAATGAAATTAGGAAAATATATTCCTTCACAGGGGATGTCAGACCTCTCATGTAATTCACTGGAGAATTACTTCCTTCTTCATCGTGCAAGGCTGGCATGTCTAGAAATCCCATAATGATTCTGCTACTGTGTGAAAGGGAAGGGAGGCAAAAGTTTATAGTAGTCCTTTCAAAGTGTCTGACACTGCAGAAAAAAATCTGAATGTGGATTTTAAAGAAAAATGAACATAACAGTGAAGCTAATAAACCTGTAGCCAGCTAAATTTCGTTTGTATAACCCTTTTCGTGAAAAATCTAGTGATTCAGAAGGACTAACCATATGCTTAAGTATATGGCTACTTGATTTGGTGGTTCAGGAGAAAGTCTGATCTACCAAGTTTGACCTAAAATGCAGTTTTTGCAAACCCTACAAAGAAAACTAATTTAGTGGGGATTTTTTATTTGTTTGGTTTTATAACACTCTTTAATTATAAAATTAATTACATTTTCCATTTGGAAAACTTCTAAAAGAAAACAGTTTATATTTTCTTTCTAGGCATAAAATTTTGTTGACTTTCAAGTGATCAGAATGATTGATTCTTCATTCAGTGTGTTTATGTTCTGTTAATTATATAACTATTGTGTGATATCACTGCAGGCTACTGTACATGCAAATATGCCAATAAATAATTGAAATAACTGATTACTTATATGGCAGTACATTTAAATATTTGACTATCTGTATTAAGTGAAGAATTAATCAGTTTTCTGACCTTCCTTACTACACTGATGAAGTTAAGAACACCGTACCTCAGGATACTAAGCAAAAAAAGGACACCGCCTTTTTTGATAACCTCTCTGTATTAAAAATTATCATTAAGCACCGTTTAAACTTTAAAGATTGTTTAACGAGCTTGCAAGAGCTGTGCAGAATATAGGGTTTGGATTAATTTGAAATGTAATGTAAATTCTTATTAAAATCTAATGAAACTAAAAGGATACCTCAAAGACTACAATGAATAAAAGGAAGAGTTAGATGCTTTATATAGGTGTCACAACAGCTCCTCATGATAAAGAGAGTGTGAATGTATAATTCAAGAACAAATAACTCAGTTCCTATATAGTAGCAGACTTCAAGTTCATGAGATTAAGTAGATGCAACAGCTATCCACAAAAGTGTCGAGTCAATGAAAAGTAATAACTGGTGGTAGCTGAATCCAGTGAAGCCCCTGAAAAGAATTATTTTTTTCAGCTTTAATGAGACTATAAAAACAGTAGCATGTACTGTTCTTAATTTGAATATACTGTTTTACATTCTCATACTCTTGATCACCCACACAGTCCTGCCGTTAATCTGTTGACTGTCTGTTCATCCATCATATATTCAAGCTAACAGAAGTGTTTTCAAGAAAACAATGGCAGAATGCCACAACTAAAAATTCACAACATATCATCAACAATAATAATTTTTCTTTGCAGCATTACTTCAGAAAAATAGTCCAGACACACCACATTGTATTTTTTATATCTGTGGAGGACTCCGATCTGCAGCATCATAGTGAGAGACTAAATTAAAATTGTTTTCTTTTCTACTAACTGCTATAGCATTGAAAAGTTGCTTTAACACAACAGAGCAAAAGCAACTTTTAAATATTTCTAAAAGTTATGGTCTAAATACTGGATTTGGTGTTGAATAGATTGGAAAATACTTTTGCCTGTACAATTTTATAACTGGTGATATAAGAGCTATGATATTGCCTCTATTTCTTTATTAAATGACCTGTGTCTTTAAATTAAGTTGTTTTGGTTGTGTTTTCTTTTTCTGTTGCAAATTATTCCTTTGAATTCTTATGTCTAATAATTCTATTGAGCAAATACTGCATTTCTATTCAAAATACTTCTGAAAGAATTTAGTAAGCCAGTTTCACTCTTAAGTATAAAAGTTCAGTGATAGATTTGGTAGGATAGCAGGGAGAAGAGCACCATATATGGATAGTTTCATGTAATTACAAAATTGTAATTTCACAAGAATTTCAATTAAGGGGAAAAAAAACCAAACAAAACAACTAAACCAAAAACCATTGGCCAGCTTTGCTTAAATGAACACAGGTAAGCAAATAAAAGGGTCAAAATTAGCAACTAAAACTTCTATAACAAAATTTCTGTAACAAAACTAAGCAAGTACTTTTTTCTACATTTACACCAACCTAAAAGGGGGGGAAAAAAAAAAAGTGAAACATTTATATCAACAATATATATCAATTCCAAAATATAGGTGAATAAAAAGTGGTTATTTATCAGCCTAGGAAGCGATTGGAAAAATGTAAAATATTTAGAAACTGAATCTCCTATTTAAATAACCACACTTAAGAACCATGTACAATAATCATATGTGATCCTGATGGGCTTGGTATCAGAAGCTGAATAAATCCTTCAATATTTTTTGTACTAGGTTATAATATAGGTTATTATAGGTTATACTAGGTTATTATATACTGCTGTAAAAATACTTCCTGGGACTACTTTTTAAAAACATTTACACCACTGTAAATTGGAAGATTTTTGATCTGCATATGCCGTTCACTTAATGACTTATTACGTTCCTTTTATTCGAAGACTTAAAGTTTATTTCCTTTTTTTATATTTTTTCTTCATATGACACTAGCATGTTTGGGTATTCCACATTATATTGATTTCTAAAATTCCAGTTCTGTACTGAGAAATCTCGTTATGGATATGGAAAGAGCATTAAAAAAATACCCTGGCCATTCTTTATAACACTGCTAAAAATCCCCCAAAGACTTTGCTAATGTTTCAATTGCTTTCATTTAGTAGCATGATTTTAGGAATTGTGAGATACCATCAATAAAAAAAAGGCATTTGACACAAAAAGGCAAGTATTGAAATGTCTGTGTTGCTTGAAAACTGTTGGACAACTGTGCCATTTTGCCATTGTAATTTTGTTTTTTTATTTATTTATTTCTGTATTCTTATTATTAAAGTTGGTACACTGAGCAAGATTATTATGAAAATACAGAAGAAGCAAAGGTATGAAATTAGTAGTGCCTTAAAATAGAGCAGCATACTGTATGATCATTTAAACACATACAAGAATCTGGATTCAATGGAAGAATGAATATCCTAATGGATGGAATAACACTATAGCCACACTATATGTACAAATATATACTTACTTCTGCTAAGTTATCATATTAGCTAACAAATATGATACTACTACAAAGTCAGATCATGCTCAAAGCATAGTCCAAGTCTTTATTTAAGGAGCAAAGTTTCTTATTACAACCGAAATGGAAAAAAATACTTCATGTATATACCAGATGCTTGTATGCAAACAAACATGTAAGCCCACTTCGAGAAAGAAAAAGCCCTCTGTAAGCACAGAAGAGTCTGCTGTGGGTATCAGTGAGCATTAGTGTACACATCTAATCCATCACAAAGATTCTATTATGATGTCTGATATATAAAAAAATAAAATAAAATCTGTGACAGACATGCAGTTAGTTACGTCTGCTTATCTAGTGTTTCCATAGGCATTTTGAACCATCCAGAAGAGCAATAGTACAGGGATACGCCTTGTACCAAACTCACTGCAAAGTCCAGAATAACATGACATAAAATAAAGCTGTCCATAGAAAATACACTGAGCTGTTCAGTATTAGGTAAAGAAAAAATCTAAAAAAATCCAGCATTTTTCAGCAGAAGGTTAAAAGAGAGTGAAAAAAAACCCTGCTAAAAATAATGAACAAAAGACGACTCCATTATGAAATTTTCTGATTCCAGTATTTCATTCTCGTCCTTCTTTCTTTCCATTGTAAAGTCTTCTCAGAGAAGATCTTCAAACATTTAGCTTCACTTTTTTTTTTTTTTTTTTTTTTTTTAAAAGGAATTTAATTGAATGGTGCTATGGCTCCCAAATGGGCTTTTAAGTCAAAAACCGCCTGAACTCTAAAGACAACTTAGGGTAAACATTACTAAAACTCATAGCAAAGTCCCAGTTCAATGTTCTATTAGCCATTAGGGCATAGAAATACAATTTTTACTGCCAGCTGGCTATGGGTTTAAAAAAATTTATTTTAACTTACATTATACACTCTTTGACCACACAACAACAGACAGATGATTTTAATTCCAGCAGAGAAGCATTTTAGATTCCTTTCAAAAGGCTATCTTATTTCTCATCTTCACTTTAAAACTGGCTATGAAAATTCATGGAATTTCCACCTTTTTTATTACTTTGAGCAGTGGCAGCATATTTATCTGTTTGTTTCTGTTTAACTCCAGTAGTAAATTTCCTGCCTAAGGCTAAATCCTTTGCTTTTAGGGTGGATGCAGAAATGCTTCATCATAGTTTATTGATAACTGGGGCTGACCAGAGTGTTATGCCTTGCCATTATCTATGGGAAACGGTCCGAGGAAAACAAACATTGCTAGACAAAACAAGAAAATATCCTAAAAGACTTAAGCTGAGAGCAGTGCAGTGCTGGAATTGGTTCAAACATAATAGGGTCTGTCAAATGTTCTCTATAAAAGCATATGTTTAGAAGTTATCATTGACCATTTAGTAAAAGATATATTACTCTAAAATGGGATTTAGACAGAATTAAGGCCTCATACTAAAAATGCAGAAGGTATGTGACCACAATTCAATACTCCAGAACAGCTAGCAATGATGGATTGCTGGTTCATCTGTTTCTTAAATGCGTTGGTTTTCATTCTCAGTCTTTTGAGAAATAATACTAGGTATATTATTTGAGCCAGTTCATAATATTAGGAACACAACATTCAACAAAGACAAAGTCAGTGCTAAACTTGGACAGGAAGCACTGCAGCAAAAGCACAGGCTGGTGGATTGGACCTGGGGGCCTTGGAAGACACCAGCTGAGCACGAGCCAGCAGTGTGCCCTCTCTGCAGAGATGGCCGACAGCACCCTGGGAGGCATCCACAGAGACACAGCCAAGGGGAGGGACTATCCCCCTCAGTGCTCAGCACTCATGAGATCCCATCTAGATACGCTGTCCAAGTTTTGGGCCCCCAGCATAGGAAAGAGGGAGCGCCCTCAAGCTGGGCAAGGTCTGGAGCACCTGCCCTGTAAGGAGAGGCTGAGGGACCAGGGCTTGTTCAACCTGGAGATGAAATGGCCTCGGGAGGGAACTAACAACAACCTGCTGGTATCTGTGAAGAGTTTATAGATAAGACGGAGTCAGACTCTCCCAGTGGTGCACAGTGGGGAAATGAGAGTCAACAAGCCTAAGGAGAAACATGACTGGATGTAAGGAGAATCTTTTTCAACTTGAGGAGAGCCAAGCAGTGGAAGAGGAAGCCCAGAAAGGCTATGGAATCTCCATCCTCGAGCATTTTCAAGCCTCAACTGCATAAAGCCCTGAGCAACTTCTTCTGAGCAATTTTCCTATTATTTCAGAGTGAATGAAAACTTAACAGCATATCTTTTATACAGGTTTAAAATTGCCTGACGAACATCTACATTTTCAAATGACAATGCTATGGAATCTGAATGCCCTATTTACTTGAAACAAACCCAGTGCCTCTCTCTGGATTTTGTTTTTCTAGCGAGGAGGTGCTCACCATTAAGACACTGTGGCACCTAAATTGTAGGTGCTTAAGTTTTTCATTAGATCTAGTCTTAGGCCTTGTTGCGTGTAGGCTTTATGTCATCTGTGTAAATGTTTTATCCAGAGGAAAAAAAAATTTTTTTGCTGTCATTGGCAATTTAAAAAGCAGATTTTCAGAGTAACTTGTGTATTAATGATAGGCCTTAGGGATATTTATATGAACCCTTTAAATGAAACCCATCAAATGAACTTGTTAATCCTATAGAAATGACAACCATGCATTCAGCTAAGTTTATTATTCACACCGTAATGATTTATGTACATTTTAACAAGTTAGAGACCATGTGTTATGTTGTCATGTCTTTTTGAAGATTGATTATTTGGATTAGCAAGTGTATGGATATTTCTTATAAGATGCTTAGCAAGAGACATCCTTTAACTCAGGATTTCCTCCAGCTGTTTGATCAGAGGCTATGTTTCTGTAGACAGCTGATCTCTGTACTGCAGCTTTTCCTTCAGACAAAGTGAAGGGATGTTCCTTACACAGCTTACTTTTACTTTTTTATTATTATTCCTATAAACCTGTAAACCGACATTACTTCAGCATTATAAATTCAAATGCAAGCTCTGTAATTTTAAACAAGATTTTCTCTAAGAAGATTGGTATTAAGTAGCTTGTTAAACTGTCTGGGAAGTTTAACTGACAAACCTAAGAGCTCTTGTTAGCAGTTAATTCTTTTGAAAGAAGCAAAATAAGGTATGGATTTGGGAGACAGACAAACAGAGGAAGACAGGCACAAAAAGAAAATGCTTAACAATGGTATGTTTAGGGATCAATCTAACTTTAAACTTTATGAACTCTGACAACGAAATTTGTCTTATCGTTAACACTAAACACGAGCGATGAATACTGTATTTGTTGTCAGAATACCCACACAGACTAAAAGTTCCAAGGTATCCAATGATGATCCACCAAAAAGGTTTATCAAAAATATAATTTTAGTTTTCACCTAGGTCTTCCACTTTTTTTTTTTTTAATTTAAATTTGCAGCAGCCATTGGACTAGAGAAAGTGCATTTAAAATTTCTGATATTTTATGTCATGTTGTGAATAAGGCATACTCACTAGTTAACAGCAAGCATAACACATCTTGCTGTGACAGAAGAATTTCCCTTCTGACTTCTCTGGGGTCTGAGAGCCTCCAGCCCAGACCAGTGACCTCCCTCACCCACTCCTGCCCCTGCTTGCGAAATGCAGCCCTGACTCTGAGCTGGGATGAGGGGGGAGTGCCACTGTTCTTTAATGACAGTTACTAGTTTGTATGTATATTTAATGATACACAGAGAACTGAAAACAAGAAAATGCTGTTACTTATACAGTAGCTGTTTATGTTCAATGACATTATACTACAGCAACTTTCAAACCATTTTAGAGAGCACACAGTACTTACTGAAGATACCATCTAACAAACTTCTCCCTTGCCATTCACAGTACTGCAGGCCACACAGTGAAATAAAACCCTTTTCCTAACAGCAGGCATTGAAATAGAAAAACATTATGAAAATACTCTACACGTCCCATCAGCCTTTTAATGCAACAAGCATCAAACCAAAAGAACTGCCATACAGAAAGAGAAAGAACCAGAGAGCCTTCTAGCCTTCTGCACATCACCAGCTGTACGGGGTCTGGCTCAGATGGAGTCAACTTTCTTCACAGCAGCCAGTACCGTGCTCTGCTTTGGATTAGTGACTTAAACGGTGTTGATAACACACCAATATTTGGGCTATTGCCGAACAGTGCTTGCACAGAGTCAAGGCTTTCTCTTTTCCCCACTCTGTTCTCCCAGCAAGTACGTTAGGGGTGAGGAAAAGCTCGGGAGGGGACACAGCCAGGATAGCTGACCCCAACTGATCAGAGGGATATTCCGTACCACACAACGTTGTGCCCAGCAATAAAAGCCTGAGGACAGGAGACAGAAGCAGGGATGTTGATGGTTACAGCATTTTCTTCCCAAGTAGCTGCTATGCATGCTGAGGCCCGACTTTCCAGGAAGGGTCTAAAAATCTGCCTGCTGATAGGAAGCTGTAAATAATTCCCTCTTTGTTTTGCTTGCACTTGCGGCTTTTGTTCCACCTATTAAACTGGTTTTACCTCAACCCATGAATCTTATCGCTTTCCTTCTTTTTTTTCTCCCCAACCCACGAGAGACACGAGGGAGGGAGTGGTTATGTGGATGTTTGGCCGCTAGATGTGGTCAACCCACCAAACCATATGTCAATTTGGCCTGCCATTTCATGATCTCTGTTACTGAGATATAGATAGAAGCAGATGCACAAGAGAAATGTTATCTGCATAGAAAACATCCAAACTGAAGACTACAGGTTCATAATGAGCAGAGTTCAAAATCTCGATGTCTCTTCCACAAGTAAAATCTAAGGTCTTTTCACATAATATCAGTTGCTTTAATATGACACAGGCTTGAAGATATCCCTTACAGAAAGATGGCTACTATACTAAATAGCATATTTGCATTGTTTCTTCATTGTACACAGAAATAGAGGCAGTAAATTGTCATATAATTTACATGATTAGTGATAATGTAGTTACAAAACAATTTAAGTGCTATAAATTTGATATAATCTGCCACAACTAAAAAAGGAAGTCAACTGTAACTGTAGCCAAATATATCATCACAGAAATGCACCACACTCCAAAATGAATAATATCTGACCTTTCACACTAAAATATTGAAGCTGTTGCCAGACTATGCAGCCAGAGAATTCTGCACTTCTGGTTCAATATCAACTCATTAGTCCCAAAGAAAAGGTGATTAATGGCCAGTCATACCCTGAGAGGAGAGAAGAAACTGAAAGGTGTGGAAGTCAACTAGAATTGCCCTAGCATTCTGATTAATCCCATTTCTAGATAGTGCAGATCACCTATGTTGTTACAGGTAAGCTGAATTAATTTGTCTGAGGCTGTGAGACAATGTGTCCACATAGTGCTCAATAGGAAGGATGAAGGATACTCAAGAAAGGCAGACAGAGAAGTACAGGAAGCAAGGACCCTGCTTTCTTGACTAGTCCACAGTGTGAAGTGGCATTTGAAGTAGAAGAGGTGAAGAAGGACAGAAGCCTCCTCTGTGTGTGTCTGGTCTGCATCTCTCACTCAAGTGTTTACAAGTTTACTCCAAGATTGGGACATTTTGTTTAGGTATGCCCTATATATTACAGACATATCTTCTTTCTAAGTCCACCTTTTTGTTATTCAGTGATGGCATTTTGTTGCCTTTTTTTTTGGTGGGGAGGGGAAATCTACTCTTCTATGTTATAATTCTAAAAAAAAAAAAAAAAATTCACTGAAGAAGTAAATAGGAAAAGAAGGCATTAAAAGTGGAGCCACTGAGCGGCTGTCTTTCAAATAACATTATAGATTTCACCAGGACAAGAAAATTCAGGAAGATTTTGATTTGATGCTGCACATAACATCTAAATAGAGAATAAACCAGAGGTAAAACTCTTCATGAGTGCAGTCTAACACGACATGCAGTTGGCGACTAAAATCAAAAGTTAAAATTAATAATGTGCACATTTATTTTGTTAATGTACACCTGAACTCCACAGCTATCAGTACTATTAAGGAAGATGAAAAATTTGAAATGTTTTTTGACATAGCCACGAACACTGTAGAGTCAGCTTTTAAACTCTGTATAACTGCATTTTTCAAGAAGGAAAATACCAGTTATTTCACCCTTCAAAATAATGTAATTTGTAGTTCTTGTCAACAAAGAGAAGTTAAAAGTGACCATCACAGAAATTAATAACTAATTCAACTTACTTCTATTATTTACCATTGTAGCTATGAGTATTCATCACCATAGTAGCTGAGCATCTTAGAAACATCAGTGAATTACACCTCAGTCCACCAACTTGTAGGGAGGTTCTGTTATTCCTGGTTTACATTTCTGGAAGCCAATGCACGCAGAGATCAATAGACTGATTTTTCAGAGGCACTTAGCATCTGGCTCTCCTACGCATTCATTTCATTTGGCATTGCAAACCACACGTCATTATTTTTTATCCTATAATTTAAGGACTTTGAAAGTGCCATTTATAAGAAACTTTCTGACTTGAGATAAATTTGCATATACATTTTGGCAGCTAACTTTGCCTAAGTGTGAAGATGGATAACATTGAAAGTACCAGATAACTTATCTGTTGACTTCCAACTGGTAGCTGATATCTTGATAGCTGTTGAAGCAGTCAGAAACAGGGAGCAAAAAATGAAAACACAATTAGCCTTTGGATTGTTTTCTTCCTTTTTTTTTTTTTTAAATTTGGAAAAAGTTTCTTGTTTGTCAAAGAAGAAATGTCTCATATGATATAGCAAGCAATGCTTATGGCTGAGGCATAGGGCTTGGAAATTAGTAAGAACAAATGAAACTAGGATGACCCCATAAATAAAGTGTCAGTTAAAGATGCCATTGTAAATGACCCCCATTCTAACAATATATTGCTTTTATTTTAAACACCTTGATCACCCAGTCTGGTTCATATTAGATAACTCATATTTCTGGGTACTCCACTGAAGTTCAGTCACCATAATATAGTTGATAAATGAGGCAAAGATACACTTCTGTGTTGTTTTTCATTAACTGAGATGATATGCAATCTAATGCAAAAGAAAGACAATGGGAGAAGTCAGAGAAGAATAAAGCCAAGAATATCTTTTCTATTCCTTTCACAAAATATTCAATTCAAAGTTCAATACCTGGGTAGTAAATACTTAAAAAAAAATTCCTCTTCTCCTTTTTTCTAGACATAAGTGATGTTGTAAAGCATACAAACACGACTCTCCAGGTTTCTATTTTTTTTCCTTATGTGCAATCCCAGTAAAACCAAAATTCCACTTGCACAGTAGGATGCATTGGCAATTCAGGATTGTGATTCTAAAATAAAATCACAGTGCTGTTAAAGCACAAATCTGCAAATCGCATTTCTCCTGGTTTTGTCAGAATTAGACACAGAAATATCTACATATGAGTAATACGTTACTTTATACCATTACTTCATAAGGCATGATGTCAGATTAGACTACAGGCAGCTCAGTAATTTCTCCTTTCACTTTACTGATACAGCACCTCCTGTGCAAGTACTTGGGTATTCAGTTGGTCTAAATGAATCAAAGCACATTTATTTCAAGGAACTACAGCTAAGACAATGCACAGATTGAGGCATTATGTTTTGTGAACTGAGGACTTGATGAAAGAACAGACTGTGTCCCATTATACGCAGGTTTGGACCACAGTTGCACATGCCGTTTAAGCGTGTACAAATAACTACACACCATGCTGTGCACAGACCTTAGATTGTTTAAAACAAGAAAAACTGAAACAATCAGAAAAGAACCCACAGCTTATCAGTTATTTCCAGAAAGCCTAATGTCCTCTGGTTTAAGATAGCCTGTGTGTGAATTTATTTCCAGGCCTTATTGGTGAATTATATCTTACCTAAAAGCCTCATCTATTTCTAAGATTATAGTTCAACAAGCAAAAACCACAAATATAAATAATCTTTTGATTGCAGTAACTGTGAGACATAGAAGTGATTTCTATTTATAGGTCAAATTGCAGTAATTCCTATTAACTACCAAATAAGTTGGGTGACATAGAAACACAGAAAAATCTAAAGTTTGTTCAGAGTTTGATGCTGACTTACACCCTTCAAGACGGAATTATTTACCTAAGTGAGAGTCAATTTAGAAGCTATAATGAAGATAAAATTAATCAGAGTAATTAAGTATATAATGTTTTATTCTTTCTGCTTTTACAGGACTAGAGATAAAAGACAGAACTGAAAAAAAAATGCGATCCTGGTTGCATAACCGAAAATTTAGCTGTAATACCCCATCACAGCGGATTAACGCTCACACTTATTTAGCCTAACTTCAGAACAGACTCTGAGCCGGGAAGTTGCAAAAGGTGTAACAGCAAAAAATGCTGTTACAACATGTGGTTGTAACAGACAGATGAGCCTCAGTCATCAAGTATTCAACTACTCTGAAGACTGTAGTCTTCAATATTGCAAAGCAACATATTCTAACTTGTCATTAGCAATATTTGACACTTTGAAAAGAATTGGTAAGATTTGATTGAAAAATTCCAACTGAAATAAATATTGCCTTTGAAAATGTATTGTATTTCCGTTACATACCTCTAGAAGGAGAGAAGGATGTATTGTGAAAATGTAAGCAAACAATTTAATACCAGACAGCAAAATATTAAACATCTGTGCAAACATGGACAAGAAGTAAGACTGCAGTGTACAGAGTACAGGTCACAGACTGGAAAGATCAAGGAAGTGATCTCTGCCTATTCTCCACACCCCTCACAATGTTGCACAGCGTGTGTTAAAACCACGGTGCAGCATTCTGTCATGTATACCTCATGTAGTATTAAAGATGTTTAAGAAAGAGCAGGTGGAGAACTGAGCTATCAGAAGACGATAAATCCAGTGTATTTGTACATTATTAAGGATGGAGGAAAAAAAGCACTACATAAATATTGCAAAATGTTTCCTATTCTCAAATAAGCATGCCTGTTACAAATGTGGTCTCATGTGATTTCATATTTGGACTTTGTACTAAAGGCATCCAGATGGTGTAGTAAGAGAGTGTTCCAAAAACCATAACTGGCATCCTTGCTGGTGGTGACAGCTTCCAGCTACTTTAAGTTGTTATTTCCTTATTCTTCAACAAACACAGAGAGTTTTGTGACAACGCTGGAGAAAATGAGAGTCTTTAAGAATTTATGACATGGTAATCTTCACCTTTTTCCATCCAGCTGAGAATGTTCCCTTCAGAGTTACAGAGTAGTTGTTACTCCATGCTGCCCTTTTCTTTACCTTCCCCTTTCGTAAGAGCAGTCTCTAAATCTGTCTGCTCACAAAGAGAGATTCCTTCAATCAGGATAAGGAAAAAAATGGACATGATTACACTCCTGGACATATATCCTTCCTTTTATTACATCCCTTCATTTTAACTTCACTAGAATCATTATTATTGCCTCATAAAACATGTCAATGGTACCATTATTGCTCCTACTCTACAAATGTTGTAGATGTTGATAGCATAGAGAATAATGAAGACATAGATTTCAACACGCTAAAATCAATTGGAAATGCTTTCAGGTTAGCTGAGAAGCAAGCATGTAAATTATTAGACCAGTTATGGACCAGTTTCAAAGCCGGCTGCAAACACTAGAAGGTCATCCACCCATATTCCTGGGGTTTTTAACTTGTTCTTGGTAACTGAATTACATTTTCAGCAGTATAATCAAACAAGAAGTTTGGATTTGAAGTCTCACTTCAATTTTTGGAGAACTTCAGACCTTTTACGTATAGATTTTCATAAAACTGTACAAATGTTGTAATAAAAGAGTGCCCTTTTTTTCAACTGCTTATGAGAATAAGACTAGATATAATTTTTTTTTTATGACTGGCATATGAACTTGTATTTACATATTACAGATTTGAGCGGCTACGTGTGTCCATAACCAGGTCCAAACTGGCTTTGAGTTTTATACTTTGAGTTCTACTATAGATACTATAGTTTAATACAAAAAAAGAACCTAATGGAAGTAAAAATGCTACATCAACTTATGCTTACTATACTTGACCAAGAGACCAAGTCACTGAGTTAGCACGCTAACCTCAACTAAGACATGTATGAAATACAACTTATTCAGTGTCAGTCTCATTGCCATGTTCAATATGCTTGCCAGGGTCTGCTCAATAATATCTACAACCAAAGCAGCAAGCATTATGGAAAAAGTTGAAATTTGTTGGCAAAAGTATCTGGTATTAACTGTATAATACTCATACCTGTGTATGACTCATGTAAGTGGCATAAGAACATTTTTTAATCTTGGTTACATGTTGTTTGACTTTGAAATAAGCTGCCTGCTATTCAAAGGTATTAACCAGCTTGTCTACAAAATGTTCCACAAAAAAGAGATATTTTTTTTCTTATTCTTCCATGTGAACACAAACAACATTTATCTAAAGACAAATAAAAAACTTTCTGACCTTGGCTATATTTCATAATGAAGCAAAAAAAGGGCACAGACCCAATTTTCTTCTCTGAGTCACCTTTAAGTAATTGTGTTCGATCAACACATCTTTTTTTTCTGAGCTGCCTAAATTAGAACTGGCTTCCTTCTTATTTCATTAATTGATATTACAGTGATTATTTTCCTAACCTTGAGTAGCATAATAAGCCTTATGGGTTAAAGCCTACCTGGTCTGCAAGGACAAACTTTACAGAGGCAGAAGAAGAAAACGTAATTCCTCCGGAATGAGGGTCTGTGCAGGCTCTGATAAAGCATAGTCAAACAGAGCACCAGAAGACCAAATACCTGATCAGAGGAGATCCTGTTACATGTTTCTGCTAATTTCAGCACTGTAAGGACCAGTTTGTCAGCAAGTATGAAAATACATATTGTAATTGCACCTGGAGCAAACCATGTTATTATGAAAAAATAAGACCCCATTTCGTAACTTTTCAAATTGTACCATGTTTCTGAATATATTCAAAAAGTGTCATCTATCACAATCATCAAAAACCTGATACTTGATCTGTTCTGGACACTCCATCCATTACTGCTTACTGATACCAACAAATAATGTTAGGAGGGACATACTCTATCCTAGTAGCACCAATTTATGGTATACCCTTTACTTCAGTAACAGAGAGCAATTTTTTTAGTTATTCTGTGACAACAACATCACAGATGACTCTTGGCAAATCACAGTCAGATTTAGTACAGGATGTTCATATTCTTACTTAGATGACATTAGTTCTTTATTCCACAAGTAATTACAGTGAAATTGATGAAACCACAGTGCTTCTCAGCCGGAGTATGAGAATCTGGCCCTAATTTCTTCCATTTGCTCTTTCAGCGCTTCAGATTATGAAGTGTACATAATAAAATTCAGAAAACTTAAGCAAAAGCAAAAGTCAGAAACCAGTAATAATCAAGGGCTTTTGAAGCAGGTGACAAATAAATTTATCCTCTGAAAGAGGTAATAGTCACTGTTCCCCTGACACACACCAAAATATTTTCTCTAATCAAATGCACCTGTTTTGTCTCTTCCCAAATTAGTCTGTCAGACCGAACCTTTGGGCAAGTTATATATATTGGCAATGAAATAATGTGCACCTGAGTGACAGCTTTACTCTCACTTGACATTAGCTTATGTAGTTATACAATAGAAGTATTATACTCATACAGATTCAGTGAATAAGGACATTAAATCTTGACTATATGATCTATTCACTATTTTGGTCTGACAAGCAAATTGAACAATACAGAAGTTTGAATACAATAGTTAGATGTTTCAAGACAACCATTTTCGCAAAGAAAATAAGAGGAGTTGCATTTTCACATGAAAGAAAATAAGCGGGGGTTTTTTCCCAGATACTGTATCAGGTAATTTTATTCATGCTTACAGAGATGTATTCTTGTAAAATCAATACATCCACATTCATCACAGGCTAAAATAATCACCTGGAATGATGAACCTACCACACAAATATTTATCTTCTGATTTATGCTGATGGCTTTAAAGCCCAGTAATGTGAGGATAAAAGCTTTACTGTTATTGATAGAAAAAGCTGTAAATCAGGAGAGAATATTAAGTGTACAATTTTGACGGATTAGCTAGGATTAATACCTAGTCAGGGAACACACTAAATGTTGGCACATTTAGAAGTACATTTGTGTTAGAAGATATTTTTGCTTCACACAATGTTCATTGAACCTATCAACTATCAAGTCTCTCTGAACTGGACCACTGACTGAACAGTGATGCTGAAGAAAGGACAAAGGATATTACAAATACCAGCAGCTTTTCTGAATGCTTTTAGGAACATCTTTATTCCACTAGAAGTAAACAAATGCATCTGCTGAGGTTTGCAGGATTATTATTTTTTTTTTTCATTTGAGTAACAAATAACTAGTACTTTTGGAATGCAAATAGTGAGAAAACTTACCAAAAGTCAGTGGAATTGGCCTGAGCTGACTTACTGGATGCGTATAATCTGTGATTATTTGAGATGCAAATTTCTGGAATTTAGAAACCCCTCACATTGTACCAAGCACATCTGTAACAGTGGTATTTATACACCATTAATTACTATGTAAGTCACCTGGAAATGACGAGCATAAACGGAATTATTTCCTAAACTGAAACAGCATTTAAAATGTCTGTGTCTAATTTTATAGAAACCAGATAGTTCAAGACATATGTCTCCATATCCTGTGTTTTCAGGTTTGATTTAGTGACTTTCTAATCAAATAACTTACTTTTATGTAGAAGCTGTACCTCGAAGCCTGATCCACTCAGTTCCACTTGAAAGCATTCTATCATTCTTCATCACATGCTGTAGAGGCTGGCATGTGTCCCCTAATAAAGTCAATCCCAATCTGGAAGATCTTATTTTAAACAAGCCCTTTGCTGAAAAACAAACCAAAAAAACCTACCACCATCCTTGCAAGAGTACGAACACCATAACAAAAAGCTTCAATTACTGTGTTACAGATAGGTATATAATTTTTTTCATTAATAAGGAAATGTTCCCTTCTATTGTATTTCTTACTTCTCTCCTGCTTTCTCTTTTTTTCCTACATCAAACCAAATCTGATTTTTCTTCAGGGTCTAAATAACTGCCAAATCCTAACACTGACACTTGCCTCTGATTTTTTTTTTTTTTTAATTTTCTATGTATCTGCTTCCTTCACAAACATCTCACTTCCCGAATAAAACAGCTTCCTTGAACTTGTAAAGCTGCATGATCTCTCAGACCTCAAATGACTTTACTCATCTCTTATTTTTCACTTTGTTTCCAGTGCTGGCCTATCTCTGGCTAAATTCTTTAAAACAAGATCAAATCCAGCTATCAAACCAGAAAAAGATGAAGAATTTGTTGTACTGAATGTTGTGTATCCGTGCCCTTCCCACCCTTCCTCTGTTACTATTACATACTGTCTGTTGACGTCTTTTAGGTATCACAGGTGCTCAGATTTTTGGGGAGAAACAGTTCAATGTTTAACTTGGGGTATAATGTAAGATATCAAATGAACTTTTTTGATACTATAGCAAAAGCTACTAGAGAAAATCACGCAAATGGGCACTGAAAATATGTATCAGATTTGAAGATGCAAAACATTTACACAGAATCTAGACCTGAATACAAATGAACGGCAGAGGTATTTGATATCCAAATCCATGGCTGGATCAAGAGTTTCCAGGTACACAATTTTTATTAAAACAAAAAAAATACTGTTTCTAGTTACAGTGTTTCCCTTTCAAAAAATCAAAATCCCTATTTCTGTCCAAATTTTGCAGATCAAAGCCCCTAATAGTAAATCAGCAGACTTTCCAGTTACACCTACAGATATTCACATTGCTGCCTAACCTTAGGCACACAGCCTGTGTTACAGAGGTACAAGCCTGTATTCCAAGTACATTAAAAGAGGCATCCTAATGAGGCTTCTAATTCAGACACACACACTAGGTGTCTTAAATTGGACAGTAAGAATTTCACCCACACCAGCAATGGGACTATTTGTTAAGCAGATATTATGTAGAACAATGGCAGAATCCGACTTACAAGATATACCAATTGTAGCAGGTCTAGGACACTCTGTACTAAACCGTAACACTGGCATATTATTTAGAAAGAAAAAAAAAGATTACCTCAACAGCATTAGCAATTGCAGGAGAAAATTGTCAAGTTTAATGATTGTTTTTTCCTCAGAATACTATGAACGTTTTGAAAGTTGCATTAAAAATCGATGTGAGTATCAATATCCAGGCTTTCTGTATGGTCGCTTTTGTGCCTTATCCTGTGAGGAGGTCAGTAAATTCTTTAAAGTGCTCTTCCTTTTCCAGACCAGGCTTAGGGTACATAGTGCTTCCCAGAAATACTTTTTTTTTTCAAATGTTTGAGACTTATTATGAGATAAACTAAAATATACACAGTTTATTCCACTATTCTAAGCCTTTAAATTAAAAGTGTACTTACCATGACAAAATGACCTTTGAACAATTCCCACAGGAAGTCAGATTGCTTGCCATACTCCAAGCAGGCAGATACTTTGAAAAATACTCTGCATACTTTAAGTGCTCTGCAAGAAACAACATATAGCCAAACAAATAAAGATGAGTCAAACACAAGTATTTACTAACACTTCATTTTAGTCACAATTTTATTGACAGATTGTTGTTGACACATACTAAGCATTCACAGAAGTTGGGTGTATTAACTTGAAGTGCTTTTTCTGTGAGCACTTATGCAAACAAAATACTCAGTGTTTACATAAAGCAAACACAAAAGACGGATATAAAAAGTGAAAATGAATTGATTATCAAGGTAGGGGAGTAGTCTCATAAGTTTTGCAACTGTTGAATTCTGTCCATAAATGACCTCAGGTAGCAGCTGATTAATACTTTACACAGTGACTGTAATACCTTGTATTTTAAATTCACAAAGGACCAATAAATACACTTAATTGTGTTATGAAATTTGCAGCTTTGCTCATGTAGTCAGATAAGGCCTACTCCCGGCCCTGCACATATGTGGAAAATCTACGCATAGCTCAGACAGCTCAATTTGCAGGCTTTGCACAATGCACTTAACATGGAAGTTTTATTGGCAGAAATCTATTTGCTGTACCTAGTGCTACCAACTTTCTCTACTGGAAGTTCACTTCAATCCTAGTCTCACTGTAGTGTATCCGGTTTCCATTTACTTTTCTAGCTTGGGTAAAATGGGTATTTTGTTATCAGCATAGGAAAGGAAGTCCTAACAACCATCTCAGGTATGGATAAGGCATACAGTGGGAGAAAATTATTTGGGGGACAAGGAAAGTGAGTAAGTGGAGATCTGAGAAGGTAATTGGACATAAATAGGGAAGAAGGGTCCCAAAATGCAAGTGAACAGGATTCATATATATGGAATGACTGAGTAGACCTAGCAGAGGATTTTTCTTGTCAAACTTTATGTTTGTGGCTCGAGAGTACCAGGGTCTGACAGAGAGTTCCAGAAAACAAAGTTTAAAGATCCACTAGGAACATTTAGCTGAAATACTCCATGAATATACTTCTTTTTGAGGGAGGAAAAAACATCAGTGTGAAAACTTAATGCATCTCTCATCTTTAGACTCTCCTTGGTGCAATGTAATGGAAAGTACTGGACAATTAGCTAAGTAGTGAGTGCTACTGTGCCAACTGTGTCACATTTGCTATCATAAGACACTTCCCAGAAATCAAAAAAGTTAACAATGAAAAGTTTTCCGGCAGTAGTTTGTTATTTTATGTTTGGTACTGTGTTCTGTGAATTTTATTGATGTTTATTTTCAGCTCCTTTTTTTAGACTGGGTAATAAAAATTTCTGTTAATAAAATTCTGTGGCTCTCTACAGAGTACTCTGCTTGTACTTGAATGTTGCCTGCAAGTAAACTCTGTATTGCCAGAAAACCACATTTGAAATTAACAAGGCGAGAGATGAACTGATATCACTGTCCTCCTCATTATAGACTCCTATGAGCATTTTACCATGATTCTTCCCTCCTTCTGCTAGGAGTTTGTGTATGTAATCTAGAAAGTACTCATTTGTGATATATTTGATTATCCTTGAGCAAATCTATGCCTGAATTCATACTCTTTCCAAAAAACGCAACTAATAACAAGGTTAGAATAAAGCTCAGTCCTTAGTAGTTTATAGTAGATACAGGAAGAAAATACAAGGCAACGGTCTAAACTTTGGAAGACAGTCCTGTTTCTGGTATCATAAAACCCAGCCTATACATAAAGCAGTACTCTTCAGTAAGACTATCTGAGAAAGATTCTGGGGTTTTCTACACTTATATAAGAGAGAGAAAAGTCTGGCTCACAGTTCAAATATTCTAAAATTACTTCTTATTTAATTTTACCTGAATAAAATCAATTTTGCATTTTACATGATTGATACAACTTGCCTTCAGTTTTTGTATTCACATGGAGTATTTCTATTAGGTATAAAGGAGACAGTCCAGGATGCTGTTGGCCGCCTTTGCCACAAGGGCACATTGCTGGCTCATGCTCAGCCTGTTGTCCACCAGGACTGTCAGGTCCTTCTCTGCACAGCTGCTTTCCAGCTGATTGACCCCCAGCACGTACTGGTGCAGGGGTTTTTCCTCCCCAGATGCAGGATTCCACACTTCCCTTTGTTGAACTCCATGAAGAATGCTGTCTGCCCATTTCTTCAGCCTGCTCAGGTCTCTCTGAATGGCAGCACACTCAGCTGGTATATCAGCCATTCCCAATTTTGTATCATATGCAAACTTGCTGAGGTTGCATACGGTCCAATCATAGATTTCATTATAAAGAGGTTAAACAGTATGGGACCCAGTACTGACCGTTGGGTTACACTACTAGGGACTGGACTCCAGCTGGACTCTATGGCACTGATCCCAGCCCTCTGAGTCTGGCAGTTCTGCCAGTTTTCAGTTCATCTCACTATTTGATCTGTATTTTACCAGCTTATCTACGAGGATGTGATGGGAGACAGTGTCAAAAGCCCGACTAAATCCAAAGTAAATAACATCCACTGCTCTGCCCTCATTTGCCAAGCCAGTCGTCTCATTTCAGAAAGCTACCAGGTTGGTTAAGCACAATCTACCCTTAGTAAATCTGTGCTGAATACTGCCAATCACTTTCTTATCCTTCCTATGTCTGGAACTGGTTTCCAGGATTACTTGCTCCATCACATTCTGAGGAACTGACACGAGGCTGACTAGCCTGTAGTTCCCTGTCTCCTCCTTATTGCCCTTCTTGAAGACAGCAGTGACATTTGCTTTCTTCTAGTCCTCAGGAACCTCCCCTGATGCTCGTGACCTTTCAAAGATAACTGAGAGTGGTATCTCAATGACATTAGCCAGCTTCCCCATCACTTGTAGGTGCATCCCATCAGGCTCCATGGAATTGTGTATCCAGTTTGCTTAAATGTTCTCCTTCTCTACTAAGGCTAAGTCTTCCTTGCTCCTGACTCCCACCTCTGGGACCCTGATTCCTGAATGCCAGCCTTGTCAGGAAAGGCCAAGGAAAAGAAGGCAACGAGTACCTCAGCCTTTTCCATATCCTTTGTCATCAGTTCACCTGCCCCATTTAGCAGTGAGCCCACATTTCCCCTGGTCTTCCTTTCACTGTTGATGTCCTTGTTGAAGCCCTTCTTGTTGCCCTTCATGGTCCTCACCAGACTTAACTCCAGGTGAGCTTTGGCTTTTCTAAGGCCATCCCTGCATGCTCAGGTATTGACTCAATATTACTCCTGGGATTTTACTCTTGAATACAGTCAGGAACTCCTTGTTCATCCATGCAGGCCTTTGCTTGATTTCCTGCTCATGGTGATGGACCATTCTTGAGCTTGGAGCTGGAGGAGGTGATCCTTGAAAATCAACCAGCTCTCTTGGAGCCCTTTTCTCTCCATTGTATCCCATGGGATTCTTACAGGCAGAAGCCTAAAAAGGCTAAAGTCTGCTCTGCTAGAGTCCAGGGTTGTGATCCTGCTTTTTGCCCTGCTTCTTCCTTGTAGGATCCTGAACTCTACGATATCATTGTCACTGCATCCAAGGCTGCCTCCCAATCTTCACATCCATAATCACAAATGTGAGATGATCCTAAAGCTTTTCACAGCCCAATAAAAGCTATATCTGTCTTATTTGAAAATATTATTTTAAAGGCCTAAACCATGACAAGGTGACAAATGTTTTAGTAAAATGGTCCTAATGTTGGCAAATTGTTTATAAATTTTACTTCCTGACTCTTCCGGAGACGATTAGAAATGGTATAGCTACAATTTTGCAAAAGATCTGATGTCAAAGAAACCGTAACGTGTAGAACAAAGCAGAGAATTTTGACTTAATTTAGCAGATCTTTAAAAAGCGAGACCAAACCAGATTTTTTTTCTTTTCAGAAGTATTAAGCTTTTGCATTGCATATGTGGATTCATTTTGAATATGATGCAACTAACTTGCATCAATAGGCTGAGTTTCAGACAAATTGGGTGACAGAAGACAGAAGCCTTTCATTTAAATGTCTAACCTTCAGCGTAACAATAAAAAATGCTAAAATCAAGGATAAAAAATTTATTTGATCATATATTAAAGTGAAAACAAAACTGAAGAGTTTAAAGACAGTTTGTATTACACAAGGATAATTGTTACTTTCAACATTTCTTTATTATTGCCTGCTTCCTCTTTTTTTTTTTAGGTATTACTATTATTTAGTTGATTAGAGACCTGATTTTTGCAGTGATCTCTAACTGAAAAATGCATTGCAGAATTGAGAGACTCAGATCTTTCAAGACCTAGAGGGCAGCAGTGAACCTCTTTGCATTTGTCAAGCTACAGCAGTAAACAAAGAGTTAACAAATCATATATATTGCAGTATCTCATGCTCAAGTTAGATCACCATGGAATATTTGTTATTCATGCCGATAGCTCACATATCTAACAAAGTAAATTAGAGCAGGTGAAATTTCACCTACTTACAAAAGACCCAGAAGGATGGTCAAAGCTACTCCAAATTAATATTCAAAAATGTGTTCAGGCTCAGCTTCTTTCTAAATTTTGCTACTAATCTTGTCAAAAAGGAATGGCAGCTGTTATATTAATGATGTGAGGGACATACATCTGAGACAGCAAATTGTATATAATCACATATTCTGTTTGAAATATGGCCATGAATAAAATCTGGTCCTCTGTATACAGATAAATGTATTTTTTCACTGAGGCAGATAGGTGTCTTTTCAAAAATCCCAGTGGTTATATATATCTCTGTATTTTAAAATATACTTATTTGATATCTTCCCCAAAGTAATTTTGTCTTCTTTTTTTTTTTTAGTACACTTACATATGTCTCAAAAAAAAAAAATATCCCAGCAATATCCCCAAAATCTTTATTAATTTTCTTTTGCTATGTTAAAGTATTTTACTCCAACAGTACAATGCTGTGTACATTTTAGCCAGCTCCACTGATATTGTCCAGGCCATAAACTTAACAGCTCACCAAATCTGAGCAACACCTGGAATTAACAGAAGTTGCCTAAAATATCCACATATGAAGCAGTAAAATATCCACAGTTGGAACAGTAAAATGAGCTCTTTTGCTTGTTTGGGATTAGACTAGTAACCAAGGTACATATTGTGCTCACAATTACGTTCTTTCTTGTGGTAAAGTAAAACTGTATTAACTGAGTTTATATAAGCAGTACCTATTTAAAACCCCAAACAATCTGGTTGCAAAGAATCTGATCATGGCTACAGTATACTCTTGAACTTGCAATTTAATCTTGAAAGACTTCTGGACTCAAGACAACTAAAGTACAAGGATATTGAAAGCACCCTTGAAAACACATCTGGCAACAAGAAGGTCAAAGTTTCACATAAATGTTAAACCACCTGTTGTGGTTTAACCCTAGCTGGCAACGAAGCACCACACAGCCGCTTGCTCACTCTCTCCCTGTACTGGGATAGAGGAGAGAATCAGAAGGGTGAAAGTGAGAAAACTCGTGGGTTGAAACAAAAAGAGTTTAACAATTAAAAAGTGTTTGTTTTTTTTTTTTAAGTAATGAAAAGCGGAAAACAAAAATAACAAAGAGAGGAAAATAAACCCCAAGAAAGACAAGTGATGCAAATGACAATTGCTCACCACTAACCGACCAACAACGTCCAGCCAGTCCCTGAGCAGTGCCCCCCCCTCCAACCTCCCCTGCAGTTTTACTGCTGAGCATGACATCATATGGTATGTGATAACCCTTTGGCCAGCTAGGGTCAGCTGTCCCAACTGTGTCCCTTCACAACTTTTTGTGTGCCCCCAGCCTACTCACTGGTGGGGCGGTGTGAGGAGCAGAAAAGGCCTTGATGGTTTGTAAGCACTGCTCAGCAATAAACAAAACATCAGTGTGGTATCAAGCTATTTTCAGCACAACTCCAAAACATAGCCCCATGCAAGACACTAGAAGAACTTTAACTCTACCCCAGCCAAAACCAGTACAACACTCTAAAACCACATTTTACACTGCTTCTTCACTTATGCCAATATAAACATTTGTGCAGCCATGAGGTATGCCAGCATAAATTATTTTCTTTCCTCCCTTCATACACTCTTTGTGTGCTTGATAGAGACACAAATAGAAAAGCTGAGAGGCAGATAAAAAAAAAAAATAATCACATAATAGGCAAGCAATTTCCATTTTTGTCATAATGAAAGAGAAAGCATGCTTTGAAGTTTGGAGTACAAGGCCACTAAGAACTGTTTCCCATCTGGCACAAATGAAGCATTTGTCCTCCATCCCACACATCTCATAACTTTCTCAAATACCAGCACACCCTGGCACTCTCATCTACTTCTAACACTTAGCAGGTATTAGACACGGAAACTGTAAGCAGCTGGTAAGTACATTGAGCCAAAGGAGACCAAAAGGCATGGAAGGGAGCTACAAAAGATTGATCTGGTATTACAGAACTCATTCACCTACCAACTCCTCTTGGTAGACCTTAACTACACAGGAGCTAGAAGTTCTTTACAGTGGAGAACTGACTAGGGTCTTGATGGACTGCTGATGGTAAAAACTACAGGTGTTCATAGAAATAATCCCTCTGGGCAAAAATCTGCTTTAGCCAGACACAGCTGTCACCACCAATTTTTTTTTAGAGTCAGCATGGGTATCTATACACCACCCCACAGAGTTTTAATCCAGAGGACAGTAAATGTCACAAATACCTCAAATTGGAGAGCATGCCTTTTGCTATGGAGTCATTCCCAAGAGAAGCCTAAAATCAAACAAATTTTAAAGAACAAATATTCATAGCATCATAGAATCACAGAATGGTTTAGATTGGAAGAGACCTTAAAGATCATCTAGTTTCACCCCCCCTGCCGTAGGTAGGGACACCTTCCACTAGACCAGATTACTCAAAGCCCCATCCAGCCTGGCTTTGAACACTTCCAGGAAGAGGGCATCCACAACTTCTCTGGGCAACCTCTTCCAGTATTTCACGACTGTCACAGTACAGAATTTCTTCCTAATATCTAATCTAAATCTACTCTCTTTCAGTTTAAAACCGTTACCCCTCGTCCTATCACTACACTCCCTGACAGACAGTCTGTCCCCATCTTTCCTATAGGCTCCCTTTTCATACTGTAGGCCCCTACAAGGTCTTCCCAGAGCCTTCTCTTCTCCAGGCTGAACAACCCTAACTCTCTCAGCCTGTCTCATCACTGGTTGCCACTTGGACATTGAGCAGTTGACCACAACTCTTTGAGTTTGGCCATGCAGCCAATTCCCTATACACCAAGAGGTCCATCTGTCAAATCCATGTCTCTCCAACTTAGAAAAAAAGGATGTCATGTGGGACAGTATCAAATGCTCTGCACAAGTCTGGTGGGAACTTCACTGGACTGCCACAATTTCTCAAATACACTGGCTAGTGGCTTGGCAACTTCATCCGCCAGTTCCCTCAGGACCCACGGATGAATCTCATCGTGTCCCATGGACTTGCGCACCTTCAGGTTCCTTAGATGGTCTTGAACCTGATCTTCTTCTACAGTGGGCTGTTCTGCATTCTCACAGGTGGTGAGAATATCGGGGTGGTTGAAGCCCCTTATGAGGACCAGGGTTTGTGAACGTGAGGCTGCTCCAATCCATCTCTAGAGGACCTCATCTTCCTGGTCAGGTGGCCTGTAGCAGACCCCCACTGTAATGTCACCTGGCCCTGCATTCCCTTTAATATTGACCTATAAGCTCTTGATTGGCTCCTCATCCATCCCCAGGGAGAGCTCCATGCACTCCAGCTGGTCATTGACAAAGAGGGTGACACCCCCTCCTCATCTTCCCTGGCTGTCCTTCCTACAGAGCTTGTATCCTTCCATTCCAACTCTCCAGTCATAGGAACTATCCCATCACATCTCTGTGATGCCAATAAGATTGTAGCCCTGGAGGCCTGCGCACATCTCTAACTCCTCTTGTTTATTCCCCATGCTACGTGTGTTTGCATAGAGGCATTTAAGTTGGGTCCCCAATGAAGTTAACTTAGTGGCTGGAGTGGCTGCGATTCCTTGGTGCTGCACTCCAGGTGCTCTCCTGTTGACCTGCGACCCTTCTCCAGGCTCTGGCCATCTATTACTGGCATTGGCATCATAATGATAGGAGTGGGATGGACTGAGGTTCCCCTCCTGGACTGCCAGGTGAACTGCCACACCACGCCCGGCTGATGCCCCACGCTATGTTTGCCTGCTCTGTTCGCAGTGCTCCTCGCTGTGTATTCACTCCCTGGGTATTACAAAGCTATTTATTCTTTTGGGAACCATATGCAACTGTAGCATTCAGTCTCAACCACAACGTAAGATCAGATTTTTTCTATTAGTCTCAGTGACATTTAAAACATACGAGATAAGACCAAAGAAGTGATACAGTAATAGAGTACATAAAGCATGTATGGTATTTTTTTTTAATTGAAAAAAATGAGGCAGTGATCATAATCAAAAACATGCTACCCTCTTATCTTAACCTCCAGCACTCCTTCGCTTATTAAAACTTCACCAGTGTACTTATTTTTATTAAAGTTCAAACTATTTTTCTAAAGTTTACTGAGTGTAGGTTTTCTGTAATGAAAGCATGAAATGTTATGCTGCTTAAACAAGCGTTTATTGAAAGTAATATTTATTATACAGAGCCAGGACATATTTGGTATTCTGTACAGGAAAAAGGAATATTTTTTTTTCCCCTTAATTGAATTTTTCAATAATGCTACTCAGTTTTTTTCTCAGTTTCTCAAAGAACAAGAGTGCAGTTTCAGAAGACTTACAAATAAACATCTTGTGGAAAACATTTACACTTTATGAGCCCATTAATTCTACCATCCTTGTACGTTCATAGCTGTATCAAGCATCTAAATAAATACATCAACATTCACAACACCTTTTGACATACATGAACAGAAACCACTGCAAGCTCCTGACTTGAAAACTTTCTGATAATTATTATCAAGAAACTACGCTTCACCTTGTGGCAGTTTTCTAAATATTTTTCACAGCACTCTGTGGCACGTGCTGTACTGAGCCCGCAGGACTGATGATGGGCTCTGGAGGGAATTTACCGTAGGTGGAGGCCAGAAACAGTTCTTTCAATCTCCAACATTTGTTTCACTTATGCTACACCACCAATTATGGATACTGCAGAACAACGTTAGCTCTGCAAAGGCCACTTTTGTGAGGCTTTACTCACAAAGCCACCACAGCTTCATGAACCTGGTGAGACACAGTGATACCGACCGCGGCTGTCCTCCAAAGACCTGTCAGCTTTTTCAATTTAGAAAAATATTCCACAGGGAAAGGTACACATATGCAATATGAAGAGGCAAAATTTTACACACTTTTTATTTATTTATTTATTTTAAGAAGGTAAACAAAGGCAATTTGCTACATACCCATCCTACCGGCTGCGGGCGGCATCGGCGGTCTGTGCGGGGCGGCCCCTGTGTGGCCACGGGCGGGCGCCGCGGGGAAAGCCTGTGTCAGAAAGGGCAAAACGCTGCCCGGCAGCCAGGGCTGAGGGAAACCGGGGCAGAAACAGCCCTGCGAGCCCCGAGGGGAGTGCTCCAGGCTGCTGCAGCCCCCGAAGAGGACCCCAGCGGAAAGCCCCAGGCTGGAGCAGAGGGAAGTGTGAGGAGGCAGCAGCGGCAGAGAGGAGCTATTATGGACTGACCACAGCGCCCCCATTCCCCATCCCCCTGCGGCGCTCTGGAGTAGAGGTGCTGGGAGCGAAGGCATGAAGGTAAGCCTGGGGAAGAATGGGGGATGAAGGGAAGATGTTTCAGGTTTTGACATTTTCCTGATTATCCAACTCTAAGTGGCTATAAATTAAAATAATTTTCCCCAAGTCAAGTCTGTTTTGCCCATGGTGGTAATTGGTCAGGGATCGCCCTGTCTTTTTTTCTCAACCCACGAGCTTTTCCATCTTATTTCCCTCCCTGTCCTTTTGAGGAGGGGGAGTGAGAGAGCGGCTGTGTGGGGACCTCGCACCTGGCTACAGTCAACTCGCCACAATCTTACAGAACTTAAGTTAGTATGAATATTTAATTAAAACCTTTGCTTGATAGACCATCTGGGTGGAGGTCTGACCAACCAAGGTCAACGCACCACACCTAGCTACAACCCTGGGCACATAGTGACTTCTCTCAGGACTGAGATGGAAAAAGGGGAGACATATTTAGTTACTGAATGCATGGCCGAATATCCTCAGTGAATTATATGATGGCCTCAAGCCCCCAGAAGTTGTTTTATGCTTAGAGATCTTTAAGTAACAGGCTTCGTTTGTATATCTGGAGTCAGGGGAGTTTGTTTGTTATATTTGTAATACTGCTGGGAACAATAATCGAAGTGTACATGAAAAGCATGAGTGAATTATGCACAGGAAGCCACTGGATATGATGACTATATCATTACATAGCCAAATCCATATTTGTGTGTTATTGCCCTGTTTCACACAGATGTGCTATTTGCAAATCTTTGGGTACAGCCTAGTTGTGTTTTCGAGTGAGTTCACAGTTGAATGGTTTTAAACTAAACAATGATAGATCTAGATTAAATATAAGGAAGAAATTTTTTTTCAATGAGGGTGGTAAATCACTAGAATGTGTTTCCCAGAGAGGTGGTAGTGCCCCATCCGTGGAAACATTCCAGGTCAGGTTGGATGGGGCTCTGAGCAACCCAATCTAGTTGAAAATGTCCCTGCTTATTGCAGAAGTGTGGACTAGATGACCTTTAAACCCGAACTATTCTATAATTCAATGATAAAGAACATTTTATTTGCTAGTGCACATTGTTTGTTTATTACTAATCCTGACTGGCTGGCACAATATTTGTAGCATAAAAGGAGCATCTGTGTAGTGAAGTAATGCTGATCTGTGCACAGCAAAAAGAGCCTAGATAGGCTATAAAAAAGATGATGACATTGTTCTTCCTGGAATGAGACTAAATACATTGAATTTTTATGTCACTTCCCTGTGGATCATATCAGTGGGCTTTACATGTAACTTTGTTATCCCACCTAGGTCAACTGTATTGGTTCCATTTTAGAAAGGTGTTACTATTCAAGGTCACCAGCAAATCTGTTGGAATCTAAGCACAAGACCATGTCTGTCCAGTTCTTGCTCCAATGCTCTCAAAAAAAGATTGAAAGCGTAAATAAGAAGCTTTTTTTCTAGGAAGCATTAACTTACTAAGTAGAGAAGATTATAATTCACTTCAGTGACATCATAACTAACTCACCTCTCCATCCCCCCAAATCTCTCAGCTAAAACTATGACTCCTACTTAGTAGTCTTTCTGCTTCTGCAAATAACATTTTTGGTAATGAAGGAGAATCATAGAATCACAGAATCATAGAATGGTTTAGGTTGGAAGAGACCTTAAAGATCATCTACTTCCAACCCCCCTGCCTACAGCCTTCTGTCAATAAGCCCCGCTAGATTATTTACAAAGACTCTCTTCACCCTTTTGAGAAAGTTGAACCCCATCCGATGCCAGCGTGCCTGGTGCCGTGTAGGCCACCCCATAATAAAAAAAAAAAAAAAACAAAAAAACCCAACAAATTGTGGCGGTGACACTAGCCCCAGATTCTCTTATTGACTGTCCCAAGGCTCTGAAATCTCTTTTAATCACCCTTGGGCTACGTGCTGTGACTTTATCACTTTCCATGTGGAAGAGCAGCAGTGGGTAATAGTATATAATATATTATGAGTGGGTAATATAAGAATTATAAAAACAACATCATTTGAAGCAACATGTATGATGACATTTTTGTTAAGCACAGGAACTGTTATACTGGACTAAATCTATTTCCATGTATTTATTCATCTTGTCTTCACGTCAAAGGCAACTGAAATACCATTTAGTAGATAGCTAAGAAATCACTTATTTCTGAAAGTAGGTCTTTGTTCACTTTTTTCCTGCCAACGGAATTTTGAGTCTTACGTATTTCAGATGTATGGTGTTATAAATTTGAGATTGGGAATTTAAGGCTGGATATTCTGCAAGCAACTGAAATTCCTGGAAATAGTTTATCAAATTCCGTGGGAAATTAAATATATAGGCTGTCCTTACAGCCATTAAAAACAAACAAAAACCAACCATAAACCAGAAAACCACTATTTTGTTCATTATTTAATGTTACACTGGAGGTTTTCCCACTGTTCATAGAAATGGAAGGATAATGTAAAAGCAACCTAACAATGCTTGAATAGACTTTATTGCCATATGTAAGGAAGAAACACATAATTGTTAAGGTGTAGTTAGATCTTTAAACAGTCTTTTGATTCCCAAACTGCAAAAATTAACAGAATTATTCCAGCTAATGAAAGGAGAGCATAATTATCTTTACTAGGTTTCATTAGAAGAGCATACAAGTTAGTATCGGGTATGAGCAAATATGTTAACAGTTATTTTTTCCCCTCACTTCTTTTCTGCTATTTCAGGTAGGACAAATTTCATGCTGTTACCTCTTTAAATATATCTTGAATAGATTCAGAACGATTTGACAAATCTATACCAAAACCTTTGTTGCTCTGAAAGATTCAAGAAAAATTTGTTACTCCTATGCCTGTTTGCCTCCTACGGATAGTTGCTTTTGAACTTTAAAGGCTCTTTCTAATCCAAAAAGCTAACTTATTTCAATAGCTCTAGAAGGAAATACCAGCTTTCTGCTGTCATTTGTGCACTTATGTGCTCAAGGGTAGCTTATAACTGAAACATAACGGCCAGACTACTCACAGGAAAGATTTACCTGAAAAACTAATTAATGCTCTGCATCACCTTTTAGAATGATGCCATTTAACCTTACTTTGACACCCAGCTGAGTGAAGAAAATGTAAGTCTCTTCCTTATATTCTGTGAAGCAGTTAACACTCCTAGGATGCAGTAATCTTTGCATGAAGGAGAATACAGGGATCAAATCTTTTTTAAAATCCATAAGAAGATGTTAGTCAATCTGCATTACATAAAAGTACTGTTTCAATAAAAAAATAATTGAAGTAAGTTTTATGACTGTACAGCAGCAGGTAATCTTCAACAGCTTTTTCGATATGTTGAAGAGAAGCTTTCAGAAGCCTAGTGTACAACACATGAAACACTGATAGGGCAACTGTTTAAAAGACAATGCTGATAACTGTTTCATTGTTCTTTTACCTAGCTCCTTTATTTATTTTAGGTATTTTCACTCAAATTTAAATCTAAAAAGAGGGAGAATACAGTTGATAGTAAGGATGCAATAGAACAGAAGTTGCACCAATTTATACTATCCATAAAATGAAATTCTTGGTTCCAGTAAAATGACTCACATTTTTGCGCTCTAAGTGAGAAGGGCATACTTAACCTTTGAACTACAAAAGTTTGATTAATCTGAAGCTTTTTAAGTGACCTTTCATAATGTTTTTATAGCTTTGTAGTCATAATGAGATGTAAAATGAGTTGCATGTCAAAGCTTGACTCAGATCATAAGTTATCTTTCATGTCATAAAGAAAACAGAACTGAAGATTCTACATAGAATAAAAAAAAATATGAATATACATATAAGAACCTTATGAAAAGAGAGTAAGCCAACATAAAAATGGTAGTTGTTGGTGGTTTTTTTTTTTTTTTTTTTTGCTGTAATCCTTAAAAGCCACATGGAAATCTCAACAGGAAAAAAAATCCAACTAAGATTAACAATTTAAGTCTTTCATAGCACCAAACCAGAATTTTTTTTGTGAAAAGTGAAATTAGTCATTTATCTGAAAGTCTTTTCTAATAAAACAAACAAACAAATTGAAGATCCTTTCTATTACCAAGTCAGACCTTTTTCTTATGTCTACTCCTTTTAAACTTTTTTTTCAGGAAATTGTACAGCCCATAAAAAAGCTTTGCTTTAACTGAGGCTGGGTTTCTTTCCATATTTCTGACATACCAAGATCTTATTTTCTAAAGCAACATTTCAGTTTGTTACTAATATATGAATAACAGACTCTGCTACAAGAGTTTCTAGGCATTAAAGATCTGTCTTTATTACAGCTAGATTTGTTGAGCTACAAGATAGAAATAGGGCTCTAAAATTCTAGGCTGAGTAATCATTTCCTTTATTCCATTATTCATAAAACATTTCCTTTTTCGTGTGATGTTTCAACAGTGCTTAATTTGGCTTTGCATTTTAAATAGCATATAAACCAATGGTGCATAACAAGAAGAAAGTAATGGGCCAATGTTCATGGCTGGCAAACAGTATCAATGATCTGTGATAAAATAAACTTTAAAACGTGGTTAAAAATGAGGAGAAATATTCTGTTTAATTTGTTTATTACTGGAGAAAACTTCAAGGAAAGACATGACTTTCAGATTTAGCCATGGATTTTAATTACTGCTATTCACTTTATTGCACAAACTTTTAGTTCTAAGATAAGGAAGCAGTTAAAAATGTCCGTCTGATGTCATTTTCAATTGGATATTTTATTGTTATCCACAAAAAGTAACAATGGCTGAGGTCATCTTGAATGACTGTTGAAATCTGGATGGTCTCAGCTGATCCAAAGAGACAGATCCCTCAATTCTATATGAAGTTTGTCAAAGTTCAAATTCAAATCTAGTTTCACGCAGTGTTTTGCATGACAGTTTCATAAGGTTTCACAAAATAGTTAAATAAGAAAACGAGAAATTACTAATTTGAAATTAGAGATGATTCAACAAAAAATCACACACAACAATCTGGTTTTTGCTGAAAAGCAGATGGAGAGCTTGTGGAATTAATGGAACAGAAATGTACCACTTTCTGCAGACAAGCCTACTAATCAGCAACTGATTTTCACATTAAACTCAAATGCCATTTTAAGACATGTCGGATTTCATTCCAGAGATGTTATTTTATAGTCAGCCAATACATAGATTGACACGGGACACAAAATATGGACAAATGATCAGGTTATTTCAGAGACAATGTGCTCCATTCATGCTGATTTAAAGTGCCTTCCAGGTTTACTGGCCGTATATCTTAAAAGAGCTCTTCACTGGAGATGTGAGTATCTCCCAGTCAGTCTGCTCAGTTTTTGTGTTGAACTACGCCACAGCCTGCTCGCCTGGAACATGACTGTTAGCTCAAATGAGTACCATAAAGTTGTCTGAAAAGAGTGCCTGGTTAAGAGCTTAGACCTGCATGACATCCACAAATTTACAGCCCTGCTGATCAGACCTGTGTGTATGTCGAGAGAAGTATTCACACCCTGATCCAACCGAAATCTCCTTGTGCTTTTTACTTCTAGCAGTTTGAGTTTCAATTCATAGAATCGTTGAATCATAGAATCGTCTAGGTTGGAAGGGACCTTTAGGATCATTGAGTCGAACCATCAATCTAACACTGCCAAAACCACCACTAAACCTTACCTGCATAGTTCACACCTGAAATACCTCCATAGCTCTTTCAAATTAAGTCCCTGTGCCCTTTTACAGCCCCATTAAATTCACATTGTAACACCTGCAAAATTTAAAACCTGTATGAATGCACAAGCACCCTGATTTTAAAGATGTATTTTTAGATAAATGGAAGAAGCCTGAAAATTGAATGGTAGATTGCCACCCTATTGCTCTTCTATCCTCCCTATCTAATTTCACTGCTTTAAACTGATTCTGATTTTACATTTTTATCTGCTTCTTTTCATACATCTATTTCCTCAGATTAAAAAAAATAAACACCACCTCATCCACTTCTCATCACACTCATAGTGAGTCTCTCAGTGTAATTTCGGAGACCTCTGAGATGAGATACCCTATAATGTTTTTCATATAACTAACACAGTCACAGACTTAACATTCTCATTAGGCATTTTGGTTTTTATTTTTTAATTGCAATTGCTCATTTATCAATGTTTAGTGAGTTTTCTACTTTAGTAACTAGATCACTTGCAGGAGTGCATGCAGTCAATTTCAAGTTCTTTAAAAGTTGTGTAGTTACAGGGTGTTATCCCCATCTCCAATAGGGCTGCTTTTGTCAACACTAATTTAATTCAGTATCATAGTGCCCATTCACTTAATTTACTCCCTCAGCTTCCTTATATTTTCTTTCAGCTTTAATAACCTGCATTACTACCACCTGCAAACTTTACTCTCAGTGTTTATCCCATGTTTCTGATTAACGCACTAAACATAAAACACAACCTTGTTAAACTGCAACAATGATACAAGCTAGTTTTTAGTCATATTCTTATGTTTTTGCAGATGATAACACTTAGAAATGCATCCCATCCTGTTCCTAATTTCCAATTTTTTCAGCTTCTGGCAGTCTTTTTAAAAAAAAATCTGTTGCATTTTGAATGTTGCTCAAATATTTCATGGGAGTAGAATCATATAATATTAATGCTTTAATATTACCCAAAAAATCTACTTCATAGATATGCAGAGGTGAACCTGTATAACAGAAACCTGTTAAAAGATGTCACCTGTAGCAAAACTGTTAGCTGAATATAAGTACTTCTCTAACAAGCCAAGTGCATCTTATTAAAATTCAAACAAACAATAGCTTTTTTAAAAAAAAAATAAATGTCACATTATTTCATCCCTCATGATTCTGCAAGTTCTATATAAATCCAAAGGAACTTATTTGACAGTAAAGTCTTTTTACAGCTTGACGAAAGAATTTGTATCTATACAGTGGTAACCCAAATTCATCAATCTCTCAACCACAGAGCAATTAATTTAAGCTTTGTCAGTGTATCTAGGTGTCTCCACCACTTTGATAAACCAAGTCAGCAACTAGGAACTAGGAAACGAAGCAAAATAGTTTATGTATTAATTCAGTTACCAAAATAATACCTAATCACTGTGAAATTCAAGACAAATCAGACCTGCTTAGAGAACTGCTTTGTAGACGTGATGAATTTGTCAGTATTTCTCCAGTAAGCAAAATCAAAATTCTGAGAGCTGATGGATGAAAGATATTTAAATACCACATATTGATGCCAACTCTGATCTTGACATCTAAGCAAGGAACCTGATTGTAGATATCATTCCCCCAAAAGTCTATTATCATGGTTTAAATAAAAATAAATCTTTGTTTTATAGCATTTTTGATTTTTGCCTTTCCTTTTATTTTATGTTTGATATCTATAGGGACAACAAGTACCAAAAATTGAGGAGATTAATTATGGGGAAACTCATACCCCCAATGAATATATTCCTCATTGCTTCTATATTCCTGTTGAATCTTTACAGATTCATGACAAATAAACTAGCATTTATTTAGCACATATTAAACCATCAAGTCTAAGTCAAATACTTTGCTAAACATACAGAGAATGCCTCATTTTGATTGGTGAACTGTAACAAAGGGACTATCTGCATGAGTTCAATGCAGATTGCGCTATCTACAGCCAGTTACCAAAAGTAATTGCCAGAAAAGTTGTAATCGTGCACCCACTGTATTATATTGAAAGAGCACATGGGTATGCGTCTATTTGTTGATAATGGATTATTGTATGTCATAATTTGCAAAGAAACTGAACCAAGAAAAAGATACAAGTAAAAAAACCCAAACCATTAATTTTGAAGCAAGACAGCAACCATGTTACAAATCTTAAGTTTAAATGCATGAATAACAAGAGTTTCAGATCAGACTGTGTCAAGCTTACAAGTTAATTCCGGTTTAAATGTCATTGTAATCTTCTCTTTGCATATATTTGTATTAATTTAAAATTAAAATTACACTCTATCATATTTTCAGCTTTCTGTAATCCCCCCTGGTTTTGCTTATCAACAGTTATAATCTTTGATTATTCAACTATGTGATGCCTGCTGTCAGGTACACCTGTTTCTTTCCAAAGGAAGAACGGAAAGACTCACAAAAGGATCAAGAGCTTAATGTCATCAGCTGCATGTGACATATAAAAAGCCAAAAGGTGGGAAATAGTTCTGTAGGGTATTTTCAGTGTAGCAAAACCTGAATGCCGGGCGAGGACATACTGAGCTAGTTACTGGATACGACTGATAAATTCTGATCTTGTTAGAGGGTGATATGGGTATGCATGGACATGTCTTCTCTCATTTTGGTCTTATACTTTTTAAAAATAATGACATGACACTAATCAAACTTTTGATTAAACTCTAGTTCTTGGTTTTCAGCAGAAGAAAAATACTGAACTTTATCATAGAGCTTGTGAGAAAGATAAGCTACCAGCCTGCAAAAAGCCAAGAAGTGTTTGGATTTTCTTAAAGGGATAAAGTGCAGTTTTCTTAAATTTGAGCTAATTAATTTGCACAAACATCACAGAGAAGCTTCAATCATTAGTGAACCCTAAACAGTTTATGTTCCAAAATATGCTCCTCCTAGAGAGTTTTCAGCACAGTTTGGGTTAGTTTGCTGAAAATGTGGTAATATCCATGCCAGATCTCATGGTCCATCTGGTGAAGACTTTGTTCAACACCAAATGCTTATAGATGCTTCAAACAAAGATGAAGAACCTCCCTGTGCTTGGTAAACACTAAGATAAAATTATGTCGTAACTAAAGTTATAGTAAGAGTTCCCTAATCTGACATTAATCAAAAAATAGCTGTCAGCAAAGGTAGGAAAGAGTCTTTATCGTCATGTTAGCTAAGTAGCAGGTAAACCTGACTGGAAATTTAATCCAACCACACAGGAAATTTCTTCCCAGTTGTCTTATGCTTGGAAACATAAAGAGTTTTATCTCTTCTTCCTAAGGGGATTTATGTTATCTAAGGGTGTGTTCTCAGCAATATAAAGAATTAATCCTTTAATACTACAGACGTTGTCTTCGTCGTAGTTTGTAGCAATGAATTCCAGAAAATAATTAGAATTCTATAAAAAAATACTTAGCTTTTTGATTAATTTTTTTCCATTTCTCTTGTTGTACCCTTGTAATTGTATTGTACAACAGTCAACCAGTATCCAAATCTGTAAGTTATCCTTTACGTAACACCTCTCATTTTTCAAAATGTCCTATTAGTTTCTGGTATTCATAAGGCTTTAACAAGATTAGAACTGTAGAGTCATACTCAAGGATTGCAGTAAGTAGACAGAATCCTTATTGAAACTGGTCTGTTCTAGAATGGGATTGTTTTGTCACATGAAGAGGGGCAAATTCTTTGCTTTCTCCTATTTAAGAAGTATTTTTAATGTCCAGATAGAGATAGAGGATTGTTGGAGAGTAACTATCGCTCATCATTTTGAAATAGTTCATTCACAAGGTGTGCGGTTGAAGTACTGTGCTCAGAACAGAATGTAAGATAACCAATTGTCTAATACTTGGGATGGGATTAATCTCTCAGTATTTCACTATCTACTGTGTATGCATGTGTATGCATCTGCGTCTGAGAGAGCTACTTTATTTTTTCAGTCAATAAAATGAAATTCATACTTTTACGACATGAACCCTGCAACCTGTTTTAAGCGTTTTATGTAGAATAAGATTAGTCATGCACTTTGAGCATCTCTTTCTTTCCACTGATGATAAGGGAGTTTAGATGGATAGTTCAGAAGTGAGCATCTACATTTGATCCAGTGAACCTGACAAGTTAAAGCTACCTCACGAGTTAAAGCTGCATGTGCATCTTTGTTACTATCAGCACATATTACTATCTCCCAATTGCTTCATTTTCCAGAACTTTTTGTTCTATGTTTTAACTAGTTATTTACCCAAGAGGTACGGGCTCATTTCCAGTAAATGATGTAACCCACGCTCACAATACTTGCAAATTCTCCAATATGTTAATTAAACAAATATCTGAACAGCCTGTATTGGTCCTTGCTTGTTTTTTAAACAGTAGGAGAGCACAGCTTTTAAAAGCTAACACTTAAAATTTATAAAATTATAACAGCACTGACAGCAATTGATGACTCTTTCGTGATTCATCCTATTACAGGACACTTTCTCAATACAGAGCTCACAGCAGAAGCATATTGTATCTGTCACTTCAAATCCTTATTCAGCCAGGCTTAATTGATGTCTGAGAAACAACACGGCACCTGAAAATCGATACAGTAGCTGATGCCTCTAATGTCAGTGTCTGCTCTCTACAATTGCCATAACACAGTGACTTAGCAGACATGACTTTACAGTACTGCTGTGGAGTTTGATAATACTGAATATGTGACAGAATAAAAGGATTGATAGTCTGAAGAGTCGCGAAGTCAAATGCTTTCTTAATATCCTCATAGTATAAAATCTGACAGACTTTAGGAGCCGAGAGTTGTGATCAACACCATGCAGCAGGAAAAAAAACAAAATACAGATGGATAGGTCATGCAATATGCATGAAAAATGTTGTGACAAAACCTATTGTTAATAGTATCCTCTGAGCTGAAGTGGGCTAAACTAATAAGTTTATTATCTCAGAAAAATAAGGTTGTGAAGGCTGAACATCTGCATGCAATAATGAACATTCTGTGATTGAAAATAAAACCAAAGGAAATACCAACTGTTGCACTGTAAATTAGTGGAATGCACTCTTGATTTACTAACAGCTGGAATCTCTAATTATCCTAATATAATGAGGTACTTTAATCTTCGCTAAAGTACTTTTCAAAAATCTATCCAAAGATTTTTCTTCATCAGAAAAATGCTGTTAATCATAATCTATCAACAATATGTGCGATCTGATTAAATTATTCTGTTCTTGGCTCCAGCAGCCTACTTTCACCTGTTGAGGTGACCTAAATCCTCCTGCACTGCAAATTTAGTTTACTGTGCAGCTAAAAAAATGCCATTTATTTTAGAAATGTTATTCAAATCTGTGCTTTTATTTTTATTTTTTTTTAAAAGTAGAAAGTACACAATTTAGCATTTGTATTTTTCATTGAGTTACTGTAGTTGCACACAAAAAAGACAGGAAAGGCTTCTGAAAAGCCATTTCCAACACAAATAATAGGCATCTTAAGGATACCCAAGCTCCCTGTTTTGGGAATATGCATTCTGGAGTGGTATCTTCTATTAAGACTGCAATAATTATCTATAGATCTATAGCTGCCATACTGGAGAGTTTTCCACTTCAGATACGTCATTTATAAGGACTTGTAAAGGAAGTAGATTTTCTCAAATATACTAATGCTTTTATATACCAATAGGTCTAAACAGAGCTTGGAACTTTCATTTAAGAAATAAGCAGGAACTTAAATTACACGGGGGGGGCAAACAAACAAAAAAAAAACAAACAAGAGAGAATCCAGAGAAAGAAATGGTTTTAAGTTCCAACATTCTTCCTGTCCAAAAATTGGAGGACATACCCGTAGACCTTCACACTGCATTTTGATATCTAATCATGAAAAGATGGAAGATCTGAATATTCTTCTTAGTTTACTTCCAAATGTTTAAATATCCTTATTACAGTTTTGAGCACATTTTGAAGTTATCTTTACTTTAGCATCCAGTATTTGATTTCTTTTCAAAACATTTGTGTTATACAGCAAAAGTGGCTAAACTATTTGAAATTACTTTAGCAGTCTTACCTTACAAAAGTATGCCTCATTACATGAGCAATCGAGTATTTTTCATTGAGCTTGTCTGAAGCAATTAATTTGGTTTTGCAAAGCAAAACAGCAAGCTAATCTCAGATGTCCATAATTGGCATTCTGAGTATTTGGTTTTGGCATAAAAAAACCCCTCCAAATACTCGTTTTGGAATCTTGCTAAAATATCAGAAAAGAATACCATGTTGCCTTTCCACAAACCTTTTCCAAACTTAACATAAACTTTCTAAATGGAAGAGCCTAAAACTACATGGGATATCCAAAGTGGGCTGAATCATGAGTTTACACTCATGATGATGCTTTTTGGTTTTATTTTCTTTCTGTATGGATTCTTAACTTCCAGTTGTCTTTTTTGACAACTGCTGAATACTAAGCTGATATTTTTATGGAACTGTCTATCAAAGCACTAAAAACTTGCTCCCAAGTAATAAAAACAGCCTTTGGGAGACATTTTACCAAACTTTGTTTGAAAAACCAGGCAGGGGTTATATCAATTGGGTCAATCCTGTCTGCATCTTTGATAATTCCTTCAAAGAATTCTTAAGAGATTTTTAAGGCAGGACTGCTTCAAAAAAACACTGGTTCTTCTCAAACAGACTACGCAAATCCAGATGGCCACTAATTATTACAGTTTTTATTTAACTGGTTTAATACGGATGTCAGATAGGTCTGTACCTTCCTATATCTTTCTAGAACTTCTATTTTTTAAGTCAGTGCTACATTTCTACTCTACCTTGGTAGCAAGAAAATTGATAAACTCTTGCTTAAAAATACTGTAAGTATTTATATGCTCTTCCCCTGAGCTGTCGTAGAAAGTAAACACCATTCCAGTCCTGCTGATTTGTGTGTTCATGCTATCAACTTGTTCTGTATCTTCTTCAATTTGAGACTTATCCTCTGCTGAGCCATCCTCAAAAATGGGGTCTAGCATATGAATTGCTACCATTATTTCATAGTGTAACCTCTTGAGAAGAATAATTTTAGCTTCTCTGTAAAGGCCTTGCCCTCGCTGAGTGCTCTTTTAACAACCTGATCAGCAACTAGCTCAACCGACTCTCTAAAAGGCTTCTTGATTCTCCTGTCTGAAGAAAGCTATACTGTTTATTTTGATTCCTATATCAATTGCTCTTCATAGTCTTTTGGATTAATTGTCTTTTTCAATTTTGTTTGCTAGAATTCCTCATAGTTTATACTTTCATTCTGAAAACGATGACTTCATCTTTTTAGAGATAGTTTCTTATGTCTAATAATTTTCGTTACCTTCTTGCTTAGCTTAACCAGCTTTCTTGTATTCATTAGTGCTGCATTTCTTGGAAGGTGTCCTTCAGTAATGGCATAAAACCTATAAGGATTTAATTCCCTTAGCTTTGCTTTTTAGTTTCTTCCTAGAAAGTTTCTTTATTTTTACATAGGTTCCATTTCATAGACTCATAGAATCATAGAATGGTTTAGGTTGGAAGTGACCTTGAAGATCATCGAGTTCCAACCCCCCTGACATGGGCAGGGACACCTCCCACTAGACCAGGTTGCTCAAAGCCCCATCCAGCCTGGCCTTGAACACCTCCAGGGATGGGGCCTCAACAGCCTCTCTGGGCAACCTGTTCCAGTGCTTCTCCACTCTCAAAGGGAAAAATTTCTTCCTAATGTTTAATCTAAACCTGCCCTCTTCCAGTTTAAAGCCATTCCCCCTCGTCTTATCACTACATGCCCTAGTATAAAGTCCTCCCCCAACTCTCCTGTAGGCCCCCTCTAGGCACTTTAGTGGACTTACTGGCTTTTGCAAATCCTGTGAGGATGCTAAATGTAATTATGATTATTGTTGTTGTTAAAGAGTTACTCCTCAACAATAAAATCTTTAGCCAGACCCTGAACACTGCTTGGCACCAAATCACAGACTGCACTTCCTCTTGTAGATTCCCTATGCAGCTGCTCCATGACATAAATAGTCACTTACCGCATATAAAGCTTTTTCCACTGCATCACATCCTGACGTTATATTTGGCCCATATACATGGCAGAGGAAGAGGCAAGAGGAGAAGATGGAGTCTCCCACTACACCTTAATTTCTCTCCCTTGCTGCCTCTTTATGTGTCTTCTCTTCTATGTTTCAGCACAGAGTGATAAATGACTGCCTGAAGACTTCACTCCATACAGATTCTGCACTACTTGCTGGGATGGTTATTTTATTTGACTTGATTCTAGCTCTCTCTAACTTACAATGCTAGTTTATCACCAACATGGCTTACTGTGAATTTCTTGTGCATTTTGTATTTTAGTGTGCCAATGACAGAGTCTCTTCCTTCTATCAATCTTCTGTTGACTGGTATGTCACTGACTTCACGTATGGCCAGACATTTCAGTCCCATCATCTTGTTTCTTAGTCACGTTTCTCTCCGAAAATTAGAAGACACACAAAGTAAATGTTAAACAGAGAGTAACCCAGATCATTTTAGTGTATTGGACAATACAAACCTCTGCCAAGGACATGTTACATAAAATTATGGAAGAAGTTATGGGCTTAAATGTCAAGAAGGAAGATTCAGATTAGATTTTGAATTATAATATTTGGAAAAAAAACACTCCATGAAACCTAGCAATAGGGACTTTATTATTCATGTCTTTTTCTCTTTTGTGATCCCTTTACTTATTGCTTCAGGCTTAGTTTTATGGATAATGGTCATCAGCTATTACTTCTACAGATCATAATATGTCATGGTCTTTTTCTTTTTACATCTCCTACATTCCTCTAGTACATTTTCCTGCCAAGTTCCTCTGGAAAGCTTATTATCATGAAGAAAGTATTTTTTCCATCATTGGCTTGATAGAAATCTTGCTTCTACTAGTATTTACTAAATATTCAAAAGCCAGACATTAGAGAGAAGACTTGATAATTTATTCACAACCCGAACACTCAGCTCAGGTTGAGTCTTCAGGATTACAGCAGACTGTGATTCGTGCAAGGCAGGCTCACACACTTAGAGTATAAACATTTTATGATACTAATTTTCATTGCAGTGTTAATTCTTTCACATCCTAATTAGCATATCTATCTTCAGGTAATACCCTACGATTTAATTACTCTTCCCGTCTCTTTCCTTCTTTTCTTCTTTTCTTACTTCTCTTTCTTGTCTCATTGCACAGGAATATTTAGTAAATACCTACTCACTACTACCTATTCTGCCATATTCTCCACAACTATCAACAAAGGAACAAGGAGCCAGACATTAGAGTACAAGGAGAAACACGAGAAGATGAGGAGCCAATGATGATTAGCAGTAGTACATGCACACACGTGCATTACACGACAAATTTCCCAAGAAACCAGTAGATTTCAGTTTAATCTTTCCACTGTGATTCCCTGCAGTAACATAATTCTGCCTGGTTCAAACCACTGCGCTGTTAGATGCTGCTGTGTTTGCAACTGCATGATTCTTAACCTGAGATCTGGTTATTCTACTGCAAGATAATACAGCCTTATGTCAGAATGCAAGGGAGAACTCTTTCAGCTCAAAAATAAAAGAGCTAAGAATATAACAGAAAACAAAATCAGTGACTTCTAGAAAAAGCAATTGTAAAATACTCAGCCCACATAGTCTCTTGTCCTTCTTTATCTGACAAAATAAGCTACCTTGCAGAAAAATGTATCCTGAGAACAAGAACTGAGTTTTAAACAAACAGCCATAGACTGCTATGTGTTAACAAAGTAACACTTGGGGTGGGCGGAAAGCAGGAGAGAAGCCCACTTTATATGTAAATGTCTATATTACTCATAAAATCAAAAGTCTCATATACACTCAGCAACATAATTGTGCAGTGCACGTGCAGACACATGCATACAGACACACATGATTACATCAGTATGGTCTGTCTTGATGACATGCATCCATTAGTAGAAGCCCTGAAAATAATGTTAGAAACATATCTAGAGCTGCTAGATGGTGATTTTTCATGACAGGCTAATGTGCTATGCTATGAGGAGAAATTGACTAAAATTGCTGGAAACAAGAAAACAACTTCAGTTTCTTTTATGTAGAGTAAACCTCAAGAAAAATAGTACACTTTGGTGGCACCCAAACTTGGATATTCCTTCAGGAAATGCAACTACAGATAGATGCTTTTCACATATTTTTCTGTTTTGTTGAGATCAATGTTGATTTTTTTTTCATTTCTGTATTAGCACTTGTGCTGATCACACTGCTATAGGTTAAGACTATGTCAGCACTTCAATTGTGAAAATATTTTCAAGGGACTTCAGCTTGCCTAGAAAAATTACTCAGGACCACAGTGTGTCATCACAAAATTCTCAATCTGGTATAAGAACACTCTTTTATGATTAAGACCTCTCTTGCATTTAATGTAAGGTTTTAACAATACATTGGTGGGTTTTTAAAGTCTAAGGGAGAAATATGTACATGTTTCTCACTGACAAGTCTCTGTGTTAGATACTTTCTTGCCAAGCTTCATCTATATTGTTTACTATACTAAAAAAGCACTGATTATTCCAAAGAAATACAATTTTCAGTATAGACTAGTGTTTTCCTCTAAAATGAGTCAGTAACAAGAACTTCTAAGCAATATGTGCAGAAGAGAAATGTATGATTTGCTTCTTTTCTTGGAAAAGTACCACCTAGCTAAGTGAGCCAGAATAAAAAAAAACCACTTATACAAGACTTAATTTTCTCATCTTTATGTCAATTAGCCCCATCCAAGTAAAGTGCCCAGGGTACAGCATGGAAGGCAGAATCAAGCCCAAGTCATGAATAAGAACTCCACCATGTTCCACTGGAAAAAAAAAAAAAAAAAGAAAAAGCAAACAAAACCAACCAACCAAAAAACAACCCAACCAAACAACAAAAATTCCATGATGCCATACCCACGCTACTGCTGTTTCTTTGAGAAGTGACCATCTTCCAAGGAACACTTCCTCCTTACAAGTGTTACTTTTAACCATCACATCTTCTCTTTTCTCCTACTCTATTTCATGGGAAATCTGATATCCATTTTCCAATACTGAACAATGGAGTACAATTGCTGCCATTTGTATTACAGATAGCTCCGTAGCAATAATGCTGGTGACTACACTCAACTCTCTGGCACAGATTTCTATTTAATTATAACAAAATGCTACTGAACTCTGAATACTCTTTTAGGACTGTCATGGTTTAACCCCAGCCAGCAACTAGGCACCACACAGCTGCTCACTCACTCCCCCCGTGGTGGGATGGGGCAGAGAATCTGAAGAGTGGAAGTGATAAAACTTGTGGGTTGAGATAAAGACAGGTTAATAAGTAAAGCAAAAGCCACACGTGCAAGCAAAGCAAAACAAGGAATTCATTCACCACTGCCCATGGGCAGGCAGGTGTTCAGCCATCTCCACAACAGCAGGGCTCCATCACACCTAACAGTTACTTGGGAAGACAAAATGCCATCATTCTGAATGTCCCACCTCTTCCTTCTTCCCCCAGCTCTATATGCTAAGCATGACGTCATATGGTATGGAATATCCCTCTGGTCAGTTGGGGTCAGCTGTCCTGGCTGTGCCTCCTCCCAACTTCTTGTGCACTCCCAGTCTACTCACTGGCAGAGTGGTGTGAGGAGCAGAAAAGGCCCTGACTCTGTAAGCACTGCTCAGCAATAACTTAAACATCCCTGTGTTATCAACACTGTTTCCAGCACAAATCCAAAACACAGCCCCATACTAGCTACTATGAAGAAAATTAACTCTACCCCAGCCAAAACCAGCACAAAGAAGCATGGCTAAAGTACGTACTTGACCATCCAGGCTGTTCAGTTAACAAAGTACCAAGCAGGTGCACTCTGTAAGAGACCAACAACATTGTCCATTTTGCCTGCAGTGCCAAATGAGCCTGGAGGGCAACAGTCAGTGGCTGCTTCAGCCTTTGTTCAGAGCATCGCCCAAAGAACAAGATTCAAACTTCTCTGACAGCAGGGTAGGGCTGATTTAGTGAGAAAGTTAAATATGGGCACTATAAAAGTAAGGACAAAATGACAAAAAAAGCTTGGTAGTAATTATGAAATAAAGACTTGAAAATATCATTAAGATTAATTTCTTTAGATGAAGGAAATCACGCCAACACACTACAGAGATTTGAAGAACACAACTGAATTTTATGATGAGCATCATTTCTCCAAAGTAATTTAAAAGTGGATGACTAGCTAAAAATAACTAGCATAAAAATATGGTCAAAGAAAATCAAAAATACAAGTCATTAGACTAAAATGACCCCTTGCATTGAAGCAAACCAGCCAGGGCACTTCTGAACAAAAATCACTTATTTAGCGTTCTGCCAATTTGAAGAAACAGATGCGCCTCACCAAACTTGCAGCAGCACAAATATAGTTGAAGAAATCGTATTTCAAAGTGCAAATAACTAACTTTTCAGAAAGGAAAACCTTAAAACAGATAGAATATCAAATTATACTTTTTAGAAAGCGTGGAAGTTTAGTGAGGTGTAGTGATCACAGACCAGGATTCAGTTACATAAATCTTTCAGACTTGTGGGGAGCTGGAAATATGCCTGGTCTGTTGAATTTCAGGATGCACAGTCATTTATTAACAAAAAATGGCTTTATGAAAAATGGGATAGGATTTTAGCTGGGGTCTCTATGCAGATGGGAAGTTCTGAGATAATTTACTCTAAATCAAAACTATATTTCCAAATGCAAGGACACCTGTTGTTGATTATCTTGCCTACAATTCGGGTCGTGGCAACCATTTTCAGGTTTGTTTACTTGTTTGTTTATATTCAACAGTTACAAATAAAGATTATGATGGCAGATCTCCTATGATTTTAAAACACTTTTTACCTAAAACACAGAGTTTTATTTGAAACACCATTTGGAAACAACACAGAAGGTAGGAAAGTGGAATTCTGTACCACATTTGCCTTTTAAAAAAAATACTAATTTTCAGAAAATAGTGTTTTTATTAAAAATATCAGCTGACAGCCATTTTGCAACTTAAATACACATTTCAAACGGGCAGCTGAAATTTTAAATACAAACTTTCATAAACACAGAAATACATTATGCAGTATGAAATAGGTATTTGAAATTGGTGATACTGATGTTTGTCCAAGATCCTATACTGCTAATTTAGCTGGCTAATTGAACTGTGTCGTGGTTTCAGCTGGGATGGAGTTTACATTCTTACTAGCAGCTGGTATAGTACTATGTGTTCGATTTGAGATGAGAATAATGTTGATAATGCATTAATGTTTTTAGTTGTTGTTAAGCAGTCAGGGCCTTTTCTGCTCCTTATCCTGCCCTGCCAGTGAGTAGACTGGGAGTGCACAAGAAGTTGGGAGGAGGCACAGCCAGGACAGCTGACCCCAACTGACCAGAGGGATATTCCATACCATATGACGTCATGCTCAGCATATAGAGCTGGGGGAAGAAGGAAGGGGGGGACATTCAGAATGATGGCATTTTGTCTTCCCAAGTAACTGTTAGGTGTGATGGAGCCCTGCTGTTGTGGAGATGGCTGAACACCTGCCTGCCCACGGGCAGTGGTGAATGAATTCCTTGTTTTGCTTTGCTTGCACGTGTGGCTTTTGCTTTACTTATTAAACTGTCCTTATCTCAATCCACGGGTTTTCTTACTTTTACTCTTTGGATTCCCCCATCCCAGTGCGGGGGAATGAGTGAATGGCTGCATGGTGCTTAGTTGCTGGCTGGGGTTAAACCATGACAGAGTGATACAGTTTTCTGTGGAGCATTTTACTTAATTAGATGTGGGCATTAACTGAAGAGGTAAATATTACTTTCCTATGAGTAATGCTCAGTAAGAAAAAGGTCAGTGTTTTTCTCATGAGGCAGGGCAGCTAGATATTCATTCAGGTAAATTACTCTACTTGCATATGTCATTAAAGTAGATACAGAAAAAAATTTTTACAATGGTGGTGAAACACTGGAACAGGTCCAGAGAGGTGGTAGATGTTCCATCTGTGGAAACATTCCAGATCAACGTGAAGATGTCCCTGCTCATTGGACGGGTGTTGGACTAGATGACCTTTAAAGTTCCCTTCCAACCCAAACCATTCTATGATTCCATGATTCTATATTGTCACATTCCTACATTGTTATGTCTCCAGAAATAAAAGGGTTAAAATTCCTTATAAAATTGTCCCTGAATTACTTACCTTTGAAACTAACATTTAATAATGAGGTGAACTCCAAGGCAAAAATAAAAAACCCTCATTTCAAAACTTCTGTATGGAGCAGTATTAGAACTCCATTGCAAGTATTTACATATCTACATCTGACCAGCTATTACAGTTAAATAATTGTTTATATAATCTCTAAGAATGGTGTGTTCCACCCAAGCTGAAACAAATAATTGGAATGCAATTTTCTTAGTCTTTGGTCATTTGTGCTTAAAACTTTGCATTTAAAGTGGAGTTTTGTTTGGGGTTTTTTTGTTTGCTTGTTTGTTGGTTTCCCCCCTCTAATCATAGAATCTCTTCTCACATTTTTCTTCTTCGAGATTAACTGTGTTTTGCCTCCATGTCTTTTGCAACATCTAGACAGTGCTGTAGAATAAGCTTTACCTCTTAAGCTGGCTGGTCACCACCTCTCAATTCTGTCTTCCAGGAATATATCTCAAAACCTCAGAGCTAGTATACAGAAAGCCACTGTTTAATTTTACTGTTAGTCTCCCAGAGTTAATTTTTTTCATAGTACCCGAAGAGCAGAACAATTAGAGGAGATTATTGGATTGTGGGAAAAAATGCTGAATGTCACAACTGATGTCTATATAATTTTTTCACCAAGTCATAGTCCTCAAACCTTAAAGACGGTCTTGTAGCTGACTACTGGCTTAAACATTGGCAGATATTTAAACAGGATCTTATTTTCCTTCCATAGTTTTTTCCTTCCATAGTTTTCCACAGGAAAAGAAAAATATATGGAATTAATCTTGTTGTGAAGAAGGATGGTTTCAAAAGGAGGATGTAATGGATCTTCAACAAATTCAGATTCACAAGCAGGCTATATGCAAGTTAAGTCAACATCAAGCAGATGCCATATTTAAGTTCTGCTGTTTTCCACAAAAAATCATGTGGAGTAGAGCTGAGAAAGCCATTGGCTGAATAAATTATAGATTTTTTTGCATTTTGAAGTGCATTGCTTAGTGCAAGAGGGTAAAATAAGTAATTTGGCTTACAAAATAAGGATTAAAAACACTATCAATCCAAATAGCATTTTCCCCATAAAGCGATTTATTGCTGATGAGCACTGAAAGATTACTGGGGGGAAAATCACTCAATAAAGCTAAAACATTATCTGATTATCATTTGACTGTTTAAGAAAAGTCAAACATGGTGCAAAAGATTTTTTTTTGTAATTGGATTTTTTTTCTAAAACTATTTGATGTATTGGATGTAAAATGGTTGCAACTGTGAAAAATCAATTATGGCTATTATCCTTAAATTATAAACTAACACATTATTAGTGCAAAATTAAAATACAGAAGGGAAGCAAGTTTGTCCATGAACCACTGCTGAATCTTTAAACTGGTGCGAAGAACAGCAGAGGGACATTTCTCTCTAGTGCCTTAGTTTACTACAGATGCTTTAAACACTTCTTTAATTGTGTTTGCAATTCATCAGGGAAGATACAAACCCAAAATATATAACAATCCAGTTGATTAGACTTTTTTAAAACTCAGTTCAGGCCTCTGTTGAGTTTTAATTACTCATTTTCAGACAGCAAAGTTACAGAGTATGTTTCTAGGGAACATAGCGAAGATCTTCTCTGTCTCAATCAAAAAGTAAGAACTGAACATACAGACTAATTTAATATATTCCAGTGTTTATACTGCCACTTGCAAACATCTCTCCTAAAGCATCAATCATATGATAAAACATAGTATGGTGGTTCTATTTTTTTAATACATACAAGAATCTGTGGACAAGTTCATTTCAAAATGATGAAAATTGTGCAGTGCAAGTTTAAACAGACACATGGGTTATGTGTCTAAGGAACTACTGTCATTATGATTTCACTGTATGCAATGCAAAAATACACTTTGCATTAAGCTGTGGGACATATTAAAGAAAGGATTAATTTTCATTTCATGCCTTTTTTCATATGTAGAATCCAAATATAAATACTTGGACTCGAGTCATACAAGTTTATACATCTACTAAACTTTGCACATATGAACTGTTCCACTGAAATCCATGAGACTGGTCACACATGCACAATGAACTACACACGTAACATATTGCAAGCTGAGAGCCTTGGCTACCGATATGCAAGGAGAAGAACTTGACAGATAAAGAGAGTGAAATGGAAAATTATTAATGTGCAAAAATATTTCACATTATATAATTTCTGTAACAAATAGCAGGAAAACATAGATGCGATAAGACCAAAATACCTTCAAGAGACCCTGGTGTCCATTTTAGTAAGTGCTGTTTAGTTAAGAATAAGAATATCAAGCATAAGATATCAGGAAAACCACAGGGATAAGCAAGAAAAGGAGGAGATAAAGACCACTCAACAGGGATGCAAATATCTCTTTAGTTCAGTCATACACATAGTTCAACCTATATATAATTTTTAAAAAATAAAAATTGCTTGAGTTATTTTGCTAGTGGGGGTGCTGCAGATAATATTGAAAAATAAATTTGGAAACTTTGGTACCATACCTGGTGACAGCATCCTGGGGTGCATCAAAAGAAGCATGGCCAGCAGGTCAAGGGAGGTGATTCTGCCCCTCTACTTGGCTCTCATGAGACCCCACCTGGAGTACTGCGTCCAGCTCTGGAGCCCTCAGCACAGGAAAGACATGGACCTGTTGGAGCAGGTCCAGAGGAGGGCCACAAAAATGATCAGAGGGCTGGAGCACCTCTCCCATGAAGACAGGCTGAGAGAGTTGGGGTTGTTCAGCCTGGAAAAGCGAAGGCTCCAGAGACACCTTATAGCAGCCTTCCAGTACTTAAAGGGGGCTTATAAGAAAGACAGGGACAGACTTTTTAGCAGGGCCTATTGCTACAAGACAAGGAGTAATGGTTTTAAACTAAAAGAGGGTAGATTTAGACTAGATATAAGGAAGAAATTTTTTACAATAAGGGTGGTGAGACACTGGAACAGGTTGCCCAGAGAGGTGGTAGATGCTCCATCTGTGTAAACATTCCAAATCAACGTGAATCTTGTTGAAGATGTCCTTGCTTGTTGGATGGGTGTTAGACTAGATGACCTTTAAAGGTCCCTTCCAACCCAAACCATTCTATGAATCTATGATTCTATGATCACTAATGGCTATAAAAGACTGAAACCTTATGAGTGTTCTTGGTGTTAGCAAGCAATTTCCAGGAGATTATTTCTAGGAAATTTAGCTACCATAACAGAAACTACTTTGATTTTTCTAAATCATTTCTTCAGATACAAAAGTTTTCAGCTCACAGGTGGTATTTACTGAGCCAACTAATGTGTTATAAAGTTAGAAGAAAAGAATTACAGAATAGATGAATGATGCATTTAAAGGGTCATATTCTGACATAAACTGTCATATTCTCTCAGTCCATGAACTGGATGATTTCATCTTAATTACGTGCTCTTAATTCCACTGCTGTAATTAATAAACCTTGTCACCATGCATTTTGGGGTTTGCTATTCTCGGGGTTACCTTTATTGCTAATATCTGTTTAAAGTGCACTTTCATAGGGGCAATTTAACAACTGCTAAAACTGAAAGAGATAATTGCAGAAAATTGCAGAATATTAAAGATGGATGTTAATTAGAGCTATTACAAAGTGTCTGAAGGAGTAAGTGCATCTGCAAATCTGCAGGCTTTGCTAGGAGACTGAGGGAAATAAGAGTTATAGAAAACAAGCTCGTAAGTATAGCACAGCAAGGTGCTGGCCTTAGACTGAACTCAAATCAACAATTCTGGCAAAGCAGCAGATTCCTCTGACAACAGGTGATTTGAAAGCCAATTAACATATGAATTGCAAACAGGACGTGCAATAAAATCTCACTGTTCTATTGAAAAATAATAAAACCAGAAAACTTTGCAGTAAAATATAAAATGGGAAAGAGGTGCCGTTCTCCTATTCTAGTGATGGCCATGGTATGCGGGGGGTGGGGCAGGGCTTTCCCTGTTCTTAAGGCTGCAAAGGCCTTTCCCTATTCTTAGGGCTGTCAAATCTGACGTCAGGGACAAGGTAGGACTCTAGGAACTAACAGGTCTGGGAAGAACCAGGAGTAGGAATGTATCTAAGCACTGCCACCTCCAGCTGGAGTGACCTTGACATAATTCCTGCTTGGAGGCCTCTGGAATAAGAAAGGCATTATAATTGGGCCTGGTGAAGAAGCAGGAGCGTCCAGGGAGGAGTCACGTTACTTGCAGCCCTATTGATGTTAGTCTGTCAATGCAAGACGGCTGAAGGGTAACCTCCACACCTGTGGGGGGGCAAGTATTCACATTACAGTCTCCAGGCAAGTTAACACTTAAAAGATGTGGCACGTATTTTGAACAGATCAGACATGACAGTTGAAGTGGCTGTAGTTGCAGGGCTCAATCAACCGATGGTGTAGACACTGAAATTCCTCACTGCATAAGCAGTCAAAAGCTTTTAGTTCAATTATATGCAATGTCATTTCCACTGTTGTATCAGGCAGATGCTTTAGTAATTGATTTTCAGAGTAGAAGAAGGATGGGTAGCCTGTAACAGAGGGATTAGTGCTGGCTGCAAGCACATATTACTGCTATACTTACCAAGGGATGATTTAGTAGTGTACTTTGTTTATCTCAGCAAATATTATCCTACCACCATCAGTACAGCCATTTGCTATAAGGCACAATCTTGCCTTCAAAAGGAATGCCTTTTTGATGTCTAATACACCCTTGTATTAAACCAACTTTTGCTTATTTTACCAGTGATATAGAAGAACATCAGGTTCGTTCCTTCTTCCATCTTTTTTTGGGGGGTTTTGCACTGTAGTAAGATAGCTCCACGTTGTGATTTTTTGTGATATTGTGATATTGTGATATTTTGTGATATTGTGATATTTTGTGATATTGTGATAGCTCCACATTGTGATATTTTTCATGCCAAGAAACAGTACTCATGATTAAAGCCCTGTGATCATAGTACACTGCTAGTTTCAGCCACAATTCAGGTATACAATAACTACTATTTATGTCTGTGCTTGATGCGAAGGAATAAAGCAGATATACATACATAATCCCATGGCTTTGTTTAGGTGCAGTGATTTCATATGAAAGTCATGAGGTTTGCATTTCAGTATGTGATCCGTGTATGACAGACAATGGTTGGTAACAAAGCGCCAACTATTCCCATCAATTTTTCTGTTCAATGTGCATAGGAATGGCACTGTGAGCATTTGCTTTTAGCATGACAGAAGTTCATCGTTTTGCTATCGGACTACAAATGGTATCAGTTCTTCAAGCAAATATCAAATATATTAACGTCATTTTAATATGCATAATATTTGTCTTATTTATGAATAGAGCAGCAGTTCTCAGTAAAATCTATGTAATTTAGTTAATTTTACTTCTTTTTTCAGATAGGTTAATTATTGATTAGTCAATTTGATCATAGGTGAGAACTTCCAAAATACTGTTTCAGAATAGGGGTAAGCAGATCTAGAAAACGCACAATTCAATTCATGATGTTGTAAGGTTGGCACCTCTTCTATATGGTAAGGGCTTGACTTTGCAGACTGCAAGGTAAACTTTGAGATAAATATCTGAACAGACTAGTTCAGGTACTGACAGCAGTCTTACTCTCAAGGAGCAAAGACCTGCTTCAGATTTCTTTACATATAATTTTGATACACTGTTGTGGGAGGATAACACATACCATGTCTTTATTTTATGGGTAGATTTTGCTACCCAAGCACATCTGGAGATCAATACTTGCACTAAATCATCAATAGTACTTCAAAATTATTTTTCTAAAGGAGTAGACTTCCTTGGTGAAGGGACAGCCCTTGCAAATCTTCTGATGAAGGTCAGCATAGAAAAGTATTTGTGACACAGGACTTAATGGTGCAAAAATTACTAGATGTGCTAAGAAAGTCTGCGGGTAATACCATTGGCCTGGATAACTTTCTCATTGATTTTTGAGTCATTTTTCTGTACTTAATTTGCCCATTTTTACTGGAAACCTTTAAAAGTAATCACAGCTCAAGGCTAGCTGCCAAATAGATTGAAAACTGAGCTTATTTCAGTGCACCCCTTCTGTAGACAGATTGCTCTTCTGGTATACACCCACCTCTATGTTGAATAGTCCAGAATTGCTACTAAAGTTCTAGCACCTGTTATACACTCTGCTCTCCTAGGTATCCTATATGTAAGCGCAATCTTTTTTTTATATTAAAGACATCTTATAATAACATTATTCCTCATAGAGGACCACCGAATCGCTCACTATGACAAACTTCATAAAACAAGATGCAAGTTTCTACATGGTTCAATTGAGTCTGCTTATTTTCTATACTTCCAAAGCTACATATGGAAACTTACTATACTGAATAACATTTCTTTGGCAGTCCCTAATAAATACAGTGTGGGTTTACTTGCTCCTGCATTATTACATCACTATATTTTTATTTTACCCTTTGGTGGGAAGCACAAGTGAAAAGACTCCACTGCAGCTTCTCCTCTTTGTTGGACTTTTAACAGTTTCAAGTCTGTCACTACTCATTGAGACTGGAGTTTCACAGATACCAGTTGTTCTTCCTGAAACACTAATATTTGATCTCTAGAAGGTTCGTCTTCAGCCAAACTCCATGCTGGAATCCTTAACGTACAGTATCTTCTCTAACGAGTTACTGAGAGTTGAATGACTCATCTTTAGCAATCCCCAATACAGAATTCTGGACAATACCAGAAATCAGTGCATCACTTCTCAGTACATGATTCAGATAATCCATTTAAATTGGTTTTAAACACGCTGGCAGCAAAAGAAGCTTTAAGGAAAGAAGTTGTTTCTTGAATTTCCTTCATCTGATTAATTACATTCTTTTATCTAATTCCTAGTACATATAATCCATTTCATTCTGCTGCCTACTTACTACCATGTAAACTAAATAATCTTAAATTATATTTAATTTATATATATTTAAATTATATCTACATTATAATTATGACAGGCTTAGAGCCAAACATTGTTGTGTCTGCTATACGGTGTCATCTTTTTTTTTTTTTTTTAATTTGTTAAGAAAATCACTCTTCTTTCTTTTGCCTGTAAGTAGGTTCAGTGCTGGTATTATTGATTCCAGGTAGATGCTTAAGTATTTCAGGAATACTCTCTCAGTATATGTCTAATATATAAATATATTAGGTTCTTATACTTTTAGGTTTCCTGATGTTCTTTATATCAATTTTTGTTCTCTCTTACTGAAAATAATGTTTTCACAGTGATAATATATAACCCCCCACCTTGGCATATACTTTAAAGTATAGATTTAGTAGCACAAACTCTACAGAAAATTCTTCCTTTCAAATTAGAAATCCATCAATCCATCAATGGTTGCAAATATAGAGATATTACTTTGGTGGAAGCTTGTAAAAGACTGGAGAAAATCTATCAGTCTACTTTTAGACACAGAGTTGTCTACCAGAATTTTCAGGATGCCCAAGCACATTGAAACAGCAGTCTAATTTCCATTGACTTCACAAGGATATTTATTCAGCAAAGTGTGCAGGATAATCTAACTTTTCCTTTCTGATAAGGAGTCTGAACGGGTCGGGTTAAATTCTAGGATGAAATACCTGATTTTAATAGCTCAAACATTCTGTAAAAGGACAATACAGCATCAACGTGTAAATTTGCACTAGGAAGCTTTAACAGTGCACAAAGAAAAAAAAAAAAAGACTGACAATATAGCTTGAATTCTACTGTAGCTGAAGTAATAGGAATAATTAGATTGTATACAGATTAAGCAATATCAGAAATATCAGTCCAGTCAAATTACAAGCCTAAACACTTAATCTCACATCATTAAAAATGCACAGATTATATGTGCTGTGCAATGCAGTGAGACTATTTCCCAGAAACAAAGGCTGGTGAATCTTATAAACTCTTAGATTAAATATTTACTAAATCCCCTGATGTATGAGTATTATTTTTACATTTTTAAAAAAGGACTACTTGTATCACATTTTTACAGTAAGATGGTGTATAACAGCAAGCACACAGAAAGAGTAAGTGGTGAGAGAATCCTGTCCAACAGAAAAATTTTCTATGGAATCTTACACAGAATTATGTAAAAACCCAGTATTAGGGTCTTAATGGATCTACTGCACTACCAAGAAAGGATTAATTCTTTGTAGAACCAAAAAGCTGGATTAGCAATGATCACTTGTTAAGTGGTCCAATTTATCTGCCCGGTGTTCAGCTTCAGATGGTGAGTTGATAATTTTCTGCCTCTAGGATTCATGTGCTGCTTTCTTACAACTCAAGTTCTCAAATATTAGTTTTACTGATAATTGATTTTTCACATAAAAAGAAAAAGGCAATACTACTGGTCCCAATTTTGAACATGGAGAGACAGATAGAAATTATAACTGATGGGGCTGGGGAAAAAAAAAACACTCAGAAAGGCAAATATCCATTGGCCTTTATAGAGTAATACACAATCTAATAAAGAACTTTAGCAGTTATGTTTTCGAACTTTTGAAGATTGCCTGAATTACCTCTGTGCCTTTAAGGAAGGGTAGAATGACAGGGGCAAAAGCTATGTAAAACAAAAATATAAACTACAAAGCGGGGTGATCTTACTGCATGTATGCAGCGGGAGCAAACCCTACCTTAGATTACAAGCGGGTCCACAAACCACATCACACACCACAAAAAAGTTTGTCATAGAGATGAGCCACATAAAGGAAAAAATGTCACAAATATTCAGACAAGGGAACTTACATTCTCTTTTCAACTTCTGATGCTGTCCTGGACAGCAGTCAGCATATTGGAATACCCAAACTACTTGCATCATATCAGGTCTCTCAAGTGTCTGATACATTGTAAATCATGTGATAAGACAGGCATCAAGTGCATAGGGTTCTTTATGTACTAGTAATTTCTTAGGACTAGTCACATGACTTCCAAATTTCAGTCTAGTTCTAAATTAGAGATTGTTAAACTTTACAGTAGAATAGCGTACACTACCAGAGTATTTTGAAAATAATGTTCCTACGTTAAAATACTTCAGCATTCTTACCCAATGCAACTTTATATGCAGATTAATTACTAGTCTCGTTTTTAGTTAAAGTACTTTTGAAAGAAAAGGGAAGCAGATATAACACGCTGAACACATAGTAGGATATTAACACATGTTATCGGGGTCATATAGAAAACATTTTAACAAAATGGTTTTGTAAATGGTGGCAGATGCACAGGCAGATCTCCTATCACTCACTTTGTGACTGTCTGCAATCACAGGTTCCACAGACACTTGAAGCACTATTCCTCCTCTCTATGTTGTGTAAGAAGGGTAAAAACCACCTCAGCCTGTTCCCCCATCTCTGCTTCCTCCAAAATCAACTCTTATTGCCCAGAACTTTGGTGAAAGAGGTCTAGCTGTATGTTTCAGTCAATTTTAGGGTCTGAGATATCAGAGCTACATGCTGAGTAGATACTTCAGCGGAATTGCTCAGAAGTGAAAACCAATTAGTTTACAACCCAGCAGTGTATTCCAGTATTTCGACCTTTTGTCTTCCATTACATTATTTCTCTGTGTTTGTGGTCAATAAATACCATCTATGGCCCTAATCAATTGCTAAAATTTAGTAAGTTCCTCTGGAGTCCTTCCTGGCAAGCTGCATGTCATTTTGTAAATGAAACTTTGTCATACGTTGCATAATTACATTGCAACTGTTAGATGTAGCAAGACCAAACAAATCTGCAGTTTTCTTACTGATCTTCGACTGCCTAAGATGTTAAGTTGTTAACTAAAAAGGCTGTAGTAAGTAATAAATTATTTAATATTAACATCACAGCTCAATCTACTTTATAAACATTAATGTATTCTTTAAATTCTCATATACATACATATATTGATGGAAAATCTGTTCCAGATTTTCTTTATGTTTTACTTTGCTTTACCTAAAAATATTTAACTCAGATTTTCTTTTTTAAAAAAACAAACAAACAAACAACAGTCCAACATTAATTAAGATATAATTGAGATATACCTGTACGATTCAGTTGCCTCAGTTTGACATTAGAAGCAATTAGCAAGAAGGTTAGTGATACTGTATTCATTTAAACCTCCTGGAATTGCCATACAAATAAAATAATCAGAAATCTGAAATAATGCAACAGATTTTTGGGTGGCTTGGAAATTGCAGGTCTGTTTTCTTAAAGGCTAGCATATATTGTTTTAGTCTGCTTGTAACCGCAGACAGGGTGAAGAATTTGCCATATTATATCGAGATAAAATTAGAACAATTTATGCACATGACTTCACAGAGAAAAAAAGAAGGCATACATACCCTAATTCTCAAATTCTTTGGAATTATTTTACTATATACCACCTCAGTATACAGGCCCATAGAAAAAGAGATGGTAAAGCAGTCATTCTGGTTTATGGTATGCAAAAGGAAGCTTTGCTTAATGACTCAAAAGGCAGTTTTGAAGGAAAGAATCCGATTACTTGGGCTCCTGGAAAGCAGTCTTAAGAAGAAAGGACAATCGAGTTACTGAAGTATACTTGCCAACTAGTGAAAATCAGTTTGCAAGTCCAGCATAGGATGTTGGTATTGCCAACATTGGTATTGGTATAGTCAATCCAGATAGATAGAGTGTTTTGCAGAAAAAATGTCAGGGCCCATCTGAAGCAAAGCAAAATCAAATAGACAAACAAAAATGTAATCAGAACTTGTTAACAAAAACACATGTTAAGAACCATTAGAAAGAAAAAAACAAAAAGGAGAGGAGACATCTGGAAAAAGTGAAAACAAAACCTAGCAGATTGTGCAGAATCCTGCTGGTCAAATTCATAAAACTTTGTAACGTGACAAAAGATAAGGTGGTTCTAGGGATGTAGTTTCATTTGCCAGTACACCCAGAGTCAATATGTAGGTGCTAAAGCTGGGAAGAAATAGAAAACTAGTACATTATAAGTTCCTTAAGAACAACTTTAATGAAATAAAGTGTTTTATAAATTAAAATTGAAGAGGACAGTATTATTATGTAGAACAGTATATATATATAGGGGTATTCTTATCAGAATAAGCATTTTTCTATGCATCACTTCACAGATAGGGGAAAGGAAGGCAGAAAAAGGATGAAAATTAGTAGAAAGAGAATCAAGTGTTGCCTAATCTGAAGGTAGTACCCAGATTAGTACCCAAACTTCAGTATTTTCCCATTACTAAGAACCTAGTTATTTTAGTATGAACAAAAATAAATAACATGTTCTACTACACTTGTGTGGATTATTGCAGGTTATCTGAGATGACTGGGTATGAGACAGCATCTGTAAAACATATTGCCTGATTATCTTGGTCCTTTCTAGTAGGCTGAGTTCCTGTCTGTGGCACAAATGAGTGTGCCAGAGCAATACACACATGCAGTATATTTGATACATCCTCAAAAGCAACGGACAGTGCACAGTCACTGTGCACTCCAGCTCCTGGACCTGGAGTAGAATCATAGAATGGTAGAAACATAGAATGACAGAATCGCTTAGGTTGGAAAAGACCTTTAGTCCAACCGTGACTAAATAGACTAAAGAATGTCCTAATGGAATGCAACACACTCTACACCTTTATGTCCAAATATAGCATTTAATGTACTTCAACTTCAGCTGAGAAATAAACTGCCCATGAGCTTCAGTGGAAGCAGAGAAGTCCTGAAATTCCATCTTCAGTGTTTTCTGAAATATATATATTAAGATTGACTGCAACATCAATACTAAAATGACAATGATGTGATTCAAAATTAAAATACGTAAATTTAAGTATGAGTTACTGGCCTTTTTGAATGGTTTGTAGTACAGAAGGGTTTTCTGGTAAAAACTTTAAGATAAAAAGAAATACTTTTTCATAAAAAAATGTAGTTACTTTCACTGCCACAGCAGGTTCTCAGCAAACAAGTAAATTTGATCCTATACATATAAAGAGGATCAAAAGACACCACATAATCAAATTCAAGAATGATAGCAATAACACTGTATATTCAATTCAATATTGTGGCTCAGGAAATCCCCATACCACTAAGTCCCAGAAGAAAACATCTGTAAACTTGTCTTTTTTCTGTAAGCATTTGCTATTAGACAGTTACACACAGGAATCCTGACTAGACCTTTATTCTGGTGCAGTATATGCCTTCTGTGTTTGACAGGCTTCGTGTAAATGTTCTAAGTTCAATTCTGCTCTTTTCTCTAGGTTTCTACTCTTCTCATTCTGCTGAAGTCCTGTACAGTTAATCCATCTGTAGATTAGTAGATTTTATTTCTAGCAGATCAATGTATTTTATGTTTTGTAGCACACACGCTCACCTGCCTCTCCCCTAGCCTCACCGTAGCAGGCACTGCTGGCCTGTGCTGCTTTCTGCATCCAGTTCTCATAGGAAATCTCTACATCTGCACCACTAAGCATTAATTTCTGAAGTCATTCCTCTTCCGCAAGACCTTTCCCCTTCTCTCCCTTTACTAAGCCCCAAAGCCTGCAATGTTTTCAGTAACTCCATTACTAACTCCTTCACGTAACAGAGTAGGCTGCTACCTGCTGTCTCCCAGTGCAAGCCATGCTTTACCTTGGACACCTTTTGACTTGTCAGACCTACTTTGGGGCTTGCTACACCAGTGTCACAGCAGCTCCCAAGGGAGACAGGAGGACATGCACTGGGCAAGGTGTCCGCAGACTACAAAAGCTATATCACATTTGCGAAGCTAATCTTACAGTAGGAAAACAAAGGAAAAAATAGGCTGAATGGCTACATAGACCTCTTTTTCATTTAAAAAAAACCAAAAAAACAAAACAATAAAAGCAACAGGGATGTGACGATGCTGTCCCAGCTCCATTGGGCTGACTGCCAGTGTTTGGTCCAGTGGCTGTAGCAGGACTGCCAGGCAATTAGAAAAAAAGGATCACGCTACGTTGGTGGTTCCACGAGCCGGCAAGACTCAGCAACCCCCAGAGGTACTCTCCACCTTTCACCAACACTGCTTCCAGATCAGCCGCTATATTTACGCAGCCTGGAGGAGCCACTATGAGATAAGGCTCAACCCTCCTACTGCCAGCGGACCAGGCAGTTCGTTGCCAGTGTACGTGTAACCATGCCCACTGTAGTCATTGCCACTTTGGTGTCTGGAGGCCTGTGTCTCCTCCATCTGACACACAAATAATATCCTCAGGGAAAGGACAGGGGAAGGAGGATTCAGAGCAGCAAGTACCCTGGTGCACCAACTCTTACTCTTTCCTTGCCACGTTCTGAGTTTACTTTACAAACATTGTACTTGTGCCCGCTCCTACACACACATCCGACTTCCCCGGTGTGCTGGCTGTGCCTTGGCTACCATGACAACAATTTGGGAGCAGATTGAGGAGGACTGCCAGGACATGGAATGATCCTATGTTCACCTGTGCCATCTACGACTAGGAGTTTGCTTTTCCTGGTTGGGGCTGTTGCTTACACAGGTACATCAAGGGAACCATCTGTTTTGCGCTCTGATACAAGGTGCCATTGTAGGGCTAGTGAGAGGAAATTGTGGAGTATCACAAGAGTGATATGCCCTTGCCTGGCTGTGTATAGATGCCTACTGCAGCCTTTCTAGATGAGAGATGCATCTTCCTAATACACGATCACTTTCTGGGCTCTTCATGGGTACAGATTTCAGCTGTAACAGTACAGCATCACCATGGAAGCAAGCAGTGCTCTCTGCTACAGCAGCTGTAGCAAGCTGCAGGTTACACAGACAACGATTTAGATATTATTGTTACTCAGTTTTACTGCTTTCTCAAGTGATCGATAGGCAGCAACTTGATTATTCATACAAGTAGAATAGTTGAAGGTCTTTGAGATAGAACTACTGTGAAAACACATTTTTGTAAGATAACCAGAACGCACCAAATGTCTTAGAAATGTGTGGAAGGACAAACAATTCTTTCAGCATGCAAACATTGTCATGAGCATCAACTTCTGAATATGGCCTTTCTGTACCTTCCTAGCTGCTGCTGGAAGAACAATCAGATGAATAGCACAGGACATGA